>NC_132847.1:39310284-39629289 GCF_048164855.1 Canis lupus baileyi | reverse complement strand
TGGAGTTCACAGCAGGAAGGTGTCTTCTTCATAAGGTTTTTCAAGACAACAGATCTCTGTATCTGAGCTACCCTTGCCAGCCTTGAAAACACATGCATAATCATGGAAAGGTCTTCATTGTAAGAGCCGATCATTTTCCAAGCCACTTTGCAAGGAAGAGCAAAACTACCTGCCACCTGTCAAATTTCTCTAGTGGCTGAGAATCTACACAATCATTGCATGAATCTGGTTTATCGCCTTTGTACGCCAGCAGTCATTGAAAAAGCAGAAGCCTTCAGGAAGGAGCCAAGATATAGTACAGGAAAAATATTTCATTGAGCTGTCTAGAAACAGTATTTTACAGGCTATGGAAGGGAAAAAGGAAACAACTAAAACCACTACATTTTAAATAAAAGGTGCAAACATTGATGTTTTTTCTTTCATCCTTTGGCTGTCTTTAAAATGGTCCTTACTGATTATGGTAAAATACTTCACCAGGAGAATGGGAAGAGAGTCAAAATCCAATTCTCTCCTCCCCTGCTCCAAATAAGCTCTCAGTGATATACAGTTTTTTAAATGGGCTCAGTTTCTTTCCCCTCTTCCTTACAGAGCCAATGACACCATGGCCCCTCATCAAGTATAAATTCCAGATTTCTGCATGCATTTCATTAAAGGAAACTTCTCATTCTCTGTGGATGTGAAGAACATTTTTTCTTTGGCCCTGTCCTCCCACTATTACCAGACAGCATGAAGTGGAGGAATCAGAATGTCGTGGGTTCAAATATGGCTCTGTTCCAAATAGGCATGTGACCTTGAGTAAGAACCTGAAATTGTCCAAGTTCCAACTTCATAATTTATAAAACAGGGCTAATAGAACTAAGCATAAAATATCCCAAATAGGACCTGGCACAAAGTAAGTACTAAATAGTTGGTAGCTGTTATTAGTCCTACTATTGTACCTTACAAAAACTGATACAAAGACTTAATAATTTTTCACAACAGAAACAAATCTTTAAACTTGAGGGAAAAGATAAATGGGCAAAACAAAATAATAATTTATGAGTTAGCCTAAGTATCTTCTTCCCCATCTTTTTTACATATTAAAACCACTTATGTGAAGGAGGTCTAATTTGCCTTGGGTCAGCCAATGGCCTGCAGGCCAAGCACTAGAGAGTCTAACCACGTTAAACTCAGTGTAAGCTTTCATTATTTGAGTCAAACATATGAAGATTATCATTTCACTCAAATTATTTCCACCCATTCAAATGCATTCCAGTTGCATGATTTCAGTCAGGAGGAGAACTGAGTGGTCTAGAGAAAACAAGAGAAAACCAAATAAATACTTAAATATGCTAGCACACCTTATGGGACAAAGGAGCTGGATGAGCAGGAACCACATGCTGTCCACATGAGTTTCCCATCAAGTCCGATGGGGATGTTGTTCTCTGTTTCAGAACAAAGGGTTCTCCTTGGTAGAAACGGGCAACCTCTCTCACTCCATTTTGCAACGGCTCACGCTGCATTTGTTTGTGGTATGTATTCACCTGAAGCACTGTATTAAGTGAGGAAAATAGGATGGCTAGAAATGGAGGTGAATTCAGCCTTAATGAGAAAAACATGAGAATTCTTTTTTGAAAAAATGAAGCGCTAATATATAAAACGTGAACTCTCCAGATTGACTGAGTCATTTGGAATTTTATTCATGAAAATGTGCGCTTTCTTCCTTCCCCAAGTTTTTCATTAAACTGCTCTTTGCCTCATGTAAAAAGTAGCAACTTTTTATGCTCTTTTCCCAGAAGAGATGACCAGAAGAGTAAAGTCAACAAGTAAAAAATTATTTATAACTCAAAAATAGCTCTTAGGGCTATTGGTGGGGGGATGGAGGAAATGCATACAAAATCTAAATTTGCTTTATAGTATCTATTTAAACTATACACATTCCTTAATTTTCTCATTCCCTTATTTCCTCAATATTTTTTTATTTCTACGTTTATCTCATTTCTTCTACTCATTCTGCTTCTCTTCCAATCATGACATATCTTCTATTTTATAAATTGCTTATTCACTCTAATGCTCTCAACTTCTCAGTCTATTTCTTACAATGTTCTGTCTTTTGTAATCTTTCTTCTTCCATATTCTTCTCTCTGAATTCCTATACTAACAAATTCAAGGAAAAAGAGAAGCTTAGGGAATGAATAAATGGAGGAAAGGTTGTGACAGAAATAAATAGTGAGCAATCTTAAGACAGATTCAATGGATAAAGAAAGAAAAACATACAAGGGAAAGGAAACAGCAAAGATTAAACGAAAAATGAGAATAATGCGAAACTAAAGCAATAGTCAGTATTTCTTAACAGCCCCTGGGTACTCCCAAACTTAGCTGTCCCATTCAGTATGTGCTCGATTTCTTTATGTCCGTGGCATGGAAAAACAGGAAGGGACTTTAATGAAAGCATATAATCCCCAACAGGATGGTGGAGTAAAAGAAATGGCCCAAGAACACAAATATGGGCAATGCTGCTCATTTCCTAATTTTCTCACTTACATTTACACCGCCTTATAGTAATTATGCCTTTTCTTTGTTGTCTCATGACAGAGTTTATTTCTTTTCTTGCCTTTAACCCATCTCTCTTTTTTTAAGATTTTTTATTTATGTATTCAAGAGAGAGAGAGAGAGAAAGAGAGAGAGAGAGGCAGACACACAGGCAGAGGGAGAAGCAGGCTCCATGCAAGGAGCCGGATGTGGGAGTTGATCCCGGGTCTCCAAGATCAGGTCCTGAAGGTGGCGCTAAACCGCTGAGCCACCCAGGCTGCCCCTTTATCCCATCTTTTATTTTATTTTTATTTTTTATTTTTTTAAAAGATTTTATTTATTTATTTATTTATTCATGAGAGATACAGAGAGAGAGAGAGAAGCAGAGACCCAGACAGAGGGAGAAGCAGGCTCCATGCAGGGAGCCTGATGTGGGACTCGATCCCACGACTCCAGGATCACGCCCTGGGCCGAAGGCAGGCGCTAAACCACTGAGCCACCCAGGGATCCCTATCCCATCTTTTTAAAAAATATTTTTATCTTCTCATCCCTCATAAAGTCAATTTTTCCCTTTTCCTATTCTTGAGCTTTCGAGGAAGTCTATGGATTCCTCAGCAGCCCCATCAGCTTCCTCTCCATACTACCCACGGGTGTCCTGTTACTTCATCTTATTCCTACCCAACCCTTCACCCCAATGTCCACCATTCTTACTCCCGGAAGATAATCTTATCTCTTTCTTCACAGAAAAAAACTAAAGCCATTGGGTCAGGAGCTCCCTCAAGGACTTGACCCTCTCGTGACCATCTGCCACACCACTTACTTTCTGCTTTTCTCTAGTCAGAGAAATCAAGTGTCCTGCAACCCAAAGCTCATTCCTTCACCTAGACTCTCAATCCCACCCTTCACAAGGACTCTGCTACATCAATTATTTTTACTTCCACCGTGGTCTTGATCCTACTAGCCTTTGTGATGAAAAAAAAAATTGTGAATATGGGATTGGTTAGAGGGTGACCTGACCAGAGAGGAAGAGGAAGGAAGGGCTTAATGAATAAGAGATGAAAGTGATATACATAATAAAGAACGAGGATGAGATAAAGGGAGGAGAAGAAAGGAAAAAACAATTTTAAGAGGAAAGGTAAAGTAGGAGAGAGGTTTGTTCTGAAGAGGCTGGGTAAGAGATGAGATGACCCTAGGGGGTTGATTGAATGTATTTTAGCATCAGAAGAGTCTGGAAAGACACATTTTTTTCTGTTTGGGTGTGTTTCTTTTATTGTGACACAAAACATGAAAATTGTCAGTGTGTGAGATGTGACTTCAATCAAGTTATATCTTCCCGGCTTTGAAATAAAACCAAAACCCAACAAGTAAAAATTTAAAAGCCACCACCTCCCCCCCACTCCTACATCCCTCTCTGGCTATATTGCCAAGATTCTTGAAAGATTTCTTTATTCAAGGTCTCTACTCGCTCACTCTCATTATGCTTTTGAAAAAAACCAGCTCAAAATAGTTACCATTTATTGAGTGTTTACTACGTGCCAGACACCTGAGCTTCATATACAGTACTTCCTTCAGTCCTCAAATAACAGTCCTTGCATTTTAATTTGGCTAAAGACTTCTTCTCTAGGCCAAAGGCAGAGCTAAAAGCAGTCCCTTTCCCTTTAATTTCTGGCCTTACACAGATACTGCAGAACCAGCAGAGATGCAATCTTTCCTGCCTGTTCCCACCTCTCTTATTTTTATTTTTATTTATTTATTTTTTAAAGATTTTATTTATTTATTCATGAAACACACATAGAGATTGAGAGAGAGAGAGAGAGAGGCAGAGACAGAGGGAGAAACAGTCTCCAGGATCACGCCCTGGGCTGAAGGCAGCGCTAAACCCCTAAGCCACCTGGGCTGCCCCCACCTCTCTTAGAAAGAGGGAAGAAAGAAGGTGCTTTCCCTCAGGGAAGAGTCATACTCTAGCCAGTCAGGTGACTCATTGCAGATTGAGTGCCATGATGCTGGTAGCTGTACCCCTCACGGGCTTCAGGATGCTAAGAAATACCTTGCCCACTTCATTTCATGAGCACAGGGATGGAATTCATGGCTAGGATGCCCATGCATACCTCGGTATGGCATGAAGTTGGAAAGAGTACTGAATTTAGACCCCCAATTTCTCCCTTGATTCCAGAAGCTCTCCTGTTGGCAATGCTGAGGTGACTAACAGAAGGTTGCATGGGAGCCCAAGAATTAGCGTGCAGATTTCTGACTCTTCTGCTTGCCCCCTAAAGGCAGAGCTAAACCATCCTGTGTATAGATATTATTTTGCGAAGAAAAGGAGGAGAGAACACATGAAAGGACTGTTGTAAGCTGAAAGGAGATGTTGGGATATTATAAGGTAAGTACAAGTTTCCTCATTATCTATCCAGCAGTGAGGGACTTATTATCAAAGTGAAATGATTTTATAAAATAATACTACATATCTTTTGCATGTATATACTAGGTTGAATTCCAGAACCCACATGAAATGGAAAGCTGTTTGGATGGTGTTTAGAGTAAATTTTCAATAAAGGGCAGCTGAGACAGTTAATTCAGACATATTCCCATGACATAATGATTAATGATTATTATTTGGGGAAATGGGAGGTTCAACTAAGAGTCATGGGATCCTTGAGTTGTATGGGAATGGATTCTAGAAATAATCCACTTTAATCCTATAATTTTAGAAGTCATAGCAGCAAGTTCCAGAAGACAAAGGATCCTGCCAGGATCATGGGGATATTCCTCAGGCCTTTCCTGACTACCAGGCCACTGTCTCCTGAGGAGCCCCAACATGCTGGGCAGAACTTTATTTATGATGTGCCCCTGGCCCAAGCAAGTGAATAAGTAAGTGAGGTGGTTCTATAGTTTATTACTTTGTCCCATTCTGTTATTTTTTCTATGGTTATGATTTTATTATGATTTCTCCCATATTTCAATCTGGAATCAGGAAGTGGTTGTGTGTATAGAAAGCATATATTTTAGAGAGCCCCACATGTAAGCAAACCCTTCAATACTGTATTATATCTGTAATAAATGGGAACAAGCCTTCAATTAAGAGCCAAACCAAAAGACCTTGATGATAGAGTTTAGAATGTTTGTGTGTGTGTGTGTGTGTGTGTGTGTGTGTGTGTGTGTGTATGTTGGTGAACATGCATGTCATATAGGAAAATGAGACTTGTGAAATCTGGAATTTGCATGTGTGGTAGGGAAAAGGTCCTAAACTCGGGGTCTGAAGACCTCCATTCAAGTCTACTACTAAGACCTTCATCCAAATCTACTACTAAAACCTTGGACCTGGTATTCCTTCTTTCTCTCTCAGTTTTTTCTTAGCAATAAAATATAGACTATTCCTGCTCTACTTCCCATAAGGTGATCATGACAATCACATGAGATACTTACTTGAAAGGGTTTTGTAAGCTGCCACAGCCATTCACATGTACAATGTGATTAATCCAAAAGAGCATGAGCCATGGAATGCTACTTACCCTTCTAATTATCCATTAGTATCCTTACCTATGTCTCTTCTCTCTTCCTTTGGTGATTATATGTAGTGATTTTCTTGATGTCACTAATTAGTCCTGAGAGCTGTCATCTCAAAGTCAGTTGCCAGTTTATTTTATTGTTCTAGATGCTACATTAAAATCAATCTTATTTTCCTACTTCCATGAACCCAGTTTTATCTCTCTAAATCAGTTCTTAGGGATGTATGATTAACAGATTCTCTATTAACTTTTAAGTTGCTTTCTTGTCCAGGCCTATTCTTGCATTGATAAAAGATTCCCATTGTCTATAATGTATAAACAATTTGCCTATCTTACTATTACCTGGAAACTCTTCCCCACTGTGGCGCCTAATGGTGAGAATGGATCATGTACGTTTAGAGATCTAATATCGAAGCTAAGCCCTGATCCCTTGTGGGGAAGAAACTTAGCTTTATTTATACAACATATCCACTCTTTAAGCTCTGGGTTTCATCAAACTGCATGTGGCTCCAGGCAGAAATTTTAAACTAGAGTAAGATTTGCCTCCTCACATTCTAATGCCCACATTTATTTGTGATCATGAAATATATTTTCTAAAATTCAGAACCTCATATAAAAAATGTTGATAATGTTATAGTGCCATGTATTTCATGATTCTAAAACCTTGTTTCATATAAATTTAGTATCCTTTCATGTATAACAATTTATGTTCAAAGAACTACAAAAACCTATCACAACAATAAAAATATTACGCTTCAGCAAACATGTATTTATAAAGCAAATAAAAATACCCAGTAAACCTAAGAGTAACAACTCAGATAATATCAGATTCCATTAAAAGGAAAAACCTCCCTCTTGTGCCTAATATGTTTTTAAGGTTTGGCAATATATGCAGTTTGCAATGTGATATAAGTTTCAGATGCACTCCACCCTTATTAAAATACCAACTGTCGGAGAAAGACATTTGGCGTATAATCATAAAGTATTATTCTAATGATGGAATGCATGATAGCTGTGCTAAGTTTTATATCAAAAAAGCAAACCTAAATCAAGATCTTTGAACAAGGTCAGAATGGCTAATGCATATACACATAAGGCATAAGAACATGAATCAAAATTCTATGAGAAGAGCAAAGTTAAAGATATTAGTCTGAGACATGTATTGTTTAAAGCAAGTAATTGTTTTCTGAATTCTGATAGGTTGTTCCTCAAGTATAGCTAATAAAAAAAGAATTATACATAAAAATCAATCAAGAATTCCTATAAAAAGCATTCATGTCTTGAGCAATGGTTTTCAAGGTAGCATTTTGTACCAAAAAGAATGAATATATGCCAACTTCTATTAAAATGGCTCTATCTAAAATATTTACATTCTAAATATCTCCCTTAAGTCATATGCTAGCTTTATGAATTGACATAATCATTTGATATTATTAAATCTCAATTTCTCCACTTTAAAAAAAAGGCAAGAACAATATCCTTTGTCTCCATCTACATCCATTTGGTTAGAAAATTATGTCTGCTTCAGACTGGCATTGCTGTATTCAATGTGAAAGTGCTGTGCTTTCTTTAAACTAAAGATATTCTGTAAACACACTTATGTAAGAAATAAACACACCTAGAAAACCCAGTAGAGGGAAATATCATAGTATATAGTCTATCATGCATCTTAGATACATAGTAATGATAAATAAAATGAAGACTATAGCAATTTCTGTTACTTACTTTATCAATATGAATATAAAAACTATTATTTATTGAGCTCTCAGCATATATGAGGCACCCTGCTAAGTGCTGTATATGGGCTATATCACTTAATAGAACAACCCTATGACATAGATACTATTACTATATTCATTTTATAGATGAGAAAAGTAAATTTAATTACCTTGCTCAAGAGCTCATGAATAGTAAGTGATAGAGTTGAGAGTTCAACCATGGCAGTCTGATTCAAGAGCCCAAGCTAACTACCTAGTGAATAGAGTATGAACTTTTCTTACAATGTGAACTCTTCCTTATAGCATAATAAATTTAGCAAATTCCTTTTCTATATGAACACTGTGGTTAATTGACCAGTTTCTAGATTATTCTATAACATTACAGTTCCAAATCCTCTCATTGCCCTACTTAGATATTTTTTCCAAATGAAGAACAGAAACTCTAGAATCAAACTTTTGTTTGGGGTATAAACAAAGTTAATCAAGAGCAAAGCACAAGAAATACATATCAGTTTGAACGATTAGTGAAATATTGCTTTGTGCTTTCCCTGCAACATCTTGGATGAAATTAGTAATACCCTAAGGTCTCAGTAGTAATTTTTTCATCTTGTTCAAAGTCTACAATTGCATTATAGCTGTACTAAACTTTATTATATCTGTTGCCTAAATGATCACAGCATGGGATTATACACTGATCTCTAATTGAATCAAATATATTTATCACCCAGAATTTCTCACTGTATCTGCAGGCCTGACCCACCACACAAGGCAGCACATAGGTGGGCATAAAGAGTATAAACAAACTTTAGAGGCAGCCAATTCTGTACTCCAGCCAATCCTGCCTCTGCGACCTTGAAAGTTGTGAGACACTGGGCAAGTCTCTTAGCCTTTCTGGGTCTCAATTTCCTCTTGTATAAAATGGTGATGATAAAATCTGCCTAAATAAAATATGGAGAAAAATGGTTCCACTGCCAGATATGTTGTTCCTTGGACCATTCCTCTTGTCATGGACTGCAGGTGTCTCCATAAGGACATATTCCCACACCACAGCAGACAGCATGGGACCAGGAGGCCATACCCTGAGAGCATCACTATGAGCCAACATTGTATAAGTAGCATACTCATGGTGATAGTCCTATCAATGGAAGATTATCTGATGTTTCATATCGATGAGACAGAAATGCATATGATTCATATCTATGCCTACTTTTCTGTCCATCCATCCATCCATCCATCCATTTATTGCCTAGAGTCAAAACATGGCTTTGACACTAACTGTGCAACTCTGTGTCCATGAAAGTTATGTACACTCTTTGTGCCTCAATTTCTGCCTCTGTTCAAACTGGGGAGGGGGATCATAATATAACTCTTGGGGTTATTTTGAGGATTAAGAATTAATATATGTAGGGATGCCTGGGTGGCTCAGTGTTTGGACATATGCCTTCTGCTCAGGGCGTGATTCTGGAATTAAGGGATCAAGTCCCACATTGGGCTCCCTGCATGGAGTCTGCTTCTACCCCTAACTCTGCCTGTGTCTGTGTCTCTCATGAATAAAGAAATAAAATCTTAAAAAAAGAATTAATATATGTAAAATGCCCAGACAACAATGGCTGCTACCCTGTAGTTATTCATTAAATTGTTAATATTTTAAAGTCAATAGTAATATTTTAAAATAATGTTTACTATTAGAGATTTAGAAACTGATTCAGGGGCAGCCCCAGTGGCCCAGTGGTTTAGCACCGCCTTCAGCCCAGGGCGTGATCCTGGAGTCCCACGTCAGGCTCCCTACATGGAGCCTGCTTCTCCCTCTGCCTATGTCTCTCTGCCTCTCACTCTCTGTGTGTGTGTCATGAATAAATAAAATCTTTAACAAAACAAAACAAAAAAAACCCTAATCTTTTTTTTAAAAAAGAAACTGATTCAGATATTATAACTTGCCCAGAATTTCACAGCTAGTAAATAACAACCCTACGGCTCCAGCCCAGGTAGGTTTTTTCATGCCAAATTCCATTTCTTCCCATTATGTAATGTCATTTCTCTGAAAAAAGTCCCATCTGCTATTATCTGAAAGATTCACTTTTCCAAACATACTTCCATTCCAATAACTAAATCATTGTGGTGCATGGTAAATGAATAAGCTTGAACTTCATGCATTCCTGGAGCTGTATGTTAGATGTCTTTCTTAAACAAAATCCTAATTCATATGTTTATAACCCAACTATTATATCTCAATTTTTTTTGGCTGTTACCTTTGTCAGCTTGGACATTGGTATAAATCTTTAAATAAGTACATTACATTAGTAAGTGAAAAGATAAATATTTTCCAAGTAGAGTAGAATAAACTAGTGACATTTGAAAATGTCAAAAAACAAGGACTGCTTTTACATGGAAATAGTACCATTTTAATATTCAGTGAATCTAGGGAGGGGAACATGTATTTGTTCGCACTTGAATCAGACAAAGGGAAAAGAGTTGATTATTGATTTTTGTATTTTTTTTCACTCTACATGGTTGTCAATTTAAGAGACATCATCAATTTAAAAACACATTTTCTGAAGCTTTTTTTTTTCTCTGGAGGAGAAAGCACTATACCACAATTAAAACGTGTTAATTATACAATGTCACCAACTTTCTGAAGTTATAATAATGAAAACCCTGTGTGTCTCAGAAACGAGGAAATAGTATGTGATAATACTCAGAATGTATATAAAAATTTTAGTACATAGGAGTAATGAGAAAAGATAATAGAATGGATTTTTAAAAAGAACATGATGAAGTAGGGGACCATAGTGATGATGACTTCAGTCGTGTATATATAAATAATTCATGGAAGTTCAGTTTTTTTCCTACCACAAAACACCTATTCAAAACAAAGACAACAAAGGTAGGCTATAATCCATATAATTTTGAACTGTCTTATTTCTTGATTGGTTACACTCAAAGAAACTTCACTCTGGCATCCAAAATTAAATAAAAAGGAGTTTACATCATCATTACTATCTCTCAAGAAAAATGCCAAGGGGAAATTATACTCAAAATGCATAGCAATACTCTAAATTGACCTCGATTTTCTCTCTCTCTTTCTCGTTCATTTCCCACTTTAAGACTCTCAAATTCTTCCTCTAACTCAGTCGAAGTCTTGTTTCTCTTGCCTCTTCTAATTGCTATTTGCTTTTGCTTATTATTGTGAAATTATCATGCATCCAAAGAATGTATACAATGTGCATATATGATTGAATACAGTTTAAATACTGAACATCTCTGTGTCTCCACTCAGTGTATAGGTTCTGCAAGGTTTTCTTCCACTACACTGAACTTTGTGTTAACCCATGGTTGTTTTTTTAATAAATGTATGAATGCATTCTTAAATAACGTTCTGCTTTTGAAATTTATATTAATAAAAATACCCTTGATACATTTTTCTATGATTTGCCTTTTTGCCTCAGTGTTTTTGATAATAACCTTGTTGATCAGCATTAACTATAATTCATTAATTTTTAAGAGCTCTGACTGTATTTCATTGAATAAATATATCACACTTCACTTATTTAGTCTATTGTTGATGGAAAAGTTAGGTTGATTCCAGTTTGGAGATAGTATAAGAATTGCTGCTATTAATATTCTTTTATATATATCCTGGGGATACATGCCAGTGCCAATCTAAAGTATATCTGGGTCACAGAATATGGATATGTTATTCTGTATCTGATAATTCCAGTCTCTGTAGGCTTCAGGGCTCTGTTTACATTGTTCATTGTTTTTGCTTATTATACTTCATGAAGACATATCTGGGTTTAGTGAGTTTTGATTATAAGCTCAAATTCTTTGGAATTTTCTCTTTCGGGATTCTTTAAGATCAGAGATTAAACTTTATTGTTTGAGAGAGTTAAGGCTTATTTCCACTCCTGGGGCATTATCAACATGGACCCACCTTAACCCAAATTGTTATCTGAGCCTTATTTGGAGCCCTATGCTTGTGTTGGTGAGCAGACATTGCGTTCTCTCTTTCTCTCTCTTTCACACCCCCCCCCCCCCCACACACAGTAGGAATAATTCTTTTTTTCCCATTCTACTCAGAGTCAAGGTAAAGACAAGAAGAATTAAGATATTAATTAAGAATTGCTGCCAAGCAATCTTTCCTACTGAAGGTACTGCCATTTGGGTGGGGGGGGGCGGTCCTGGATTTGTGTCAGAGTTTCTACTCCCACCTCATGCTCTTCTCTGGTTCTGAGACTGTCTGTCTCTTGTCCCAGTAAATATATGACCATTAGGACTTGGCAGATGGCTCCAGTTCAGGCTTTCCTCTCTGGTTTCATTTTCTCTTCAGTTTTAGGCTCTAAAACTGAGTCTTTACGTTCCAACTCAGATATACTTAAAAAAAAAAAAACCACCTGATTTTAATATTTTAGTATCTTCAAATGTTTTGCATCTAGGATGTCTAGACCACAGTGTTGCTAGAAACTAAGATTCTTTTTCTATTTTCAGTGGTTTTAATTTTGTTTCTCCAGAGGACATCTCTGCACTCTTTATTTTATACTTCTATTGTTTACATTTCTTCAGTTATTCCTTCTTTGATTTTCCTTTCTTATTTGTCCTTGAACTCATGGGGCTAGGTATTACTTGGAGGTGTAATACGTTAGAAAGGGGAGCTGTCAGCTCTGATTTCCTCCTTCCACAAGCATTAATCAGAATGACACTGTTACAATTTGCCTTACCTATCACACAGATTCACCACAAGTACCATAGCAAGATCCTAAAGATCATCTGTAGTAATTGTAGCTGTGTGCCAAGTTCCATATTAAATGGTTCATAAGCATTCCTTACTAAAAAATGAGGAATTATCTATTCTTATTATACAAATGAATAAACTAAACCACAAAAACTGAAGGTAATTTAATTAAAATCACATAGCTTGAAAGAGGCAAATCAAACTGAATGTCAGTCTGATTTCTAAGGCTAGGTTCTTTCTACGCTGTCTCCCAAAGAATTAATTAATTCCTGTATATGTTGGTCGGCTTATAACAGGCTAATAAGAAATTGGATTGCCTGCACAACTGAGTTTTATGATCGTTTACTTAGGAGAGGCCTCAGAAGAATCATAGTAGCTATTGCCAACAATTTGTGGCAGGATGCCTGACAAGTGAGTTGGTGGGAGTGGTGTAAGTCCCTCAGTCAACACCTCATTGAGACAGAAAGGGTGCTGACTTTCCTGGGAAAGATGGCTAGAGCTCCCACTCAACCAACTGCCTTGGGATATTCTTGATGGGATATTCTCATCATCATTTGCTTCGTCTTCAATAACACTTTCAGGTGTGAGGCTAGAGAGAAAGTTCTGTTATCAACCTATGCACCCCTGGCTAGCTTGAGTCCTTTCATTTTTAAAGAAAGACAGTGTTTAATATGCATGGTAGAGTAAGAGCTGAAATGTCAACATCATGCCTATTTGGGTTATTTTCCTCTGGCTACCTGGTTGGATTTCTTTGCTCATATTAATCTATAGTTTGTTGGGTTTCATTATTTAAGTCGTAATTACTGATAATGCCATAAGCAGGGGACTATTTAAGGTTATGTCCATCTACCAACAAACTCTAGGTCCAGTAGTTTGGTTAATCTAGCCACTGTTGTAGAATCATTCAGAGAAGGAAAAATCACAATTTATTGATAGCGCAACTCCCAGGCTAGCTTTACCTTGCCACCCAGACCTAACTAATGATGGACTCTCATAGCCCAATCTCTGATTATGGATTATGATTATTTGTTCAGGAATCTAATTACTTAGACTGACACATAGTGAACTTGCCAGTAAAATGCCAACTCCTTAAGAATAAGAACACAAAGCAAAGAACATTTTGCTGTTCAGCATACTTCTCTCCAAATAATTAAAACAAATCCAAGTTGGATATATGGAATGTAAGAGAAGTGGACCTCTTTTTCTATGGAAAGAAAAGTTAATTGCTTGAATTTTCATTTCCTGAGTTGGCCTATGTTCAATCAAACAATTATTGTGCATTACTGCAATACTAAAAATATTTGAGATTTCTAGAGATTCATAATATATCTGTTCCAACTTATTAGGCACCTCATCAAATCTGTGAATTTTTTCCCCAACAACCTTCTAAACTGATTTTGCATCCTTCTCTATATTCTGGTGTTAAGTGAGTAGAATAATTTCACGAATCTTAACTCACCTGTGCCAATTATAGCTCAGAGAGAATCAGTGCCCATCAGTGTTGGAATCATCAAAATTTTGTTTGAATAAAAGATTCTTAAAGTGAGGAATCTCAAAAGGTAAACGCAGTTGCCCTCCAATACCTCCTTATTCCTAGATTCTTTGGGCTTGACAATACTTCTACCTCATCTCTTTCTACATGTAATATAACCTTGACCTAAGAGAATTGCTCCCTCTAGGCACAACGAGTATTTTATTCTCCTCCTCAGCCGCAAACAGAGGGCCTCTCCTAAGCAGGGATAGGAAATTGTGCCAAATTGCACATAATTGTGCATAATGAATTTGTGATGCAGGCTAAAACTTGCTGGAAATGCAGCTGAGACCACCAAAATCATCTAGTTGGGTTTGGTTGAAGGCCAATCCTTTATTCACTGAGCTACAAAGTCTCTGGAGCTTTATTTGCTCACAAAAATATCTAAGTCCAGCACTAGAATCTTTCTCTGAACAAAAACTAAATCAGTTTGATGTTGCTTTTCAGAGTTCCACTCCTTGAAGTACTCTAGGGGATTAAAAGTTGGAAAAAAGAAGTGGCTTTGGAGTGAAACACAAACAACTCTAGATGTTGAAGAATTAAATTTTCCTTATTATTTGCTTCAAGGAGCAATACATCGTTAAGTTCAAAGTCATTTAAATGGAAGAATCTACAATATCCCCACCTCCCAAAGCTTATAGCCACAGACATTTATCAAACAATAGCTTCTAATTTCAAAAGGAGTCATGTAAAATTAGATATAATGTTCAGTGAAAAAAATTCTTAGTCAAAAATTAACAATATATCAAGTAAGAAAACACTAAAAGGTAATACCAACATTTTCAGAGTGGTTGTTTTGGGAGTGGAATGATTATATATGAGTTTTCTGTTCTTTTCTCTACTTTCCAAATTTTTTATAATGTGACTTTAATTTTCTTTATAATAGAAAAATACATATTGGAAGATAACCTAGATACATTATGGATGATTTAGTTACTTCTCATGCCATTCAAATACTGCTGTAAAACGTAAACCTGGTGACAATATGATGTGGGTAGGTACCCAAATGCAGGGGAAAAGCAATACCATCTTGTATTTTATGAAACTCAAAACACATTTAAGAAGCCTTATTTTATGACTCCAATTAGTATTTTTCTGAGTTATGTTTCTAAGCAATTATTAATTCCTCAGATTTACCCAGATTAAGATTTATTTATTTATCTGGTGACAAAGAAAACAGAATACGGGAAATGAAAAAAACAAACAGATTTTTCTTGTCCATTTTTCCATGGGGAAAATGGAAAGTTTAGGATTATGCCCAAGACCTGATAGTCACAGAACATAGGTAGGGAACCCTGTCTCTCCCTACTCAAATCTACTTATTTATCAGTGGTCATTAACGTGACTTATTCATGTTAAATGTTAGATTTCAAAACATATTTATAAGGCGCAGTGTTTCTCAACAACAATGCTATTGGTATTTCATATAAGACAATTATCTGTTGTATGGGGCTGTGCCACACCGCAGTGTTGAGGGTCCCTGTTGCTACACTTTAAATTAGCCAGTAGTAGTCTCCCCCCACCAGTCACTCAAATAATCAAAATCTTTCCACTAATTTTATAGTTGTTTCCTTTGCTCATCATTAATATAGAATGTGCCACCTATTTATAGATTCCCAAACATGAAGTGCTAATACCATCAGTTCCATTTTCTAGAAAAGGGAACTGAAGATCAGTGAGTTTAAGATCCCTTCCCTGACTCTTCTATCTGGAAATGGTAGAAGCAGATTGGAGCCCAGGTGTCTGACTTTCTACAGCCCAGTACATGGAAACCATGAGAGGACTTTTGAAATTGGCTCCTTATTCACTTAACATGTGTTTGTATAGCTCCTGGGTCATATGCCTTCAAGTTACTATTGTTTCAACTTTGCTTTAAATTCAACTCAATTCCATCTGGAGATAAAACTATGGAGCAAAATAAGCATATAAATGCAGTGGCTTGGGGGTGGGGAAGGCAGAGCATATCCTGGGAAAGCTCTAGCAGACACATGAGTCATCCATGGATAGGTAGGGCCTAGGAAACCACATTCTGTTTTTTTCCTCACTGAAAATAACAGCAATAATAAAAGTTACTACTTATTGGGCACTAATCAAGTGCTAGATACTTTGCTAGATGCTTGAAACTCTAACCTTCATGATAATTCTGAAGGATTTATATTATTATTATTTTTTTTTTGGATTTATATTATTATGATGATGGTTTTAGAGCTGAGGAAACAGGCTCAGAGCAGTGAATTAACTTTTCCAAGGTTACACAACAAGGCTTGGGCCCAGGTGTCAACTCAGGATATGTATAATGTGTATGTGTGTGTGGGGGGGAATATTAGCCCTGTCAGATGGGAACTTTTGGTATAATGCCAACACTTTAATGAAGATCACCCTCAGAAAGCTTAAAAATAGTATGAATTGTGCTTAATCTATATCATACATGATCAAAATAGCTAAAGGTACAGAAAAGATGGAAAAAAGACCTAAGAGCATAATTTTGATGCATAGAAAGCAAAGGATATAGTCACCTCACTGATGAAGAGCTGTGAATAGTAAGCCAGGATCCTGATTCAAGTATCTTCCTGGTGAGAAAAATGCCATCATTACTAACCATCTTTTGTGTTAGGCATTAACCTTATTCTTTGTTCTTTCCTGATGTGGAATCATCTTTGGGAAAAGAAATGCATGTTGAATCATACATCACCAGTGAATGATTTCATCACATAACTTTGAATGTGTGATATATAACTGTGTATAGTTATTACAAAAATGGAATGATGACTGAGTTGAAATCAACTAAAATTCATTGATGAATAGCATGACTATATATCTGCTTGTGACAGTACTCTAAAAACTGTACTCTAAAAACTGAAGGGATCAAACTTTCTCATTCTCAAAAATTTAACACATCCCTGGGACTCTGAATGTCTACTTTAGATAATGACAATAATCTCTCCTGCCTAGGCTGTGATACTAGGAGGCAAATTCTTAATGGTTCCAATTTAAAACATGTTCCACACAAAACTTGTGCCTGAATGCTTATAGCAGCATTATTCATAATAGGTAAGACATGGAAACAACCCTAATGTCCACCAAATGATGAATGGAAAAATGTAGTATATACATACAATGGAATATTATTCAGGCACAAAAATGAATGAAGTACTGATACAGGCTATCATGATGATCCCATTATGCTAAATGAAAGAAGCCAGATACAAATGGCCATATATTGTCTGATTCCATGTATATGAAATGTCTAAAATAGGCAAGCCCACAGACACAGAAAGTAGATTAGTGGTTGCCAGGGGGTTGGGGTAGGGGAAGACTTGCTTTAATAGTTATGAGTTTCTTTTTGGGGTGATGAAAATATTCTGGAATTAGTGGGGATGGTTATGCAACATTGTGACTATACTAAAAACCACTGAATTTTACACTTTAAGACGGTGAGTTTTGTGTTTTGTGAATTTAATCTCTATAAAAATTGCAAAAAAAAAACCCTACAAGAAACCTTTTAAGGGCTCTAATTATCCCATGGAGGGAACGAAGTACAGAAAAGCCATCGAAGCCGATCATCATTTCTTCCATATTCTATTCAACATGTGGGGAAAATAGTTCTGAGGTTAATTAGCATTTGTTTACTATTTGTTATGTCAGGCATTGTAAGGTGCCTAATACATTTCTCATTTCTCATATCAACCTTAACTGTGTTCTTGGTATCCTCACTCAACAGATGAGAAAACTGATGAACTGATTTGACCAAGGTCATATGTTTAGTAAATGGAAGAGCCGGCATATGAACTGTTTAGGTCTATTTAGTCCAAAACCTAATGATGCTCTCCTTCACTATTCAGTATAGCTTCCTTGGAAAACCGGGTGAGAGGGAGCTTTAGACTGAGGAACAATAAAGTAAAACATATTCTCCTTTGGCATCTAACCCGTTGTGAGGGGGAAAGGGTGGGTTGTGGTGGGAGGGTTTAGGGTCTAAGTGATAGCAGTATCATTTTACTAGAATATTAACTTTAGAGATGAAGGTTGTGAGATTGTAATGATAACTCTTCATTTTCATGTTTTCTTATTCTAGGTTATGGAAAAACAAATAAAATACATATCCTATCTTATAGCTGGCAATACTTAGTCTATTGAGCTTTTGGCATCATGTTCGACTATACTTAGGAACAAATACATAACTAAAGAATAAAATTCAGATGAAGAAAGAGGAATTAGATTCAGATTCTGAAATGTTATCCTTATGGAAACTTGAAATAGTGAAGAAGTCCAGCAATGTCACAGGAACACTTACAGCTAATCTCTGGTTACAAAATACCCCCCAAGAACTCTCAAAAGCATTTGAAGCATTCTCTGGTTAATAAAACCCTGATCTAGAACTCCTTGCCCTCTGGGAATCCATAGGCCATGGGAACTCAGTCCTTATCCTTTTTCAATTTTCTGTTGAAGTAAAATGGAATGTTAATAACACTTCTACCAAAGGGATTACCAATTCTTGGTAATATCAGCATATTTTTAATTAAAGCTCTTAATCAAAACTTTCATTTTTTCAACAGGGCTCTTCTGAATTACTGGGAAAAAAACTGCAACTCTGGGTGGTCCTATTCATATATTCAATCAAGAGCCTCCAAAGGAGGTTTCTGATTAGGGCATATGTTCTCCAGCCCTTTCTATTAAAAAGCATTTCTTTACATATTTTACCCAGTAACTTCTTGTAAATTGAAAGAAAATGTCCTTGTATGGCTGACATACTGGCTTGTGAGATGGGGTCAATGACAAATGTAAGGTCTCTCAGCCTTTATAATTTTGTTTAATATGTGTTCAAAGAGCTCCATGCAAACATTACTGAGAAATTGATAGAGGAATCACCAGGGCAAATTGTGTGGGGAGTGATAGACCTTTAAATTCAGAGTAGATCTCAGCACAGATCTGTGCTGTGAAAATCTGTGAAAATTTTATGCTTTCTGAAACATGAATTAATGGACCACAGATCTTTCTTTCTCTGTGAGCCCAATTAGCAGTTTTGTACAAAATTCTTCATTTGCTTTAGATACCATACCCTCTTCCTATCTTATTCTTCTGATGATGGAGCTTATTTCGTACAGTCTAGTCCTGATATGTGTCAACTTTATTGATTCATTTTAACACCTTCTGGAAAGTAGTGCAAAATGAAGCACAGAAGGTTTTTTGGAAGGGAAAATATGCATTAAGTAGATGCATGAAATTTTTAAGGCAGAGATAGTAAAAATTCTTTAGTAGAAATCACTACTTAGTATAGTTAGGGAAATTTAAAAAAAAATTAAGCTTGATCCAAACAACCCTTTTAATGTCCGGTGTTACAAGGGGAACTGACGGTGGAAACTTAAAGATTTATTGAGTAAGCTCAGGAATGCATCCCTTTTTGTGGGAATACTCACAGACTGGTTGAAAGTCAAACAGATTTTGGGAATCTGTATGCATTTCTTATCAGTATCTTTTCCTCATTATAAAAATATATCAAAATGGGTCTAGAAACATGCTCTCATTTATATTTGAAAAGGAGTTTTACAATTTTAATTATATTTCCTTGTATGGAATAACAACCAACATGGATGCAAACAACACCTCTAATTTTTGAGCCAACTTAATGTTATATTGCTACTCTGAAAATATACATATTAAGACCTGGTAAGTCATTTGATGAAACTATTTTAGGCTTTTAAAATTTTTAAATGTATATATACTTCACATTATACCTTTCTACCATTAAAATATTTCTTCTAGAAGTTCTAGGATCTTCAAACAATTTGTTTGGTTCATTTTTTTCTCTGATATCGCCCAGGAAAGTTGGTAAAGTGCTACCATATCACAAAGAGGAAAAGTAGTGTCAAGAAGGTGAAACAAGTAGGGTAGAGGGAGGGTCTCTAAGGTCTGACTTCTAACCCAGGCATTTCCAAAACTGGTCTTTCCAGAGCTCTGTGGAATCCAGTACGGATATTGTGGCAATATCAAGGTGTTCTGTCTCTTTTCGTACTCTAAATCTCTGTTTACAATCCCTAATCAACTAGACACACAGCACTTCCACCTTCTACATTTGTGTTGCCTCTTCTTTGCACTAGTATCTCTTCAAAAATGGAAGAAAATTGAAATCTTGAATAAGATAGTACATCAATTATCTCATTGTGTCAGCAGGAATAGATTCTCATTTAAAATAAAAAGAAGTGACCATTATAGCAGCAAAATTCCTGAACTATGTCTTCATATGAAGATATAAATTTACTTATAGAATACATGCCTTTTAGTTGTTGAGAACCTAACAACTAACTAGAGATACAGATAAAGATGCATGTATACTGATATTTATTTATATTATCAAAGCATTTACGTCTAGATGTATATCAGTAGATGACTAGTTAAATTATGGTATAACCATACAAGGGAATATGATACAACTATTTTAAAAGGTAATATAAATATTTATTTACAGCAGGAACAGATACACATAATATATTGTATTGTGGAAGGAGAAGTATGTAGTCTGTGATCCTATTCTGGCAAAAGAAGAAAAAATAATATTTATAGGGTATATGCGCTTACAGAAAAAGGTCTGGAAGGATACACACCAAACTGTTAACAATTATTTCCATTCTTGTGAGGTTGTATTATGACTGTTTTTCAATATTTCTTTATAAAAACTCTTCTAAGTTTTCCTGAAATAGGCATATATAACTTTCATAATAAGGAGAAATAAGGTTATTTTCATTTTAGAAGAAAAAGACATTGACTATTACACACACACACACACACACACAAGGATGCCAACCACTGACTTTATGCCTCTAACCTGCGAAAAGTGGAGCTATGACTATGACCTTCCATTGCCCCCTGGTGGAGCAAATGTAGAATTTTATGGGTATCCTTACTGACTAAATTTAACCCATGAAATATTTGATCCAAAGTCAGCTAAAAGCCAGGTTAAAGATGGAGGGTATGCTTGCCCATTTTTATACTAACCTAATTTGGTGGACTGAGTCAAGAAACATCCCCTTATCCTGAATAAACAATTATGGATGTCCATGAACTTACTTAAAACTTATGTAAAGCTATCAATCCTATTTCCTTAGCAAATTCCTCATAGCAAGCTACATTAGGCCTTCGGGTCTTAAGAGCTCCAGGTTTGATCACTAAAGAGAAAGAACACTTGCATCTGGGTTTATATTTTATTTTTACTTTAGCTTACATGTCTTAGAAAAGTAAATACTTGGGTTAATGCTTGGTACATAGTGCAGGCTACGTAAGTATTAACCAATTTACCACTACTATTATTTTTACCTCTGCACTAAAGAAGCACTAGAAAGGACAGACCGTAGATAAGAGTATAAAGGAGTTAAGTTCCTTGGTGCCTCCATGTTCCCCTATATAGGCATGTGTGATATTCTGTGGTTAGGGGTGGCCACATAAAGTGGGATATCACTACATCAGAGGAACCCAGAATGGAGGACTTGCTTTTCTGGGAGTTCCTGGTAGACATAGCATGCTAATACTCAAGGGTCTGTGATACTTACCATGTAAGGAATTTTCTGCTTGCTGTATTTTATTTCTTGAAGCATTAAGGGCCTTTGGTAGATTGATCATAGCCTACCAAGTATATGTATTTGTTTATGTGCATATAAAATATCTCTGAGAGATATCCATAAGAAGATATTCAGCACAAGTTGCATCTTGCTAGAGAAATTAGGTGACTGGGGGATAGGAGGATATTTTTTCCTATGTATTCTTTTATAACTTTTATTTTTTGTACCCTGTGTATTTATTACCAATCAAAAATAAAATAACTTTTGATGATATCCTATAAGGAATAAAAAATCAAAACTGCTTAATATGGAATGGTACACACCCAGCATGGAGCCTGATGTAGGGCTTGATCTCATGACCCTGACTGAGATCATGACATGGGCTGAAATCAAGAGTCAGATACTTAACTGATTGAGTTTACCCAGGTACCCCTGGAATTGCCCATTTTTAGATATGGTTGAAAAATAGAATAATATATTAGTTATATAGGGACATGACCACTTACACACAGAATTATCTTGAGTCCTGGGCTATAAAGAAAATATAAACATAATCCATTACCTGAAAAAATTTGCAGTTCAGAGAGAAGGTAGACACTGTAAGAGTAATATACCATGTGACAAGGCTAATAGCAAAATGCCAAAGGCGGAATAGATGAAGAATCACCTGACTTAGGACATGTACTCTGAATATGGATTCGGGATTTAGATAGAAGAAAGAAAGAGAACAATATCCTTATAATAAGGTGAGTATTTATAGATCATTTCAAAATATTTTCTGTCTACCTTTTCCCCACCTGATTAGTAAAATCTGTAATCTTATAAAGTTCACTGTGTCTTTCCTCTTCCACTTTTTACCATATTGAAAGAGATCGGTGTTAGCATCAATCTTGATAGTATGCTATTTCTCTATTCAAAGATGCACTAAATATAGCATCATAGAAGATATAGTTGTATTTTAAAATCAGAATAGAGGATAAATCGTTTTATGCATTTTGAACTTGAGATTAAAGAAAAAGGTTTGTTGGGTCTTGCCCCCCACCCCGTTTAGCCTCTCTATGTCTTTTGATGGGGAATTTAATCTACTTACATTAAAAATAATTATTGATAAGGTTAATAGTCCTAGGAAAACTGGACAGCTACATGCAAAAGAATGAAATTGGACCCCTTTCTTACACCATACACAAAAATCAACTCAAAATGGATTAAATCCCTAATCATAAGACCCAAAGCTGTAAAACTCATAGAAGAAAATATAGGGGGAAAGCTTCATGACATTGGTCTTGGCAGTGATTTCATAGATATGTCACCAAAGGCACAGCAATGAAAGCAAAAACAGCCAAGTAAGACTACATCAAAGTAAAATGCTTCTGTGTACAGAAACAATCTGTACACATGGGAAACATCATGGGAAACAATCAAAAGAGTATAAAGAGAACTTACAGAATGGGGGAAATATTTGCAAAACATGTATCTGATAAAGGTTTTCAATTCAATGTATAGTTTATAATATTTTATAAAATGTATTTTAATCTCCAAAATACATAAGGAACTCCTATAACTCCATAGCAAAAAACTAATAATCTGATTTAAATATGGGCTGGAAAAGACATTTCTCCAAAGAAGATACACAAATGGCTAACAAGTACATGAAAAGATGCTCTGTGTCACTAATCATCAGAAATGTAAATCAAAAACTACAATGAAGAATCATGTCACACCTGTCAGGGTGGCTGTTATACATGAGAAAATCAAGTGTATACATAAGAAATATACCATGTGACAAGGCCAATAGCAGAATGCCAAGGGCAGAATAGATGAAGAATCACCTGACTTAGGACATGTTCTCTGAATATGGATTTGGGATTTAGATAGAAGAAAGAAAGAGAACAATATCATTATAATAAGGTAGAGTATTTATAGATCATTTCAAGTGTCGGAATGCCTGGGTGGCTCAGTGGTTGAGAGTCTGACTGGCTCACAGCGTGATCCCAGAGTCCTGGGATAGAGTCCCACATCGGGCTCCCTGCGTAAGCATGGAGCCTGCTTCTCCCTCTGCCTATGTCTCTGCCTCTCTCTCTCTCTTTCTCTCTCTCTCTCTCTGTTTCTCATGAATAAATTAATAAAATCTTTAAAAAAAAGAAGAAAAAAAGCAAGTGTTGACGAGGATGTGGGGAAATTGGAATCTTTGTACATTACTGTCTTAACGGTAATGGAAAATGATGCAACTACTATGGAAAATAGATCAAATGTTCCCCCCAAAATTAAAAATAAACTTCCATATTATCTAGCAATCACACTTCTGGGTATTTATCCAAAAGAATTGAAATCAAGATCTTAAAGTAATGTTAGAATTTCCCATGTTCATTGCAGTACTATTCACAATAGTCAAGATGTGTAAATAACCTAAATGTCCAGTGATGAAGGAATGGATGAAGAAAATGTGATATATCCTTAAATTGGAATACTTACTATTCAGTCTTTAAAAAAAAGAAGGAAATTCTGATATACAACAACATGGATGAGCCTGGAAGACAATGAGCCTTGAGGGCATGATGGTAAGTGAAATATGCCTGTTACAGAAAGACAAGCATTGCATGATTCCACTTATATTTGGTACCTAAAATAGCCGAATTCATAGACTCAAAAAGTAGAATAGTGGTTTCTAGGGGATGAGAGAGGGGAAAATTACGATCAATGGGCATAAAGTTTCAGTTAAGGAACAAGTGTATGTTCTAGAGCTTTGCTGCACCACTTTGTACCTATCGTCAACAATACTGTATTGTACACTTCAAAATTTTTTGCAAGAGAAGATCTCATGTTAAGTGTTCTTATCATAATAATAATTTTTAAAAGCTGTTAAATGCTACCAACTACATAGGGCTAGGACAAGAAATCCCATCTATTATTTCTCATAGCTCTCAAAGAAGCTGCAAATTCAGAGTGATTATAACTGAACAACTAGGTGATCTTTGACATTTGAAAATACTGCCTTTGGCCCCTAACTACCAAGAGAAATACAACAGAATATTTATATAAATTTCTTTTCTTAAAAAGTCTAATTTTCTTGTGACAAAATTACCCTTATACTACATTGGCTACTTCAAAGAATGTGGTTCAGGAAGATCAGTGCACATATTTAAAAAAAATTTTTTATTTTTATTTATTTATGATAGTCACACACCCACACAGAGAGAGAGAGGCAGAGACATAGGCAGAGGGAGAAGCAGGCTCCATGCACCGGGAGCCCAACGTGGGATTCAATCCCGGGTCTCCAGGATCGCGCCCTGGGCCAAAGGCAGGTGCTAAACCGCTGCGCCACCCAGGGATCCTAGTGCACATATTTGTAATGGAGAATTAACATAGCAAATAATCCTCTTCAGAAGATTTGACTAAGGCACAGGTGAAGTAAGTCTTGTCCAGTAGACCCATTGCAAGTATAGAAGTAGAAATAGACAAGGATGAAGGTCAAACTTAAGCTATCCGGGAGGTCTGACCTGTTCTAGCCAGACAGTTTTTCCCCTTTTGGTCTAAACTTACTAAGTATTTATAATTATATTTTAGAAGTATAATGTGCTGTTACATGCCAACACCCCCTTGCCCCTGCTTGAGAACAGGCATTACTAAGTGTAATGCCCTCTCTCATCACATTTCCCAATACTCTTAGACTCAAACACCACTGATAAAGAAAAGTTCTTATTTATGTGTTCCTCAGATGGTCAAAGATTTGACTAATCATGCCTTACAAGTCAATCATTAAAACTTTAAGAAAACTATCACCACACAGCTTAAACACCTTTGGCAAATTGTTTTAAAAAAAAAAAAAAAAGCAGGGAGGTTTGGACCACACACAGATTTTTTTTTTTTTTTTTTTTTTGGTCTTTCATCTTAAAAGTTATTTTTCTCTTCTCTCAAGGAACCTGACCTGCTTTAAATCTTCTTCTGTCAGATGATGTAGTGTCTTGCGTCACCTTATTAATCTAGATGCAAGGCATTTATTTCAAACCAGAAAAATCTGTGTTTAGGTAGACCACTTTTTATTTAATGTCTTTTTACAATTTTAGTTATTTCAGGGCAATGAGTAAAAATGGACTACCAAGTCCCATCCCGTGGATGTGAGATACAATTTGTTTCTCCATTGCCAAAAGGTGCATAGAAGAAACTTATTTTAGGGGCGCCTGGGTGGCTCCAGGCTAAGCCACTGCCTTCAGCTCAGGTCAAGATCTCAGGGTCCTGGATCGATCCCTGTTCAGCAGGGAGTCTGCTGCTCCCTCTCCCTTTGCTCCTGCTTCCTCTCTCTCAAATAAATAAATATTTAAAAAAGAAATTTAATTATATATATATATATTTTCCATATACATGGAATTATTTATATACATATGTATGTATATATATAAA
Source organism: Canis lupus baileyi (assembly GCF_048164855.1). NCBI lineage: Eukaryota > Metazoa > Chordata > Mammalia > Carnivora > Canidae > Canis > Canis lupus. The sequence goes on along the minus strand of NC_132847.1, from coordinate 39,603,346 downwards.
ATATGGTGCCCTGCCAATTCTTCTCAGACCAAATTCTATGAAGTTCTCGCCACCTTTCTCCTCATAGAAAAATTTGAGAATATCACAGACTGCATTTTGCCTTGAGACTAGTAAAGTTTTCCTGCCAATTCCATAAAAGAATGAGGTGGAAAACTGTTCTTTCCAATTCACTCGTGTCTCTAATAATGTGAGGTCTCTGTCTGGCCAAAGTAACACATATACCCTCTTCAGGTGAAGGAAAAGTGGAAATTCCAGAATTTACCATCTTGTTATGATGGTTTCCACTGTGAGATAATTAACGCCAAAACAAACTCTCCAGAGCCTTCTTTATTCCTCCAAATCCAGATGTGGAAGATGGAATCCCAACTTTCCGTTCTGGCAACTGTCTTGTATTTCTAGACATAAACTGAGTTTTCGAAGACAAAAGTTTTCTCCCCGCCCCTCTCCTTTCTCAATATGCAGTCAATTCACCTTGACATTTACTTCAGGCTGGGGGTGTACACTGGGGGGACAAGAGGAAAGGACTGGTTTCACATTTTCCCAGTGGGATTTATTTCTTCCTACTTTCTGATTTTATTTTCGATTGGAACCAAAGTCTTCAAAGTACACCATTTCTTTCTTTTCTTTCTTTCTTCTCATTTCTCTTCTTTCCTTGCCTCCTGCAGCAGAGCTCCTTCTGCACTCAGGCCTCTCTTCGGGCACTTGAAAGAATAAAGCCATTGTTCGAGGTGCACAGCCTGGCCTCCCCTGCACGAGTCTGGTCCCCAGCAGCAGCATGAACAGCATTTTGTGGTTCTGACACACCTGGGGACCAGGTGGGGATGTATCAAAACAAACTAGGAGAGGAGAGTGTGTGACGGACCATTTGCCACACTAGTTAAAACTCCTTTCAAACGTGCTCCCCCTCTTCCAACTCTTTGGGGGTATTTTCCATTTCTGGTTGTGCTGGAGCCTAGATTACTGCAGGCTAACTCCCACGTTGTGCTTTTTTGTCCTTAGAAGTCTAGGCTCAAAGAAAGTTAGGAAGCTTCTCTCAGACTAAATTTGGGCCCCACATTCCTCTGAACACCAAATTTACCAAGGAGGTTGTAGGCAGTAATTCTACTTGTTATGTTCAACCCAGTGAGTGGCTCAAGGCCTGCAGTTCTGTGAATAGGGCCTATGCTCAGGAACAACTGAATTTTACTATGAACATATTCCAACCTGAAAGAAATGGGTAAATGTGTTGTAAGGCCTAATTTTCTAAAGCTGGTAGGGAAAACTAGAAAAGTGTATCAAATAGTTACTATCTGCACTTTCAGCTAAGGCAGAGGCCTTCTTGGGAGACCTTGGACACACCCAGTAATTGCATTTATGCCTTATTAAATGTAGGCATAATGTAATGTAATACCCCGAGAGTCATCATTATTTTATTTTTTTTAAAGAGATTTATTTATTTATTTGAAAGAGACAGAGAGAGTGTGTGTGCACGCACACAGGAGCTGGGAGAAGGGCAGAAGGGAAGGGAATGAGAAATTCTAAGCAGACTCTGTGCTGAGTGCAGAGCCTGATGTGGGGCTCAATCTCATGAGCGTGAGATCATGACCTGAGCCGAAACCAAGAATCCACCGCTTACCTGACTGCACCACCCAGGTGCCCCGATAGTCATCATTCTTATTTCACAAAATAGGGAAGAGAGGCTCAGCAACAGTAAGGACACAAGATTAGCCTTCTAGAAAGACATGGAGGCGGGATTTGAATACAGAGCTTCTGACACCTGAAATCATGATTTTCCTTATGAGCAAGCTATAGCTACCTGTATACTCTGGGCAGATATTTAAATAAATCCATCAATTGTGACAAACAGGACATGGCCGTCTAAGTCTACTTGTGCGTGGTCTTATTGTATTTCAAGTCGCCTGTGGAGACAAGTGTGATAATTATCCATGTGGGTCTCATTTACTCAGGACAATTACTGACGTGCAGTCCACATGGTAGTAAAGAGGGCTAACCCCTGCATTCAAACTGTTTCTGCCATTGGTAAATGTATGACTTGGGCAAATTATTTAAACTCTCTGTCCTTAGCCTGCCTCAACGGTGAGAGATGGGTGTCACAGTACTACTGACCATGCAGAGTCATTATGAGGATTAAATGAGACAATGTACGTAAGGATTTAGTAGAATGAGTGGCAAACAATATAGCTTCATAAGATGGTTTTTATTTTATTTTATTTTATTTTTTTAAAGATTTTATTTATTTATTTATTCATGATAATCACAGAAAGAGAGAGAGAGAGAGAGAGAGAGACAGCGACACAGGCAGAGGGAGAAGCAGGCTCCATGCAGGGAGCCCGATGTGGGATTCGATCCCGGGTCTCCAGGATCGCGCCCTGGGCCAAAGGCAGGCGCCAAACCGCTGCGCCACCCAGGGATCCCGGTTTTTATTTTATAGAACTGCTGTACATACAACAATAGTATATATACTTTATATACAATAAAATAATTATTTTATAGTAATTAAATTTAAAATAGCCTTATATTATCTATACAGAATGGCTTCAATGGTGAGAAGACAAAGACCTGGGTTCTTACCTTGGCTCTGCAATATATGGGCCCCATGATACTGGGAGAGGCACCCTCCTTTATCCTGTTTGTGTGTGTGTGTGTGTGTGTGTGTGTGTCTGTGTGTGTGTAAAATAAAGTAAGCAGTTGGACCTGAGATCATTTTCATAGCTTTCTAAATGTACAATTTAATGTGTCCATGACATATAGAATTTACTTACTATATTGCAAGCATTATACTTTACATCCACTTGCCTTCCTAAATGTTATAAACACATTCCCATTTGATAGGTGACAACGGTGAGGTTAGGGGGCACGGACATTACAGCTGACATTCCCAAGTGGCGGTGCTCAGTCGTCGTGTTCAGGTCTGACTGACTTTGTGTGCTGGCCCTTGTCATTGTGTTCCACTCCCAGACTGCTTGGCGAGGGACTCATTAATAAAATAATAACCATGGTCTCTGTTTTAACCATCCAAGTAAGTAAAAGTCCATTATGAACAGAAAACACTAAATCAGTTCCCTATTAGCAACAATGGCCATTTTCACTCCTAAAAAGATTAATATGTGTGAGAAGCTCAATTTAAATCTACAATTGGCCAGAGATTAAACTAACACAGGTCTGTTTTGGAAGGAAGCTTTTAAAAGGCCAGAACTCAACTTTTCAAGTTAACGGGATTCAAGTTTTCAATGCTTTCCTTTCTCCTTCCCTTTAACTAAATTCAACTTTGTATTTTTCATCTTGTTTTTGGAGTCTTTCCAGGTCACCTCTGTTAAGAAACACAGGGCCCTTGGCACTGAACTTTTGGGAATGTGCCCACATCTGCCTCTGAACGTCTGCTTGCTTACCTCTGATGCTGCATTCAACACCTAGCTTAAAACAAAGCAGGGCTTGAAACAAAAAGCTACTCAGAGTCTGATGGGTCCAGTTCACCAATCAGTGGCCCCAATGATAAATATCATGAGCAAAAAGGCCTGAAAACCCCCAAACAGTCCAATATTTCAAGCCAGGGCCATCTAATTTTCATTCAGGGGAGAAAAAAGAGCAGTGCTACGTTAGAGAGGAAGAAAGGAATAAATGATGGTGACAGCTATGCTGATTCATTGTTTTTTTAAATAATTCTGAAACATTCTAACTATGTCGGTGTCCTGTAGATCCTTCCCTGAGCTAAAGAGATTTTGTTCATATATATATACATTTATTTATAATAAGGTTTTCATTTTGACATGATACTCCAATTTAAAATGTGAAATTCTTCACTTTAGTTCTTTAGAATCAAATATGTCATTCATCATCTTGGTGGTCCCAGTAAAACGCCCTGAAATTCTCATCCCAGTTTTCAATAGTTATGCATCCATCCATATGGTAACAATATTACTACGGCCAAACGCCTGCTACCAGGCACATCAAATAGTCCAACTTTAGCCCCACACCCAGGAATATTTTCTTGTCTCTAAGAAGTAATTTTCAATCTCTAAATTATCAGGAGAGAACAGATGTGATATAAGCTAGAGTAATATGCCCTACCAATGTACCCTCTTGCCCTAGAAGAGAGGAGTGACCACTTACACAAATGGGACAAAAGGAAACTGCAGTGTGTTTCTGTTTTAAACAAGATGACCTTCTACGAAGCTTGGAAGAATTGAGTCAAGAAACCACCATGGTTGTAAGCAGGCAGCAGCAGAGAGGCTTTGTGTGTTTGCCTCTGAACAATAGCTTTCTTATTCTAGAAACCTGATGGGAGAGATCTGAGTTGAGGAGCGGCTTCTACTGGAAAATGAATAGAAGTAGAAGAATGTCTCTGTTCTGTTCTGACAGATAATCTCCAGTGTCGGGCTCTGGTAGTGTTAGGTTGAGCCCTTCCAGCACATGGGCAATAGCAGAGGGTGGTAATGGTTAAAGACTCATGTAGGAATCAGGTAGCGTTGGTTCTGGAACCCTGCTCTCTTGTTAATTAGCTAGATACCACTGAGAAAATCTAAAGTGTTCTGGGTGTATTCTCCTTATTCAAAAAACCCCCAACAAATAAACGGAAGGAAGGAAGGAAGGAAGGAAGGAAGGAAGGAAGGAAGGAAGGAAGGAAGAAAGAAGAAGAAGAAGAAGAAGAAGAAGAAGAAGAAGAAGAAGAAGAAGAAGAAAGGAAGGAAGGAAGGAAGGAAGGAAGGAAGGAAGGAAGGAAGGAAGGAAGGAAGGAAGGAAGGAAGGAAGAAAAAAGAAAGAAAGAAAGAAAGAAAGAAAGAAAGAAAGAAAGAAAGAAAGAAAGAAAGAAAGAAAGAAAATTGGCCAAAACCTAAGGTCATTTTCACTTCTCAAATTTCTCCCAGGTGCAATTTAATGAAACAGAAGGACTCCTACACTTTTAAAGGAATCAGAAAGAATAACAGTAGCTATCATTTCCTACCTGCTATCTATTCCAGCACCTGTGCTAGACTTTCCCCTATGTGATTTCTAACCCCCCCTCCATAATCCTCCAAGATATATGTGATTCCCATTTTGTAGATGAGAAAACTATAACAGGCCCAGAATCACTCAGCTACCAAGTGGCTGGCCTGGGGATGAAAATCCAAATTGCCCAGCTGCAAGAGCTCTGGTTCTTCTGCTGTCACACAATGATCACTGCCCACCCACGCTGCTCTGAGGGAGCCATTGACAGGGTACTGATAATGCTGACTCTGGCCACACTGGCTCCCCAGGGAGCTGGCCATATGCCAGGTCCCAGAACATGAAGAGCCACAAGGACAAACTCATTTATAAAGTGAGGGAGCAATAGGGTCACCTCTTCTGTGTAGACATTAGTATCTGTAATGTGGTTAGCCTGGTACAGCACATGGTAGTATAATAATCACAGATGTATTCATTAGATTTGATCAAATAAATAAGAAGCTCCAAGAAGTAACCCGAAAAAAAAAAAAAAAAAAAAAGAAGCTCCAAGAAGTAGAAAGCTAATGGATGTGTAGTCTTCAAGAGCCAAAGGCAAAGTCCATATCAGAGGGGATTGGAAGCTGGGTGTGTCCAGGACTGGGGCAGAAGAAGACAGTAGGAGCCAAGTGAGAGGGCCAGCTAACGGCCATCATGTGGTCTGAAGTCTCTGAGTTGTGCTGTATTTATTTTTTGCTGTATGTGTACTACTTAGATGGGTATCTTTGCTTCTTTCCTCATCACTGATTTTGGGTCTCACCTGCCCCAGGTTTTATGGTAAGGGACCACGTTTGCCGCTCATGGTTCTGTGTAGTGACAGTGAAACTTGCAATGTCGAGCCCAATGGTAGTTTCTATGGAAATAGATTCTCTTACTTCTGAGATGCATGTTCACTAACTTGCGTGTCCTCCTTATTTAGGGTGGCCAATATGCTGTCTGACCCGTGAATGTGCATGACAGGGACCTGGATCCATATAGGGAACTAGATCGGAATGAAGCTGTAGATGAGGAAAGTACAGCATCACCTCTGGGTAAGCAGACCAATCTTCATGGACAGGAGAGGAAGGCCTGAGTCACCCCGCCACTCTCATCATGTCTGTCAAGGTGCCAGAACCATGCTTTTAAGTTTAGTAGAAGCATGTCTACCAGGACCTCAAAAGAGGCCCTCCAGGACAAAAAACAAACAAAAACAAAAACAACAACAACAAAAATGAATTCTGCCTAAAGGATGACAAGAGAGCTTCTGAACTCCCCTGCTGAGCTTCCTCCTGAACCCCTGGGCTCTGAAGTCAGATCAAGTATCAGACTTTGGTTTTCAAGTATGTATTGTGCTTAGACTGGGTGCCTGGTGCTATTGATGTACTTCCTACCTCCAAGTCAGTGTTGCTCACTCACCTACTCCACCTATGCTCTCCCTAAGGTTTTACCTTACTATTGCTGCATTAGTGTTATTGGCCAAAGGGAATGGAGTTCAACAATTCCCCATTCCTCGTCATCTCAAATACCCAAGACTGGTCCCCTCTGTGGGAAATGCCAAAGTTTATTCTATCATTACCATAAACAAAACCTATTTGTAAATCTCACCTGCTCATCATCTCTATAACAGGTTCCAAATTTAAAAGACACATATAGACACGATCCAGGAGATGTCATACAAATTATTAAAATGGTACAAAACAGCAAAAGCTAAGAAAAGTTAGATATACTCCTTTAAGGATCTAAAGAATTATTATGGGAAGGATGCAGGGAACAAATAAAAAATATATCATTAGAGCCTAAGATATTTCAGTTGAACAAAAAAAATTCAGTATGCAGGGGGGAAATCCTAAGTTAAGACATTTTCCACTCTCATGACAAGGAAAGTAGGTTCTAGATTTCATAGACACGCTTTCAGACAATTGTTCAATGTTTCCTCAAAATAGATGAAGTAATCCTGGGGAGAATGTGATAATTGAGTACTCTGTACTAAAGGTGAAAAAATAAAGTTGGACCCCAGCAAGAGGCCTTCCGTAAGACCTTCGCAGAGACTTCCATACAGAGAATTATGAACCTTGTTTCCCAAGAAAGCCAATGTGACTGCCACATTCTTCAGAGGGAAAGCTGTTTTTGTGATAGATTGAACTTGGAGTACCCGCATTAGAGTCAAGGACCTAGTAAATGGAAATTCTTTTCAAGCCTAACTGCACAGAGATCCTGGGCTAGATCAAATGCATCACAGTTTATTACATCTTCTAAGACAAATTCTAAGAAGCTTACGGACCTCAGATGTGTTACCCATTCACTACTGTAACAAAGCTTTGAAATAAGCTTTCATCTCCTCATTCTTTACCCAAACTGTTTACCTGTGGCATAGACATATGAGAAGGTAAAATCCAAGGGAGGATTTAGAATGAAGAACTTTTTACTTCAATTGCACTGACTACCAATGACACAAATATGTTCTCTGGGAGTAATCAATCAGGATTATGTATTCTCTTGGTTTACTGAGGAAGGTTGATTTTAAGCCAAACTGGCTCCTGCTGGATGAGTGCTCGTAATTGATACTCACTTCATTGATCACTGCTGGGTTCAGATGCAGGAGCAGGAAGCCTCAGTTTAAGATATTAACATGCAAAGGAGAGAGGGAGAAAAGAGAAGAAGGAAAGCAAAGAATTACGGCTTAGGACTGGGTTTGAGAAATGAAAGGGAGGGGAAACTTCTTAAGACATCTAGGCAGAGGAAGTTTTCCTAAAAGAGAACTAAAAAGATCTACAAAACCATCCCTCAGCTAATGTACATATTTAAGCAGAAATGCCATTTGAAAAGGATGAGAAATGTTCAGAGTAGTGGGAATTACGCTCTGACTTCCACTAAGCTCGAAGTGTAGCTCCACCAAATAGCTTACTAAACCATAGGCAGCTAGGCAAGCTTTGTTCAAGTTTGAAAGATAAAACGGTAAAGGCTGAAAGCTTGAAGTATATACCTATAATTTACTAAGTAAAATGTGATGGTATTTTCTAACATAAATACCTAAGCCAGAGAGTTGCAACTAAACCGAGATTAGCTCCGGAAAGGACCCTCCTCTTGGTCCCGTTTTATCCTATTACTCGGGTTCTTCCTAACCATTTCTGCAGCCCTAATGGATACCACCATTTGATGTGATGTTTGTGAACAGCGTCTGAAACTTAACTACACCAATCAGGAGATGAGAAATAAAAGGAATGACCTACACAGTGCCCCAGCAGTTCTGAAGCTTGCTTAACGGATGATCAAGAAAAAGAATCCTGGGCAGCCCCAGTGGCTCGGTGGTTTGGCGCCGCCTTCAGTCCAGGGCATGGTCCTGGAGGCCTGGGATCCAGTCCCATGTTGGGCTTCCTGCCTGGAGTCTGCTTCTCTCTCTGCCTGTGTCTCTGCCTCTCTCTCTCTCTCTCTCTCTCTCTCTCTCTGTGTGTGTGTGTGTGTGTGTGTGTCTTTCATGAGTAAATGAATGAAACCTTTAAAAAAAAAAAAAGAATCCTGATCTTCCAAGTTATAATTAGCTTGTCATGTCAGTGTGCCTGGGGCTTCTCTCCTCTTTGCACTGGGGACTTGTCTTTGGAATAGATGCTAGAGTAAGAAGACTCATGTAGGATTGGAAGGAATGGGAGTAAAATTGGGCTTGGGCAGTAAGAGGAAAAGTGTGGCAGCATGGAATTTTAGTTAATTCATTATTTTGTCCCATAAAATGTATTTCACACTAAAGAGCTCAGCACTGAGAGAACACAACCTCATGTGGTCTTATGCACCATAAATATTAACTGAACTAAAATGAACATCAGCAAAGTGTATACTTCGCCACATAATTCCCTCATAGCCATAGGTATTTTTTTCATTTAACATAATACTTTGCTTTAATGCACACATAGTTCAGCTCTTTCTCCCTCTCTGTCTTTGGTATATTTTGTTCTATATCTACATAAACCGTGGGGAAACAATTATTCATTAAGGTCCACTGAACTACAAAGTGAAGTTATGCAAAACTGTAATGGATTTAGGGTTTTTAGGTGGTGGATGATAGGTTTAACTGACTTGATTTCTAAAATCATCAGAGAAAATATAAAATGTTATCACTTATGTTATCCAATTAAGTATCTATTTAATAGATACTTATAATAAATACTTATAAGTCATTCATTAAGCCTGATGGGAGAGTTATAATATAGTGTGATAAATGCCATTATACAAGAATTCAAAAGGGTTATGAAAGGCCATTTATTCTGGTGTGGAAGGCCAGAAAATGCTCTCTAAAAGAAGTCATTTGGCATCTGGACCCTGCAGGATGAATAAGAGGAAGACAGAGTATGCAGGAGAGCATTGCAGAGCCAAAGGGGAGATCAGAATTTGTAGCTCAGATAAGAGAAACAGAATGCAACTTTCAAAGATGGAAAGATTTTTAAGTATGGCTGGACCACAGAACCTGAGAAAGGAGTACTAAGAATAAGTAGTGGAGAGATGAGCAGGAACTTGCTCATAAAGAGCCTTGCAAATCAGTTAAGGAATCCAGGTTTAATCCAGAGGACAATTTGGAGCCACTACAGTGTTTGAAATAGGACCTGGAGTGATCATTTCTGTGTCTCAGATAGACCATCCTGGCAGAAGAACTGGCAGAGACACCAAGTACAGCAGACTGGTCAGGAGAATGTAATAGTCAGATATTGGGAGATGGTGGGAGCCTGGTGCAGATTAGCAGAGGCAGTGGGTATGAAGAGAAAGTGAACAGATTTGAGTGACAGATAAGTTGACAGATAAGTTGACTTGATAGCTTTTGGTGAATACTTGGGAAATAGGATACACAAGAAGAAGAAAAGGGAAGGAAAAGGTAAGAAAAGATTATGAGTACAGTTAGGGATGTGCAAGTCTGGAGTTCACCTAACTATGAGATAGTTGGACGTATGCTTAGATTTATAATTCAGATCAATACCTGAATCAGAGACATAGATTCAAAACTCATAAGCACACAGATAATAATGAGAGTCTTGATAAAAGTGATATGAAGCAAGTGTGCACAGTGAGAAGAAAAGGTACCCTAAGACAGACTCTGAGCAACTCTGTTATGCCAGAAATGGGTAGAGAAAAAGGTACTTGCCAAAAGGAGGAGAAAAGCCAGAATATAATCAGGAAATCAGTAGTTTGGGAAAGCCTGAGACTTTTCTCTGTTGATGCTATCCTCCAAGATCACTAATATATTTCAAGAAGGAAGTGATCAACAACACGAAGAGAAGATGCACTGAAGTGCTCGCTGTGTTTATCAACCAGGAGGGCATTGCAGACCTAGCTCAGAGGATTTCAGTAATGTGGGAGGGAGAAAATCCAGACTAGACAGTGTTGATGACAGACTGCAAGTAGTGGAGCCCAGGCAGTTGGTAGGACAACTCTCTGAAGATGTTTGATTGTAGACGAGAAACATGGGGCACAAGATGGGGAAGGATGTGATGGGAAAGGAGGGATGGCTTTTCAAATGATGACAGAGTCTTAAACATCTTTACATGCTGGTGGGAAGGAGCCAGAGGAGAGTACAGAAAGATGATATAATGGGAGGATAATCTGTTATGTGAGGTGTCTGGGCAGGCAGAAAGGAGGAGCATCATGAATGGAAGTAGAAAGCCAGGTGCTGACAGGAGGGGGACCGCTGAGGCAGGAAAGGAGCCAAAAGTAGATGCCCATGCAGGAAATGTGTGGCTTCGTGGTATGAGACCAAGGGATTTTCTGGTTGATGGTTACTTTCTCTGTGCAGAAAGCGAGGTGGACAAGTTGGGGTCAGTGGTTTGAAAAGATCAGAAAAAGAACAAAGTTTTCACTGTGGCATGCCAGGGAAAGAAAGACAACTATGAAAAATGGAAGAGTGATAGGGTAGCATTGAGGGCCCCGTTAAGGTAGTCAACCATGCATTTATATTAAAAACGACTGCATCATTGTATTCACTACTGGGCCTCAGTATCCTGCGGAATCTTTCCTCTTGTGCCCTCATCTTTGCCCCACTCCCAAACCCACCACAGGCTTGTCCACCCCTAAACCTATCAGAGCTATCAGAGTTTTAGAAAGAACTCCGCCCCAGTGGAATATATCTTCCCATCTCACTGGGAAGTACTTTGGCCACTTCCCAAGGTTCAGTAATATATTCAGCACTCTACCAGTCTCTAATGAAGACCCTCTAAGAGACACTCACAGCAGATCATCCAGAGGGAAGGAATTCTACGAACTGCACCACTAGTCATTAGCATCATACTAAAACCTATTTGTTAAATACATTCACCCTATAAAACAAAGAGTCTAAACTTTGGCTCATAGTGTGGTAGCTAAGCATGCAGTAGACTCTAGAATTTGCTTGCTTGACTGCGTCTAAATCCTTTATTATTTTTTTAACCACTTTCCAGCAATGTGAACTTGGGTTAACTATGTAAACTCACTGTGCCTCAATTTCCTGATCTGTGAAATGAGGACATTAACAGGGGAGAGATAATGGGGACTCTAAGGCCTGCATTAACTTGTACTTCATAAAAATAAAGGGCTTGGAATAGTGCCTGACACACATGGGACATTTATATAAGTGGTGGAGTTATCATTATTAGGGCTTTGTTGCTCCTACATATTCCCAACAAAATCGACATCTCTACAAATACAGTTATATTTATGTATGAATAGACAAAACTAGGAATCTAACATCTAGTCCAATTTTTGCACTAGCTTGCAAGTCTGGTCAAGTCGCTTCACCTATCTGTAAAACTAGATCTCAGGCTAATTTTTTAAAAAATTAAAATCTCTACCATGTAAAAGGCTATAGCATCTACGAATTTGATATAAACCACATGGTTCTTTTTTTTTTTTTAAATATTTAGCCCTGTAGATCATTTCTTAAAGATGGTACTGTTTTTTTTCTCTGACAATTCTAGAACAATTTTCTTACACTTAAAAAAAAAGAAATATCTAAGTATCTTTCTTGAGTAACTTCAAATATTCACACCATTTCCCGCACCTCTCCATTTCCACTTAGATTTATTCACGTGCACAAGGCTGATAGTACTTTAGGTTCAAAAACTGTTGCCTGCAGTAAATGTGTGTGTGTGTGTGTGTGTGTGTGTGAAATTATTACTTCCTTTTAAAAGCAAAATATTTGAAGATCCTGATAATCCTTGCAAGCTGCTTACAATTTGTCACAGCCTGTTGTAGAGACAAAACAAAACAATACCTCTCCAAAGGCAACTTAACTTCTTCCTTAGGTCCAGCTATTTGGAGCACAAATTCTTCAGGCATATCACTAGAATTTATTTAAACTCTATGGCATAAGTGTTGAGACAAGGTTTAAGTAAATTGTTCAATTCTACCCAATCATGCTGTGCATCATGCAAAACCACCTGAACTTGTTCACTCAGCTGAGACTGAGCTTTGGAGACTTTCTTCAGGTCCCCTCCGCCAATGCTAGGTTAATTAGTCTCCCCCATCGACTACAGATCTGTAGTCAATTTAGTCATTCCTACAGATGCTAACATCAGGAGACCAGAATTTTCTTTTATCTTTGCAGAAAAATTTCTATAAACTTCCCAAATTCAATTGGGTAAACCTTCAAATCTGCATCTTGTTACTCTATGAAAGCCTGAAGGCACTTAAAAATTTTTTTTTAAATATGGAAGATGTCCAAATACTTTGAAAATCTAACACCATTAACATAATTTTAATACCACTTTCCATAGGTATGGCCCACAGAGTTTGGATTTTCATTTTTGAAGGTTTGTTTTTGGAATATTTGGTTCTAAGGTGAGAAAGTATGAGGTTATTTAATAGTGACAGTGAATAATAGTAAGATTGTCTTGCATTGGGCCTTACAACATGCTAAGCGCCTAGGAGGGGTCCAGAATCTATTCTCTTTATTATAGGGTCATCTATCCTCAGCAAACTTGGCTACGTTAACCAAACACGCATAACACCTCTACATGATTACAATATGGGGCAACTCTGTTAGGCAGATTGGAACACACTGCCTTTCCTGTTTCAATAGCCCATAGGTTATTAGTAAACAAAGAACCAGAGCAAAATGAGTTGAATATCTGCTTAGAATATTTTCACTGTCCTATCGTGGGTTGTCTTAATGCAACAAATTTAGGGATATGTTCAAGGCAAAAAAATCAAATATGTAAATATGTGGCTCCTTTCCTATTAGAACCAGAGCCTCATGGATAAGAAGCATATTTCTTCTTCTACAGGTCTGTTATGGCAACCACCCCTTTGCCTGTCATTACACTGAGATACTGCCATAGTTTTGCAATGTGTTATACAATCCTCAGGTTATTAAGGGATCTAAATCATCAAAAGCTCTTATTATATATATAATATATAAATAATTACTTAAGAACCACAGATGGTTATATGCACAAAGATTTGTCTTGGCTACTGGAACAATAGAAACTATTTTATATAAAGAATTAGAAAGGAAAACACTTAATGGTAGTGGCTTTAAATAAGAATAAATTTAAAAAATAAACAAAAGAGACAAGTCATATAATTCTACTGAATTTTTCTTTTTTTTTTTTAAATTCTACTGAATTTCTACCAAGCCTCAGTCTTGTGACCTAAATTGATAACAGATTCTGTTTGCTCAAGATTATTCTGTCTGCCATGTGAATTTGGAAGAAATGCAGAAATTAGCTGAATGAACTGATTTATTTAGTAAATGATTTGTAAGGATGTTAAATGTTGAACAAACAACATGTTGACTGGATGACACCAACTATTAGGACTGAGAACTTTGAATTTACAAAGTGGCCAGTGAAGGAGGGTATCATTTCAGAATTAAAGTGGAAACAGCAGCACTTTAAGCAGGTGGGGTAGGAATCTTTTTTTTTTTTATGATTATGAAGTAATATACCAGGAATAATCCTGTGGGTGGGGCACATATGTATATACATGTGTATATACATTTGCACATAGAGTGTTAGTTATGTTTCTTTTTTTAAATTATTTCCCTTATAATGATTTTTTTTTCCCTTATAATGATTTGAGAGCTTCAGCAAAGTTGCCTAAGGCTTCAGGGGATGGTATGTAGCAAAGCTGGGTCTGAGCCTCAGTGGGTTTCACTTCAAAGCCTAAGAAATCTCCACTAGACACAGTGTCTTCCCTAAGCTGGTGATGAAGCTAGTTGACCTTAGAGTTAAGACCTCCAATCCGGGACCCCACAGACTCTGCATACATCCTGCTGCCTTGGCCAGGCCTACCTATACTACTTGGGGTCTCAGGAGTATGAATTAAGAAAATCGCTTATCATATTAAAATCAAAGGGGCCTGCAAATAGTCCCAGGAAAATTACCAAAATAAGAATGTTTTTTGAATACCAGGCAAAACTGTCTCCTCATATAAATTGTCATCTTCCCTTTTTCTGATAATGGAAGCTACATGTAATCAAAATTTCCAAGGATTTCCTGGCCAATGTTATACTCCATTACAGCAACTGGGTTAGAATATTTGGTCCCTGTTTCCTTATCTTTTTCTATTATCGTTTTATCAAGCTTAGTGCATTTATCTTATTTGAAAAGCTGTCTCAAATCATTTTTGCAAAAGTGGCATGGTATAAATAGATGGCAACATTATAAAAAAAAAAATCACATTTGAAGCCATTTAAAAGCCTTAGTAACCAGATCCCTTGTTAGGTAATTTGTGAGGTAAGTTTCCTGGCATTCTGTTCACTCCATGCGCAGATAATTATATTCTGAGGTAGAAAAGAGAAAAGAAGATAGGAAAAGGAAAGAAAGGAAAAGAATGTAATATTGAGCTCCTCCAACTATGGGAGCTTTGTGTACATAACCCCATTTTATTCATCCCTTCCTCACAGATGATGAGAGACTCAGATACCAAGCTCATGCAACATCTAAATGCCAGAGGTGGGATCTTAAAATCAGGTATGTCTGGTTCCTAACTTTGTGTTCTTTTCACCCCGACAGCAGCTTCCTTAGAGTCGCCCTGAAAGGTCTTCCAGTGGGCCAGGGCATGCAATGCCTTTTAGCTTCTTCTATGGGAATAGCTGCCTAGGCTCTAATTTAAGATAACTTTACTTACAAATACATAGTCCTCAGCAAACTCCACTCATGCTGCATGTTTACATTGTAGCAAATATTTCTTGGAAAAGAAGAATTGGATTGATACTTAGAAAAAGGACTGCAAGGGAGAGCAAAAGTCAAATCATGTGATAGCAAGGGGCACACAGTTTTTACTGCCACTTGGTTTTGGAGACCTTCAGGATCAGCGTCTCTCTAAGTAACACACTCATCCCTAAATATAAAACCATGAAAATGTTATAGGGCTCACACCCTTCTCCCCAAATATTGTTTGAAGTGTATGTTTACACCTATACAGGATACATAGGCTGGATGAGATCCAGTCAAGAGCATAAAAGTAGAGTGAGGAGTATGCCTTTCGTTGTTATATAATATATTGACTTTGGGCTTGTGCTAGAGGGATTGTTCCTTGCCTCCAGCTCCTGAATTTACTATAGCTGCCAAACACTTCCAAAACCTCTCAGTCTCAATCCTGGGCCTAGAGAAATTCCACACCACTAAGAGATCAAGTTTCGCATCAATATTTTTGTGGGCTCCTTGCCAATGCCTTATCAAGGAAAAATATAATTATAGGCGAGACTGCAGCAAGCTGATTCTATAATATTCTCCCCTCCTGTCTCAGCTGCTAAAATATAATGTAATAAAAGTGATATAAGATACTGTATCTGCCCTTTCCATAATTTTATTTTCATTTTAGTTCCATTGCTGGATTGAGGAAGATTCCGAACCATGCCAGAGCTACTGATGCTTAGCTTCTAAAACTCTAGTGTCTGATTTAGGAAAGTTATGGTTTAAAATAGAACTTATGGTAGAAAAAAATGGCAGTGGGGAGAAAATGTGGGGTTTTTAATGGCAAGTGTGGCTTTCCTGGTTTTCTTTCTAGAACTAGAACTGCTTTAATGGACAGTTCAATCTCTATATCAGAGACAAAATTAGTATAGAGACCTTAATAATTCATTCATATTGCTTAGGTTCCTTGGGGGTGCATTCTTTATCACCATGTGTATTATATTGTAACCCCAAGTCATGTTTCAGGACTAAGGCTCATTGTTCATTTAGATTGGGTTATACCAAGGTTTTACTGATGGCAGATCCAGGAGAAAGGCATGATTTGTTGTTCTTTGGTATCTTAGAAACCATAAGCCAACACAATGGGGTTAAATGACACACAGTCATTGTTTTATTTTTATCTTTTCCAGCCTTAGTGAGATATAGCTGACATGTAACATTGTATAAGTTTAAGGAGTACAATATGATGATATGATATTTGTATATATTGTGAAATGGTTACCACAATGAGGTTAGTTAACATATCCATCACCAGAGTCATTATTTTAGAACAGACTTTTTATGGCTGCCCACTGGTTATAGGCTCACTTCCAGATGCTTTAGTATGGCATCAAAGACATTTCTATCATCTTGCCTCACCCCAGCATACTTCCTTAAGCTCATCTCTCATTTCTCTCCATGAATATTTTGTTCTATGTAGTCACATTCCTTCTTACAGTCTTTTAAAATGACTCCTATATTCACACACTTTTGTCAGGTGTCATGCTATTTATCTTTTATGGACCTTTCCTCTCTCTGCCTGTGAGCATGCGCCACCAAAACCTACATGGAAAATATCCCCTGACTATGCCATCCCCTATCCAGACTGAACTAATGATTTCTTCCTTGCATTCATGATCACCTGTCTATTCTCCCTACATCTGCTTCCTCCTTTATATGAGCACCTTTGGACAAGATCATGCTTATCTATTTGTGTATGCTGAGCATCTAGGACAGTCACTGGCATGCAATTGATGCTTGATAAATATTGGCTAATCACTGATTTTACTAATTTGCTTCAAGGAAAGCCACACATTTCTTGAAATGCAGTTCCTAACAATTTGCTTGCTTGGTGCTACACCTAAGGATTGTATTTCTTTACAACTAATAGTAATTTACCTTGTCTGTAGGGAGGCACTTGATATTGGATTTAGTAGAAAAAGTTCAGATCTTTGTTTCACCACTTTCTACAGTGTGATATGGAGCTAATATTCCACCAGTCTATAAAATGGGGGCGGGGGAGCATTTACCTTGCAGGACTATTGTAGGGATAAAATACTTGGCATATACTCAGTACTCTGCAAATGAACCAAGAGAATTCATTCCTGGAATGATACATTAGACCTCCAGCACCCACACAGAAAGCAGGACCCCAAGGGGGTGGTAGGAGAGACGCTGGTTTTCACTGGTGAAACCAAGAAGGCTACCATGGACTGTGGAATGCTAATGGGTAAGCAATCTGGACCATGGGCTGCAGGTGGTGATTGTAAGGCCAGGAGGTGGCTAACCGGATGCAAGGAATAGCAGAATTACAGAGAAGAGAGGGAGGTAGAAGGAAGATATCTAGAAAGGCCAAAAGTCCTGATACCTGGATTGATACCTGGAAGAGCTCAGAATCCTGAAAATATGAGCCAGCATTTATTCAAGACTGAACTGAGTCAGCTGGTTTTCAAACTCTCTCTGGTCCACAAAAATACTCTGCATGGCAGGCATGATGTGCTGCTTCTTAGAGATGAAAACATTGAGGCCCAGGGAGGTTATGTAAGTTGCCCAAGGAGACCTGGCTAGTATGTGGTGAGGTCTGAAATGAAACTTGGATGTCAGTCTCTGAAAGCCAGGATCTTTGCACCATAGGGGACTGCCTCCTCAAAGCCACGGAACAGTCAACTGCTCCAGCCGCCATCTCTGTTTCTGTTAATTAATTAATTAATCAAATGACAGCCTTCTGATTAAGTTTTTGTACTTGGAAAGAGGATTTCATGTACATTAAGCCTCATTTTATCATGTGAGATAGGGCAGGCCAGTTTTTAACCCTGTTTTATAGATGAGAACAAGACTTAGTAATCACCAAGACATGTTTATGTACTGATGTCACTAGGCTGTAAACTGTTAGAGGTCATGGTCTGAGCCTTTGGGCTCACCACTACCCCCTGCTCTGTGCCAGTCATGACAAACAGGAAGCAAAAGACAGTAAAGTTTCCAAATGAATGAGTGTATACATAAACAAATGAACAAATGAGTGAAAGAACAACATGTTCAAAGGAAAGGCACAAATCTTTGGTTTGGGCCAGAACCCTTGGGGTATATAACTGGATGAGTATTGCTGATAAAGATGGGCCACTGCCTATTTCAGTGAATGGTTTCAAGCACTGCCTTAATTTTGAGTACTGTTTAATTTCCTATGAGAGAAAAATAAAGAAATGTCAGTTACTCTATAAAATGTAAAAGTATAGGCTCTACATACTTGTAGCAGATGCATTTTAGGAGATTGCTTGTCCCCACCCCATTTCCTGGGAACGTGTATCTTTTCTACTCCCAGGACATTTTCTTTCCTTTGTACCCATGAAATTTCTCTTAATACGCTTAATACTTGAGCAAGTTTGAGGGGTTTCTATTTATTGCAAAAAGCTTTGACTAGACAATCATCCATGCTAACATGTAGGCTGTAGCTATGGGAGGGGACGGGGGAGTGACTAAAAGCCTAAGACATCCATGGGTTGGGGACACACTGCCACTTCTGGGGGACATCTTTGTGTTGTGTATCCTTTAGGCTCAAGTGACTCTTCCTGGAGCTGTTCAATTACTATTTGCATGATTACTGATATATCTTTCCAGTAAACTTACAAACACAAAAATTACTCTTCATCCATGTGTTCATCTTTAGGCACCGATGATACTAGATAAGACATGATATTGTGTAGGGATTAACATGGGAGCTTTAGAGCCAGACTACCTGTTTTTACGTCCCAGGTCTAACACAAATACCTTCTGGGTATGTTTCTCAAGCTCTCCATGCTTCAGTTCCCTCATCTGTAAATATGGGGATAACACCTATGTTATCAGGTTATTAGGAGGACTAGATGAATTAATATATGGAAAGTTCCTGAAATTTAAAATGATACCTGGCATATAATAAGCTTAATAAATGTTGGTTATTGTTGTCACACTTAGTGTCCTCAGGGTCACAGAGTAGAGAAAGAGAGACAAATAGGAACATAACTGATTACAACCCAATTGTGATCAGTTACAACAGGTAGTTCTGTTGGTTAAACATACACATTCTCAGTAAGAATCATAGCTCATTATAAACTGAGAACACACATGAGTTCTCCACGGAAGTGAAAACTAGCACGTGGGTGCTATTCAGTGGCTCAAATGACACCCAGGCAAGTACTTGTTAAAAACAAGATTCAATTCTTCTTAGATATTCAATTTTCTTCTCAAATTTTGCACTATCATCTTAATGATGATCTTTTGCAAGTTTATTGACTGGTAACACCTCTTTTATATATGTGTTCTGTTATTTGAGCCTTATACCATTATTTAAGTTTTCCAGTGTGTTTATCTTATATCTAGATTGTAAATTACTTTAAAATAGGAAAATCATCTTAAATATCTTTAAACTCCCACAATCTAAAGCCATGCTAAAAATCTTTGCTGAACGAGTGAATGAGAAGCCAACTCGGCTAGGTTGGTAAGCAAGTTATATCTCTTCTTAGCATGTATTTACCTAATTGAATTGCCTTAGAGTTATATGAACTAAAAATGTACCTCTTTCCCCTTATCTTTTAATCTCAAGGTCAGGACATTTTATAATGGTTTTAGCATTAGCCCAAAGGCACTCATATCAACAGATTAGAGTCCGTTTGGCTAGAAAAATGAACATTAGAATACCCAAGCCAGTGTAATTATTGTCTATCTCTGCCTTGTTCTGTGGCCGTAGAACCCCCTGACAGTCTGTTCCTTATTATGTGCATCAATAAAGAAGACAATCCCTGACATATTGTTACCTACTATAGAGAGGAGGAGGAAATGCTTGCATATGCTGATAGACTTTCAGTTCTGCTGAAGAAAGAACGCTTGAAAGTCCCCTGCTTGGAGTTGGAAGGGCAGTTTCTAAATCCCCAAAAGAAAAAGAGAAAGTAAGCTCACAGGGACTGACTCTACATGGGGTCATTAACAGGGTTCTTCAGTTCATTCATTGGAACAGATCATTTAAGTCAAGAATAACACAACCACACCATGACATCATGCCAAACACCCATAAGTCTAATTCTATTTATGTTTCAGTTGATTCTGTAAAATGCAATTCCAGAAGAGCAAAGGTTTTTGCCCAGTCAGTTATTACAGAAACAGGAGCGTCACTGCTGTTTAGAGAGAAGTTGCATGTAATTAAAAATGACCTACTGTGAAACTCAATAAAAGTAAGGATCAGTAATTTGAAGCGTTTCTCAGTTTTTACTAAGTTTTTTTTCTCAACTCCAAACCAAATAACCATTCTTTGTTTGCTAAACAGATCTTAAATATGTAATTTTGTTGGCTCTTTTTTTTCCCTTGGTATTGGCAAAAATAGGGCTTTTGGAAAAAAAATTATTTAACTGGTCTCAATTTTTTGTTCAAGGTTAACTTTGCATTGAAATCTGACTGCAAGCAACAGGTCATATTTCACTTAAATAATGGCAGGTAGCCCTATATTAGAGACATTCTCACATAAAAGTTTCACATTAGGAATAATGCATTCTGGGAAATAATCAACTACCATAAAGAGGTCAAGTAAATGGAAAGTGGAGCTCTGATCTGCAAACCAGACTCAACAGCCTTCATTTACTAAGGCAGAGGGATGAGTGGAACCATGCAGGGCCAATGTGTGAATATGCATTACTCAGAAGAAATGTGCTAACTCTTGAATGTTTCTAAATCAATTTTTGATTAATATATAAGATGCCTTATTTATATTAAGTATCCAATATATAATGAAATGTATTTTATTGTGTCCATAAAATTCAAAGCACACTTGACCTTTTTAAAAATAATCTAGTGACCAGTCTCAAATTGTTGCCTCATTTCCTTTCTTTTTTTTTTTTTGAGGTAAAAAAAATTACATATAGAAAAAAATGCACACATATTTAATATACAATGAGTTTTGATTAAAAAATGAGTTTTGATAAAAAAATTCAGCTATATAACCATCACCACAATTGAAACATTTCCATCACCCCAGAGATTCCCCAGTGCCTCCTTCTAGTTAAGCGCTCCTGTTTACCACTGTTCTGATATCTATTACTATAGATTTGATTATTCTTGCAAGTATAGTAGATATTATTTTGTGTCTGACTTCTTTCATTCAACATAATTCTTGAGATTTGCCCATATTGTTGTATGGACTATTAGTTCTTTTTAAATTTGCCCAGTACCATTGCAAAATACGAATAGATCAAAATTTGGTTATCAATTTTACTATTTTTTTAAAGATTTATTTTATTTATTTATTTATGATAGACAGAGAGAGAGAGAGAGAGAGGCAGAGACACAAGAGGAGGGAGAAGCAGGCTCCATGCCGGGAGCCCGATGCAGGACTAGACCCCGGGACTCCAGGATCGCGCCCTGGGCCAAAGGCAGGCGCTAAACCGCTGAGCCACTCAATTTTACTATTCATGGACATTTGGGACATCAATTTTACTATTGATGGCCATATTAGGCAAGCTTGAATAAAGTTGGTATGAACATTCTTGCACATGTCTTTTTGTGGATACTATGTTTTCATTTCTCTTGGGTCAAGACACAGAAGTAGAATATTTGGGTCATACTGTAGGTGTATGTTTGATTTTATAAAAACATCGTCACCTTTTCCAAAGTGGTTGTACTAATTCACACAGTTATTATCAAAAGATAATGATTCCGATTGCTCCATGTTCTTGCCAACTCTTAGTGTCATCAAAATCTTTAATGTTATCCTTCCTAATTTTCATCTTCCTCAAAAATAATGATTTTGAGAACTTTGTGTGCTTATTGGTCATTTGTATATTGTCCTCTGTGAAGTGTCTATTCAAGTCTTATTGCCCATTACAAAAAAAAAATTTGCCTCTTTATTATTGATTTGTAGAAATTCTCTAGATGTTCTAGATACAAGGCTTTTGACATATATGTACTGCAAATATTTCCTCCTACTATGTGGCTTGCTTTAACATTTTCTTAACGATGTCTTTTGATGAGAATAAATTATAAATTTTGATAAACTACAATTATTTTTTTACATTTAATGCTGTTTGTGTAGAGGGTCTAAGAAGTAGGCTTTGCCTACTTCAAGCAAAAAGACATTCAAGATTTTCTCCTATGTTGTCACTTTTTGCTTTTAGCTTTTCAGGTTAGGCCTATTATTCATTTTGAATTAATTTTTATATGTACCGTGAGGTAAAGATTGAGGTTTATTTCTTACCATGCATTTATCTAGGTGTTCCAGCATACCTGTTAAAAAGATTTTCCTTTTCCCATTGTGTTGCCTTGGCAATTTTATCAGAAGTCATTATATGAGTGGGTCTATTTCTGGTCCCAATTCTGTTTCATTCATCTATTTGTCTATCTTTACAGCAACACTATACTTCATTATTATGGCCTTAATATAAGTTTTGAAATCAGGTAGTTTGAGTCCTACTTAATTTTTCTCTGCTCTTTCAAAATTCTTTTGGCTTTAGGGCTTTTGGCATTTTTATGCAAATTTCAGAATGACCTTGTCACTGTCTACAAAGAATGATGCTGCAATTTTAAGTGGAATTGCATTGAATTTATAGATCAATTTGGAGTAATTTGGCATCTTTAACAATATCGAATCTTCTAATCCATGCTCATAGCATTTCTTTTCACTTACTTAGGACTTATTTGATTTCTCTGAGCAGTGTGTGTGGTTTTCAGTGCAGAGGTTTTGCACATATTTTGTTAAATGTATCCTTTATGCACTTCATATGTTTAATGCTACCTAAAAAAGTATTTTTCAAATTTCAATTTCCAATTATTTGTGACTGGTATATAGAAATGCACTGGATTTGTGTATATTGAATTTGTATCCTGTGACATTGTTAAATTCACTTATGAGGTATTTTATAATGTTTCATAGATTTTTACAATAAGCATCTACATTGCCTGTGAATAAAAAGAATTTTACTTCTTCCTTTCCACTTTTTATCTTTTTCCCCTTGTTTATTGTACTGAATAGATTATATAGTAAAATATGGTACATAGAGGTGCAGAGATCCTTGATTTGCTCCTGACCTAAGGAGGAAAAAAACTTAATGTTTCATGATTAACCATGCTGTTAATTTTCAGTTTCTTACAGATGCCCTTTATTAGATTAAGGAAGTATCCTTCTCTTTTCAATTTGCTGAAAGTTTTTATTATGAACGGATGTTGTATGTCGTCAAATGCTCTTTATGAATCCCTTGGGCTGATTATATAGTTTTTCTTTTTTATTTTGTTACTGTGGTATATTGTACTGAATGATTTTAAATGTCTAATCAACTTTGCACTCCTAGGATAAATTTTCCTCCTAGTATTGCATTAATCTTCCTTAGATATTACTAGATTTGATATGCTAATACATTGTCAGAGAATATTACATCACTGTTTATGAGACACATTTATTTGTGATTTCTTTTTCTTATAAATTTTTTCCAGGTTCTGGTATCAGGATTATGCTGGCCTTGAAACAAATTGGGTCAAGAAGTGATGTCATCAAGATGGCAACATATGTCATTCTTGACTTTCTCTCCATTCATAAGAAGAACAACTAATAACTGTTCAAGAATAAAAGATTGCTTAGAGAATCCTAAAACATAGGAGGTGAGGCTGAAGCCCCACCCCTGCCCCCACAGCTGAGAGACCAAGATACATGCATTAGAAGGGTAAGAAGAGTGATTATAGGTTGACCAACTCGCCCCTCCCCCAGGAGAGCACGACACCACTCAGAGAGGTCTCCATTTGGCTGTTTCCTCCAGCGGGAAAAGAGAATCCAGGGGAGACAACCTTATCCCCCCTCCAAAATGGGGTTGCTTTGTGGGAGTCTCTGATCTGATGCCACAGGAATTACAGGGGAATATGCAGGACTGAACCACTGGGAACCCGGCTGTGATGAAGGGCCAGGGGAGTTTGTAACAGCCATCACATGGATATTGGCAGATGGAGTTCATACCCATAGTGCCCAAGTAGTAATCCCAACCAGAGGCTTTCCTCATCTGCAGAAACAAGGCAAGGGTGCATTCTGACCAGGTACTTTGGTGGGAGGCACATCTGCCTGATTTGGATACTCAGATGAGAAATTTTACTAGCTCTAAAACAGGATCTTCCCACACTCAAGAAAGAAGCTGCATCACAGCCCCTACCCACTGTGGGGAATGTCTTCATGACCCATCTGACCAGGAGAGCTGGTTGGTGACAATGAGAAGCTGTGTAGCTCAGCAGGACTTAGGCTGATAGGCTGCAAAGCAAAGCCAGCGGCCCTCTTTTGGCCAGGAAACTGGGGATGCAAGTCAGCTTGAGTTAAAACAACAAATAGAACAGAACATAAAATAGCTCATATTGTCTGAATCACTTATTGCATGGTTTGCCTCATGACGTGTGCTTTTACATCAATCTCATCAAAACCTCACAACCAGCCCATGAGGTGTCCATTTGACAGAGAAACAGAGGCTCAGTTAAAGCAAGATAACATGTCCCATGTCTACAGCTGGTAAGTGGCAGAGTCAAGACTGCTCTCTGCTCTACTGCAGTTGGAATCACAGAAAACAAACCTTTTATTCATTCTAAAGAAACCGACTGAATCCTCTTGTCAAGGCACTGGGATTCCAGGAAAATTTAGACCTGGTGTCTGTCCTCAAGAAGTTTACCATCTCACAGGAGAAAGCACGAAGTCCCCAGTGATTCCAACTGTTGTATCAACTGTTTTGACAGAATTATCAATTCTGCAGAGAAGTGCTTCACCCCTCTTGCGGGTTGAAGTATATGGGAAGACTTCCTCAAGAGGGGATTTGGGGAGAATGCTAGAGTAATTAGGTAAAGAAGGGGCTAAAGGCCATCTAACAGGCTTTTAGCCAAACCCTGGATACACATGGAAAATACGTTGGGTGGGGGAGCTTTTTTTTCTTTGAAAGAGAGCATGTGAGTGGAGTGGGGGCAGTAGAGGAGGAGAGAGAGAGAATCCTAAGCAGGGTCCAAGCCCAGCATGGAGCCCAACACAGGGCTCAGTCTTACCACCTTGAGATCATGACCTGAGAAAGATGATAACTGACTGAGCCTCCCAGGTGCCCCGTGGGTGGGGGTGGGGAGGATGGCTAGGCTTAATTTGATCAGTTGAATCAGAATCTCTGGGAGTATGACCCAAAGATCAATGCTTTAAGAAGCTCACCAAGTGATTCTAATATGCATCCAAAACTGAGAACCACTGCTCTAATTGATTACTAAAATAAATTGTCAGACATAATGATCATGTAACTCAACTGGGGTAAGTTGTTAACAGCCTTTGCTAAATTTTCCTGATGAGTGGAATCACCTAGGCACTTGGGTCAGCGGGGGCCAAAGGATCAACATCGAGGGCCTCTCCCTTGAAGAATTTGTTTCAGTAGGTCAGGTAAATTTGAGATACAAGATGAATGGTTTGCAAAGTGTTTTCCAGGGGATTCTGCAGCATTGCCTGAGAGCCTGCTAAAAATGCAAATTCTTGAGCCCCATGCCAGACCCACTAAATCAGAGGTTCTGGGAGTGTAGCCCAGCAATCTGCATTTTAGAGTTCATAGGATTCTGATACACGCCAAAAATTTGAGAACTACTGGATAGAGAACTGGGTCAGGGCAAAACCAGGGGTTAATCTGCATAAAACAAGTTCCTTTACTTGTCTGCAGCTGTGGATTGTACTTTTAATCCAGGCCTTTGGTTAAAGGCGGTGTGAATGAATCAGTGCCCTGTATTAGTACTCTAAAGAACAGAAGGGCACACTTTGGAGGTCGGTGGCCAGAAGCAGTATATCACTCATTTAAATATCATTAAAAACTCTGTTTCTGCTAGGGACGAAGCTATTAGAGTG
This sequence comes from Canis lupus baileyi, assembly GCF_048164855.1. Lineage (NCBI taxonomy): Eukaryota > Metazoa > Chordata > Mammalia > Carnivora > Canidae > Canis > Canis lupus. The sequence goes on along the minus strand of NC_132847.1, from coordinate 39,577,429 downwards.
ACTGCCATTAAAAAAAATCAATCATCCTTGCAGAAAGTTGTACATGGGGTACCTTCAAGAAATTTTAAGATGGGGGGCAGCCCGGGTGGCTCAGCAGTTTTAGCGCTGCCTTCAGCCCAGGGTGTGATCCTGGAGACCCAGGATTCTGTCCCATGTCGGGCTCCCAGCATGGAGCCTGCTTCTCCCTCTGCCTGGGTCTCTGCTTCTCTCACTCTCACTCTCTCTCTCTCTGTCTCTCATGAATAAATAAATAAAATCTTTAAAAAAAAAAGAAATTTTAAGATGGGGAGAGGCTATAGTGGGCAGGGGGTAGACAAGAGTCAACAGATTTGATTCCTCTTTTCAAACTAAGGGTGAAAAATGTGTTCCCAAATTACACATTTTCAGGCTGTGCACAGAAGCCTTGTTTTGCTCCAGGAAAGTTTAAAGTACCCAGAGGGAACATCTTGGCATAGCGTTTGCTGTTATCCATCTGGCTACCTCAGGTGAAGCCATGTGCACACTTGAAGCCACTGGCAGGCAACAGGAATTCAGGTTCAAGTTCAAGGCCAGTGCACAGGGCCACAGCTTCATAGTCTTTTCCTGTGACTTCTGCTCTCACTTTAACTTTTCTCCTCTTTAAATCCCCTTACAAGCAATAATGTAGCATTTTCATACAAACTCAACAGAAGACATGGAATCAGCTCATGGACTTTGGCTCAAGCAAATGCCAGGATGAACACTGTTGAACTTTTAGACACAACATCAGGTTTTAATTTTGTCCATAGGAAGTCATAATCAATCCTGCCCTCCGGAAGCTAAACTGGTTGACAACCCCTGGAACCACCTTACAGGTTAGAGTTCAAGTCCCTTCAGATGGAAACTGGTATCCTCGGCCTCATCTTCACCACTTCCCCTCATTTACAAGAAACCTCTAGCCATTACCTGAACACTGCACATTCTCTCATTACACTAGGATGTGAGTTTTATGGGAACCCGGCCTGGGTTTTAATTGCTGTTTTATCCTTAATGCCCAGGACAACATGCAATAGGTATTTAAACAATATGTAATGTTCTCTGTCTTTTCCACACTCTGCTCTGTCCCTGGGATGTGCTGTGCTCACTCACAAACTTGGCAAATGCTTCCCTGGCCAGTAAGTTACAGTCACAGCCCAACATAGGCAGAGGAAGTTCTTTATTGCAGCTCTCATAATGCTGTCTTAGAAGTATTCACCTTTCAACCTCCTCTAATATATTGTGAGGATCCTGAGGGCAGGAACCAACTCTTTATTAATATGATGACTTCAGTGAATGATTCCAACATGGGATCCCATTAGGATTCTGTGGTCTATGACCTTTCTAGGACTTCAGGCCAATTCTTAACTAGCTCTGTCATTCAGCAATTCAGGTCTGGGGAAACGCTGAGGGTATAGGTCAATACTGGATAAACAGGGTGGAGTTAGACTGGGTCTGAAGTGGAGAGAAGGCCAAAAGCTACCACTTTGATGGCATCCGCTGTTTCCAGGCACTGTGATAGCAACCATATTAGTTATCGCATGCAATTTGATACTCTGGATTGGTAAATGTACAGACCTGATTCCACTAGTTCTGAAAGGAAAAAGAATACTAAAACCGCATTATTCTGAACGATTATACTTTTTAAGCATGCAATTTATGAGGCATAAAAGAAACACTTTTCTCAATCTTTTTGTATAAATACAATTTACAGTGAGACTTCACTAATTTAGACTCATGAGAAAGTCATTTTGGATTAATGCAACTATAAATTACAGAATATGCTTGAAATCCATATGAGTAACACAGGATGTTTTTGGAATCACACTATTTGTAGGAAAAAAAGATTAATAATTGGTATACTAAAGAGCCCCTCTCCTCAAAACACACAAAAATTGTGCTACAAGCTTGTCCAAATTAGCAGCACCAACTGTGTTTATAAGTAGTTTCTTCTCTCATGTAAGTAGTCTGCTTGTGTGTGTGTGTGTATATATATATATATATATATATATATATATATATATATATTTAAGATTTTATTTATTTATTCATGAGTACACACACAGAGAGAGAGAGAGACAGAGAGAGAGAGAGAGAGAGAGAGGCAGGGACACAGAGGGCAAGCAGGATCCCTGCAGGGAGCCTGATGTGGGACTAGATCCCGGGACTCCAGGATCACGCCCTGGGCCCAAGGCAGGTGCCAAACCACTAAGCCACCCAGGGATCCCCTGCTTCTATATTTTTTAATGGTGGGTTTTGGAGGAAATCCTTTGCTTCACTAACAGTACAAGATAAGCTGGAGCCTGGGGCGCCTGGGTGGCTCAGTGGTTGAGCATCTGCCTTTGGCTTAGGTCATGATCCTGGGGTCCTGGGATCGAGTCCCGCATCAAATTCCCCGCAGGGGACTTGCTTCTCCCTCTGCCGTGTCTCTGCCTCTCTTTCTGTGTCAAAACAGAAAACAAAACCAAAACGATAAACTGGAACCTCAACCTTTGGGAAGGATTATTGATTCTGAATTTCAGTTGAGGTTTCCCTGTGTTAATATCACATGACAAACACCCCTGGGCACAGCACAGAGGAAATAAGACCTTTGCAGCATTCAGGAGTCAACAGATTCTCTTTTCTTAAAAAAAAAAAAAAAAGGAGCTTTTACACAGCTCTGCCCCCTGAGGCCCTGCAGGCCTGTGGTAGGTTGGGGTGGGAGAGGTAGAAGCATCCACACCCCTTCTTCCCACCATCACTTCAAGGATTCCTCAGGTTCCTGTTGCTTTACAGACACACCGGCTTGTACGTGAGCAGAGGTTCGAACACGGCATCCTGTGACAGAGAGAGAAAGTTTGAAAGCCACACTGTTTTACAACAACGACGAGACATGCGGAGGACATCTAGGCAGGGGGAAAAAATATTACACTGATGCATAACGAGGCCCCGAGAGAGTGACATCTCCGCAGGCCAAGGCTAAGTGCATTTCACGGGTGTGCAGCAAAGGGGCTGCCTCACGGGGTGGAGGGCCGAGGAGGGGCCGCGGCCCGGGGGTCACCCCTAGGCCGAGCCGGGAAAGGAGAGCAGCGCCGCAGCGCGGGAGACCAGGGCGCGCTCCTCCAAGCCCGGGTCACAGCTGCGAATGGACTCCAGGCTCGTGAAAGGAGCGCAATCTTGCTGCGAAATCCATTAGCGGTCATAAAAACGCCATCCTTCTCCTCATTAGGCAGGACCGTTCTTTATCGTCTTTGGTTTGGGCGGCGTCAGCGATCTCACGCCCGCCCAGCGGCCGCTCTCAGCTCCGTCTTCCTCCCGCGCCTCCCGCCGCTCCCTTGGGGCTCCCGCGCGCCCCCGGCTGGCCGTGTCCGGAAGTGCAGGGCGACTCCCGGGACCCGCGCGGTAGCCGGGCGCGGCCGCACGCGTGGCCAAAAGGGGCAGCCAAGGTTCCCAGGTCCGGGGGGCGGGGGGGGGGGGGGGGGGGGGGGCCATCCCAAACCCGGGAGGCCATGGGCCGGCTCTGAAGGAAAGGAAGGCCTACACCATCCCCCGCAGATGCTGGAAGGCCGAGGAGCTCTGCTCGCTGGGAGCCATGAGAGTCTGGAGAAAGGTCTTTAAGGTAGGCAGCTCAAGTTGAGGTGGGAAGCCTGGCAACGCTCTCAAAAGAAGAAAGTAGCACTTTTTTTTTTTTTTTTTAATCTCCAGTGTTTGCTTTGTAGGTGAATATTCCTTGATCGTTTCTTGATTACTTTAAATGTCAAAACTGGTGCTTGGCCTAGGGACTACCCAGACCATGCTAAAGTCTTCCCATACACCATTCTTTGGCATTGTTTGAGGATGCTTGGTGAGTGGGAAAGACCAAAGTGTGAGTTTCTTTTTCATTTTTTTTTTAAGGATTTTATTTATTTATTCATGAGAGACATACAGAGAGAGAGAGAGAGAGAGGGAGAGAGAGAGAGGCAGAGACACAGGCAGAGGGAGAGGCAGGCTCCATGCAGGGAACCTGAGGTGGGACTTGATCTCAGGGACTCCAGGATCATGCTTTGGGCCCAAGACGGTGCTAAACCACTGAGCCACCCGGGCCGTCCAAAAGTGTGAGTTTCTATGTTGTCTGTCTTTATGTATTAGGTTACCATTATTAAATGAACTTTTAAAATTTTTTTAAAGATTTATTTATTTATTTATTTATTTATTTATTTATTTATTTATTTATGGGAGAGAGAGAGAGAGAGAGACAGCATGAGCAGGGGAGGAGCAGAGAGAGAGGCAAAGGTTAGAGGAAGAAGCCTGCTCCCTGCTGAGTAGGGACTGAGTGCTCAGTGCTCAGTGATCAGGACTAAATCCCAGGACCCTGGGCTCATGACCTGAGCTGAAGGCAGATGCTTAATGGGGCCACTCAGGCACCCTGAGCTTTCTTTAATAGGAACGATATTCAGATAACTTCAAGCCCAAGACATCTCATTAATGTGGATCTATCTCCTTAATATAAATATATACAAGCTCAACTATAAAAGTGAGAACAAAATACAAACGTTTGGTAAAATTTTAATGTTAAAAATTAAATTGCCTGTTTCAAAGAGCACTTTCTCATTATAAACCTTCCAAGCACAGGATTTATTTTATTTTATTTTATTTTATTTTATTTTATTTTATTTTATTTTATTTATTAGCATTGTTCCACTGCCTTCTGGTTTCTAATGCTGCTAATGAGAAGACTGATATAATTCTGATTCCAAGTTCCCTGGAATATTTGAGGACTGTCCCAATTTACCTGGCATTTTGAAGTTTCACCAAACAGTGTGCTTTGGTGTGGATCTTTTTTTCATTTCGTAAGTTCCAGATTTCTGTTCCTCTCTGGCCCTTATCAGCCTCGGCTCTGAGTCCATGGGCCTGCTTTTCCAGCTTCCAGTTATCTGTGACCCCTGCCAATTCTTACACCTAGGCTCTATCGCCCAGGTTTGGCAGCCTCTGCTTTGCAGCCAATTTTGATGCAAGCTAAGAGTTCCAAATTTGAAAAGAGTAGGGCATCCTAATCACTGTCCCATGATTGCCTTCCCAGAGAGAACATGGCAGGACTCAGAATCAAGCCAGTTTCTTGCACTCTGCTCCTGAGATCTCTTTTCTCATCCAGGAGTTCAGTTCTAAGTGACAACTTCTTTAATAACAAGGTTATTAATACCTTTATCTACATAGCAACATTACCTGCCATTCCAATAGTAGTTGTATGGCACTTCTGTAAAACTTTAAAACTGGAACGCCGGAGTGGCTCAGCGGTTTAGCGCCTGCCTTTGGCCCAGGGTGTGATCCTGGAATCCTGGGATCCAGTCCGCATTAGGCTCCCTGCAGGGGGCCTGCTTCTCCCTCTAACTGTGTCTCTGCCTCTCTCTGTGTCTCTCGTGAATAAATAAATAAAATCTTAAAAAATATATAAAACTTTAAAGCTAACTTTAGATATATCAAATGCTCTCTACTAAGTCATTTTCCCTCCCAATGGAGAAGATACAAATAGCCATCGAGGGGAATTTATAGAGGAAAAACTACATATGGAGGCAGAAGTGTGGCAGCTCAGAGGCCAAGCACTGCAGTCAGACCTCCTGGATTTGAATCCTGGCACTCAGGCTTGCTAGCTGCAGGACCTTGTGAAACTTACCTATAACTCCTCCAAGCCTCCATTTCACCATCTATAAAATGGTGATAATAATAGTGCTAATATCACATAGTTATTACAAGGACCAGACAAGATGAGTGTACATATTGCGTAGTAGAAATGACAGCTGGGACTATTGTCCTTGGTTGACACTAAGTGTGGGCCTGAGCAAACTGCTTACCCCAGTCTTGTTTTTTATACTTGGAAAATGAGAATCCTTCAAGTGCTTGCTTCAAGGGTGTTACAAAGAACACATGTTTGCATGATCATAAAGCACCTACCGAGGGCTGGACCCTGTAAGCACTTAATAGAAGTTAGTTAACTATACACACATCCGTGGGCATCACTCTGGAGTCAGATATTCTGAGCTGATCGAACCTGGTTTTCTGAATCAAAACTCAGTGCCTTGAGCTTCACAGTTACTGTTACTGAATTCAGAGCAGCTCCCCACTCCTTTTATTTTAGACCTTTCCTTTTCATCGTTTGATTTTGTTTTCTGGTATCACTTTCAATTAAGAAGGAAGACTCTCTCAAGGACTTGTGGACCGTATTTCTTTTTCTTTTTTAAAGATTTCATTTATTTATTCATGATAGACTCAGCGAGGTAGGCAGAGACACAGGCAGAGGGAGAAGCAGGCTCCCTGTGGGGAGCCCGATGTGGGACTTGATTTCAAGACCTGGAGATCACCCCCTGAGCCAAAGGCAGACGCTCAACCACTGAGCTACCCAGGCATCCCCATATTTCTTTATTTTTACACTGCACTGGTCTTGGGCATTTTTCGTATTTGGTCTCTGGCTCCCTATGTGTAATTGCTGAATCCCATGCCCTCCCCTTAATTCTAGCCTCTCCGGAGTTTACTTTTTAGCCTAATCATCATCCTCATCCCACTTGTTACCTCCGCTCTCATTGCTTCCCTGGGAGAGTGTCCTGGCCCGGAGAACCTGGGCCCCCTTTGGAGCCGACTCAGACTCCAATCGAGAAACGATGGCTTAGCTGAGTGGAGGCTAAGTCAGGCCTGCAGGCCTGTTTTTATGATGCTACTTTATCATACGCTGTTAAAGAAAAAGGTAAAATAGGAAGTGGAACTGAATGATAAATGCTACCAATAAAACAATAGCATCAAGTCCCTTGCTCCAAAAGGATACCAAATGACCCCCGAAAGACTTTGACTGAGGTTCAAAGAGCTCCTATTTCTGAAATACCAGGTACAGTATTTTTTAACAGAGTAAATAGAGCCCAAGAGATAGTCATTTAAACATGTCTCTCCCTTTCCCTTCAGTTAAGAGGAGCCAACTTAATATATTTTTCTTCCAATTGAGCTCAGGGGACCCTGTTCACTACCGGGGGGCTATAAAAGGCATTTAGGAGGCCAGCCACCAGCACAAGACAGATGGCAGGTTCCGCCGCAATCACAGGTTCATCTGAGGGATGCTTATTAAGCTCGTGCCATTTTCCAGCGCCTTTTGACACACATCCCTCTTGAATTTGACCCCTTTAATTTTTGTGTGGCAACTCGCAGCTCACAATGCCTTGGGGCTAGTTATAATAAGTTCATGTCTGAGATTACACATCTGATATTTATAAAAACACAACTACTCCAGAACTTTCTCTAGGCAGGAAATGACAAATCTTTGGTAAGCTATTTTCGGGACTTAAAAAAAGGCGGGGGGGGGGGGGAAGCTGGTGATGAACTAACCATTGAGAGTACAACGATGTTGCCTTACTGCATATTGAAACCAGTCCCTTCTAACAAAAATGCCAAAAGCCATTATCTATACAATTTAATACTGTGCAGTAAGTCCTTGGCAATCCCCAGTAATCTGCGGCATTACATAGTACTGCACCGGGTGGGACATGAGATAATACGGGCTGACTTAATTAGACTTGGGGATGCCGGGCACATCATGACTCTGTTAGTCCAACTTTGTTAGTTCTCAATGAATTCCAGTTGGAAAATATGATCTCAGGTGATAACATTTCCTTAACTTTTTTGTATCTCCTTTTATTACATCAGAGCAGCCTGGTGGTGGTGGTGGTGGTAGAGATGGTGGCCAGTGGCAGTTCTGGTATGTTTTCTTTTAAAAAGTATTCAACTTCAGTGTTTGCCAGAAAGCATTATTTAAGACTCGGAGATACAAAGTCTCCCAAAGCAATGCTGTATTTTTAGTTAAAGGCACAGATCTTTAATCACCTCTAGAATGAATGAGAGAAACAAAAAGCTTCACCATGATTTCTTGGTCAATGGTGACCTACTATAAAATGCTCGGTTCTGGCTCTGTGAATTATTCAGACTAGGCAGTCCAGAAAAAAAAACCTAAAGTTGATCAAATGCATGACTAAGAACACAACTTTATGCCATACTTTAAAACAGTTTATCTTTAATTCATTTTTTTCTATTTTTATTTTGTAGATTTCAAACATATAAAAAATTGAAAGAATACAGTGCAACATTAAGATTCTGTCATATGTACTTTGTGTTTATATACATCCATGTATAGATCCATATGTAAAAAATATATACAGGGCAGCCCGGGTAGCTCAGCGGTTTAGCGCTGCCTTCACCCCAGGCGTGATCCTGGGGACCTGGGATCGAGTCCCACGTCGGGCTCCCTGCATGGAGCCTGCTTCTCTCTCTGCCTGTGTCTCTGCCTCTCTCTCTCTCTGTGTCTCTCATGAATAAATAAATAAAATCTTAAAAAAATAAAATGTATACAATATAAAAAATTTCTATAAACTTATATATTAAATGCCATTATCACACCTGAGAAAAATAACAATGACTCCTCAATATCATCTAACATCTAGCTTATGTTAAATATTTGTTAACTGTTACCCAAAAACTTTTTAATAGCTTGTTTATTTGAACCAGAATACAGTCAGGGTTTGCACTCGACATTTGATTGTTATGTTCATATAGTTTCTTTTAATCTAGAATAGTCTGTGCAGCTGTTTTGTTTGTTTTTAAAGATCTTAACCGTCTCAAAATACGAAACTAGTTGCTTTGGGGAATGTTCCGCATTTTGAATTTGTCTCATTGTTTCCTTGAAATCAATATCATTTAACTTGGTTTTTTAATTTCCTGGATTTTCTGTCACTTAGGAGTTAGGCCCAAAGACTTTTTTTAGGTATAAGTCAGGGTACTTCACCAACTATGAATTTAACCTTATATTGCATTATTATTGGAAGGTGCCCACTATTAGTGATGCTAAGTTTAATCACTTAATTAAGGTGATAAGGGACAAGTCTCTTCACAGTAAAATATATTTTCTTTTTGTTATTACATTACAAAAAACTATAGCAAATTTGGTGTTACTTAATATATTGCATTTAAATCATTATAGATTCATCTCATTCAAAAATTAACCTCAGATCCATGAGTGAGTTTGGAGTGTGTACATGAACTGTTTAAAGTTGCTTGCAAAATGTTATAGATATGCATATACATAAAGAAGATGAAATTAATGCAGTTTTCAAAAGGGATGAAGATACGAAAGTGACTAAGAACAATGGTTGCAAGTCAAAATGTTCATTCTTGAAGGCTATTTTAAAGATTTATTTCATTTTATTTTTTTAAAGGATTTATTTATTAGAGAGAGAGAGAGAGAGAGAGAGAGAAAGGGGAAGAGCAGAGAGAGAGAGAGAGAGAGAGAGAATCCTCAAGCTGACTCCCTGCTCAGCAGGGCTCAATCCCAAGAGAACCTGAGATCACGATCTGAGCTGAAATCAAGAGTCAGATGCTCAACCAACTCAGCCACCCAGGTGCCCGTAAGGATTTTATTTTTAAGTAATCTCTACATCCAATGTGGGGTTCAAACTCACAATCCTGAGATTATGCTCTACTGACTGAGGCAACCAGTGCCCTCTTGAATTCAGTTTAATGCCATCCATCTTCTTTCTCCTTACTCTGGCAATTAGGGGACAGAGTAATGAGAATTTAAGTAAATTCTACACCCACCCTGGGGCCCCTCAATAAAGCTGATGATTTTCTGACATGTGGCCTCATTGTCACAATTAATGAACTCATCACCTTTGGATGGTAAAGCTGTATGTATGACCCATTCTTACTGTGACCATGACAACATTTAAAAAGCATTATTGCAACAGGAGCATGGGGGTACCTGGGTGCTTCAGTCGGTTGAGCATTTGCCTTCAGCTCAGGTCATGATCCTAGGGTCCTGGGATAGAGTCCCACAACAGGTTCCCTATTCAGTGGGAGGTCTGCTTCTCCCTATCCCTCTGCCCTGCTCATATGTTTTCTCTCCCTCACTCTCTCTCTTTCAAATAAATAAATAAATAAATAAATAAATAAATAAATAAAATCTTTAAAAAAGCAAAAACATAAAATAGTTATGGCTAAATATAACAAGAAATGTTCAGGACCAAAATTCTGTGGGAGAATAAATTATTAAAAAAAAAAAAAAGAAACAGAAGCATGGCATACACATGTACTAGGGGAAACAAGTGCATGAGAGGAGGTGTGGCAGGGAGAGAGTCAGCTAAATCTGTGATCTAAGCAGATCTTGGTACTGATAAGAGAGAGGAGAGGAAGAGAAGGTAGAGGAAGGGGAAAGGGGGAGGAGGGAAGAGCAAAGAAGGACATAGAAATCTAATATCAACAAGTGAGAAGGAGCATGGCACAACTTCTTCCTTCTTGTATGACCCATGGGAATTCCCATAAAACATTTGTTTAGTTGGCCACCCCCTATTATTGGTATTCTATTGGGTCTTATTTATCACATGACTTCATTGTGCAAAGTTCTGTTCTTGGGATAGGGGAGAAGGGGGTGCTGAGCTCAGCTCAGATTGCCCTCTGCACCCTGCTGACTCTTGGGAGATTTTGCTAGAAAGGTCCCAAACATCCCCACACAGCCTTCTCCCTCACCAAGTCCAAGATGGGCCCAGCCTTCTAGCCCTGCCACCAGGTAGCACCACCACCACTAGACTTCGTGGCTCCTTTGTGCAAATGTGGAGAATGGCAACCAGTCTGGGCAGATGAATAAGACAAAGTAACCACCCTGGTCAGACACTCCCAGATTGGCCACCAGAACCTGGCAGGATCTTGGCTCTCCTCACCCACGTGGCTGGGCACTACTACTATTATCTTTAGCACATTAAACAAAAGACCACAATACGTAGATTCAGGACAAACAATTCAAGGAAGAACTTCCTTTTCCTTCTGTTTCCAATATTAGAGAAAACATGAAGAATTCAAGTTTATAAACATACTCCTGCTAAGTATCCCACTCCACTAATAAAGTAGATGCTTTCTGAACTTGAAGAAAAACCACTCCACATCAACCTGGGATTCAGATGATTTTTGGCGTGAAATTTCAGGTTGGCAATTACAGGTATTTCATTCATATTGGTTCATTTATCCCCAATAATGCCTCTGTGTTTTATAATGAAAACCTCAGTGCAGGAACTCTCTCCATAAGCCCATGCAGCTGGATGACAACTTAGATTCATGGTCCTGGGTCTGGTAACTGATTTTTCCTATTAGCTTTAAGGAAATATTTTCTCCGTTATTTCAAGTTTAGTACAATTTAATATGGCTATTACAATATATCACCTCCTCCTTCACTCTACCCCCAACCCACTTTTGGCCGATTAGAAGCACTGTATTCCTTATTTAGTACTTGCAAATCTTTCAGTTGTGTAGTCTATGTAAGTAACTCATGCAGTGTCTAGAACTAAGGCCACTCTCTGGGCCGAAAGTAATGCATCCTGAGAATAACTAGTTAAGCAGAAGTATTTTCCTTCCTATATGGGCCAGAGCCCATATTGCAATCTTGCAAAGAAGAAGAAAAAAAAGACCAAATATCACATGAGGTTCTCAGTATCTGATTTTCCCCGTGATTCTTCCTTTGCTCACTCTGGCACATCCAGAGAATAACGGCAAGGTCAGCAGAGTTCATCTTCATAACCACAGAGCCCTTTTTATGTACCTCTCAGATTAGCCTCTGAACCAGGCACCTGGAGTTCTCTTGTTATCAGTAGCCCCACTACACTGGCCTTGATCCAGGAAGCCTTGTTTTTAAGATGATGGTTGCCTGTCTAGTCAATTAACATGATTTTACAAGTTAACAAGTCTCGAGTTATTAAATACATCTGCCTCCACAGTGGTAGACACTATGAATTTTCTAGATGAACAGATTGTAAGCTGTAACCTGTAGACCAACTCTAGTTTGCAGTTTTCTTTTTGAATAGAGTTTTATTGGAACACTTAGTTATTTGTAAACTGCTTTCACGTTACAAAGGCAGAAATGAGTAGTTGCATCAGACACTGTATCGTATGGCCTGTAAAGCCTGGAATATCTACTTTGCGACCCATTTAACAAAACAGAAATTGCCAACCCTGATCTATACAATAGCAATCTCCTTACTTTTTGGTGTACAGAACCCTCACCATCTGGCATTCTGTTACTGATATATCTTACCTATTAACCTATCTGGGCACTACCTGCCATATCCCAACACAAAGGAATGATTCCAAGGGTAGAAAGTGCAATCATCCTTTAAGGCTTCTGTGATAACCTGACTATAATAAATAACCTGCCTTCTTTGTGACCATACAGTCCTATGAACTTATCCACCGTAAGTGTGATCCAGTCCATTTCTGGATGCCCTTTGCATCTACATAGAATCCACAGGATAGTTATTTCCTGTTTTCATCTTTTTGCAGAATGAAGAAGTGGGGATAATTGGTTCTTCGGAAAGACCTGAATTCTCTTCCAGGCTCTATAATTTTCTGGCTCTGTGACTTTTCGCTTATCCCTAAAGAAAGTGCTTGGCACATTAGTTGTACCATGTTTGGGGAAGAATGTGAATGAAGACAGATCTCACCTTCTTTACAGAGTTGCTGAAAGATAAGTCAGAAGGGATATCCAGCACTTAGTATTCCCTCAGTAAATACACTTTTTCTTCTTGTCCCAGCTAATTCTACTCTAGTCTTGACACCTCCAATTCCTCAATGACCATGACTGGCCTTGAATCCCTAAGGCTGAGAACATGTCTGCTACCCTAATTTCCTTTTAACTGCTTCGCTTACCATTTGATCACACTGCTATATACCCTACTTCTTTCAGGTAACTACTCCCATGATGGCAAATTGGACCAGACTTCTGCTGATTACTTGCTGTCCATCTGCTCTAGCCCTGCCCAGGATCTGAACTTGGTCTAAACATTGTAATTAATGATTCTTGGCAGATACCTGAACCTTTTTTTAGGGATCAATCATCTAAATCCAGATCTTTCTTTGGGTTAATATTCCATTTATCAAATGACCAGTTCCTGACTTAGGTGATGCTTCAGCCAGCTGACCCAGGCTTGACCAGGCTGGTTCATTGATGGCAGACCAAGCCCTGCTTCTGAGTCTCAAACCTATTGTTCTCTTCCATTTGTTCTAGTTTCCCTGGCCCCACAAACTCTAAAAAGTGAGAGAGTGGTAGAACTATATTGCTATATTGCTTTGTGCCCTGCTTTGCTCATACAGTAATAAACATACACTATGACTCTATACCATTACTTATACTGGAAGCATGGCATTTCATTTTATACATAACACTAAAACCTTGTTGTTGGGCATTTGGTTTCTTTCCCATTTTCCACTGTTATAAATGCTGCTTCAATGAGTATGTCCGAAGTTATAATTTTGGTCACATTTTGAATCATTCTTTAAGATAATTCCTGGAAATAGAATAGTAGAATAGCTAGGTCAAAGGGTATTTACAATTTAAAGTTTGTCAAAGTTATGTAACTGTTGTCCAACATTTTTATCCATGGTAGGTATGTGTCTAATGATTATCTAAGAATTTCAAGGAAAGGATAATTTTACTTTACTTTAATTTACTTCATGTTATAAAATAGATCTAGGTCCAGACTATGGGAATGGGCACTGCAAAGAATCTGAGCAATTTCTGTCAATGGAAAATAAGTATGAAAATAGATAAAATTTTTTAAAACAACCATTTTAGGGACTAGGAATAGCCTAAGCTTGCAACAGTTTGATAAGGGTTTATTCATGAAAAACTGCTACTGGGCAGCCCGGGGGGCTCAGCGGTTTAGCGCCGCCTTTAGCCCAGGGCGTGATCCTGGAGACTCAGGATCAAGTCCCACCTCGGGCTCCCTGCATGGGGTCTGCTTATCCCTCTGCCTGTGTCCCTGCCTCTCCCTCTCTCTCTCTCTCTCTCTAATAAATAAGTAAAATAAAAAAAAAACCTGCTACTATATTTAAGAACTGTGAATTTAGAGCCTTCTCATTATGAGTGTGTTCCCAGCCCTTGCAAACATGGGCGGCAAAAATCTACAGCTTTGTCAGTTGAAGATGATGAACTTGACTTGGGGCCTGTGGCAGAGCAGCTAGAAATATAAGGGAGTAAGGATTTTAGAAGTAAGAGAGTTACAGAAGTACTGTGATAATAAATTCTCCATATATGCCTGGCTGACTGCTAACCTGTATGTGCCTGACAAAAATTAAAAGCCTGGGGACACATAAGAATATGTTATGCCATTAAATGTGTTCTGAACCCACACATAGATTAATAACAAGAATGGAAATTTTATGGACTTGACTGTATGAGTGTACCCTATGCCCTGTTTTTGGTTGTGTGGCCACCAAATTACACTGATGCAAGGAAGATGCTTAGAAACTCATACTAAGAAGAAAAAAGGAAAAAAAAAAACTGAACAAAGAGAGTAGCATCTGTATATTATGAGGGAAGAATATTTCATTTCAGACATGTTTCAATATAGGAAATTTACTTACTTACAAAGCAAAAGAAAACTGCCACCACCATCACCCTCCTAATATAAAATAGAATTCAGAATTGCTGTAGAATATTATCTACAATGTCCACATTTCAACCAAAAATTTCTAGATATTCAAGGAAAACAAAGAATGACCAGATTCACTTAAAAACTATATTCAATAGAAATGGACTCCAAGCTGGCCCATATGTTGCATTTAGCAAAAACTTTAAAGCAGCTATTATAAATATGTTCAAAGATGTAGAAAAAATATGCTCAAATACCTAAACAAAAAATATACTAAATAAAATAGATAATGCTAACAAAGGGATAAAAATTAGAAAAACAATCTAACAGAAACCATAAACTTGAACTTAAAAATGCTCAATAACAGATTTAAGAAGAAATATGAACCAGTCAACTTGAAGATAAAGCAATATCTAAGTATTCAGCTTGAAGAACAAAAAAGAAAGAAAGAAAGAAAAATGAACATAGACCCAAGGCATTTCAACATGCATGTCATTGGAATCTCAAAAGGAGAGAGATAAAATGGGGCAGAACAATATTTGAAGAAATAATGTCTAAATCTTACCAAATTTATTATCAAATATTAACTAATATAACCAATTTTAAATTAACCAATATTAATTAATGGGCTAGGTTAATTAATATTACCCAAGATGCTCAATAGATCCCAAGGAGGTCATATCAAAGAAAAACACAGTTTGATAAATCAGTTAAAATGCTGAAAGCAAAAATTATGCAATGGTTCTTAAAAGCATCAAGGGAAGAATGACATATCATATACAAGAAACAAGGATATAACTAACAGCTCACTCTTCATCAGACACCAGAGGCCAAAGACACTGGTATTATGCATTCTGAGGGCTTAAAAATAAAACAACTGTCAACCAGGAATTCTATATTCCCTGAATCTATTCTAGAAAGAGGAAAGTGGGGGCAGCCCAGGTGGCTCAGTGGTTTAGTGCCGCCTTCCACCCAGGGCCTGATCCTGGAGACCTGGGATCGAGTCCCATGTCAGGCTCCCTGCATGGAGCCTGCTTCTCCCTCTGCCTGTGTCTCTGTCTCTCTCTCTCTCTCTCTCTCTCTCTCTCTCTCTCTCTCTCATGAATAAATAAAGTCTTAGAAAAAGAAAACCTTTAAAAAAATAGAGGAAAGTGAAGTACAGACATTTTGAGATAAGATAATTTGTCACTAGCAGATCTATGCTACAAGAAATGTTGAAGCAATTTCTCAAAATGGAAGGAAATGACAACAGACTGTAATTTAGATTCACCAGTAAGAACGAAGAACACCAGAAATGCTGTGTGTGTGCGTACGTATGTATGTATGTGTGTGTATATAATATTTGCTTCTTTCAATTACTTTAAAAGATATGTTTCTGTTTAAATTAATTTAAAATAATTGTAACACTGTATTGGGGGTTATTATTACATTTTCATATCTATTATTATAGATGTAAAAAATGACAAAATAACACAAAGTGGGGGAAAGAGCTATACTAATAAATAGTTACTATATTTTAACAGAAGTCAGTTAACCTCAAGCAGATTATTTTTTAAAATTTTATTTATTTATTCATGAGAGACAGAGAGAGAGAGATTGGCAGAGACACAGGCAGAGGGAGAAGCAGGCCTCATGCAGGGAGCCTGATGTGGGACTCGATCCTGGGACTCCAGGATCATGCCCTGGGCTGATGGCAGTGCTAAACCACTGAGCCACCTGGGCTGCCCAACCTCAAGCAGATTATGGTAAGTGAAGGATATTAACTGCAATTCCTAGAGCAATGAGAAAAACTAAATCAAAGAAATATGGTTAAAATTTCATACTGAAAAATTTTGTCTATAGAAAACAATGTAAAGGCAGGACAGAAATGCAACAAGAAAAGCAAAATGTCATTCTAAACTATCATCATACCAATAACAACATTAAGATGAGAATTGACTAAACAATCCAACCAAAAAGTAGGGATTGTCAGGCTAGATTTTTAAAAAGGAAGATCTAAAAAAACAAAAAACTCCCAAGATCTAAGTATATGTGTAGTCTACAACAGATATATTATATATATTTAAAAAGATATGTTTTAAGTAAAAATATACCATGTAAATGATAAGCACAAGATAGCTGGAGAAGCTGTATTACTTTCATACAAAACAGGTGTTATACAAAAGTACTGATAGAGAAAAAGAGGAACATTTTATAAAGATAAAAGAGTCAACCAAAGATATACCAATTATAAATGTATATGCACCTATGTACCTAACAATAGAACTCCAAAGCAACTGAGGCCAAAATCAGAATTGAAAACAAAAATAGACCAGTCAATAATTATAGATGAAGATTTAAGTTCTCTATAAGCAGTTATTAGGACAGGAAGATTGAAAGTCAGGAAAACTACAGAAATTTTTTAAACCCTATACAGTGTCTGACCTAACTGACATCTATAGAGAACTCCAGGTAATAACAAGTAGATGTTCTTGTCAAGGGCAGATGGTGCATTCACCAGCACAGCTAGGTCATAAAATAAGGTTGAATATATTTACAAGAGTTGAAAATAAGTGTAACAACAACAGAATTTAATGCAAAATCAATGACAGAAATTTAAGAAACATCCATATATTCTCACAATTCAAAATAACACATGGGTTATGTGTGCATAACAAGAGAAATGAAAACACGCCTGCCTCAAGACCTCAAGACCTAATACAAACAGAACAGTTTTATTAGCAATAGTCCCAAACTGGAAACAGCTTCAAATGCCCATGATTTAGAAATGGATTACCAAATTCTGATACACTCATACAATGGAATACTACTCAGCAATAAAAAGGAATATCGGACTTCTCTGATACATACAAGAACACGGATGGCCTTCAAAAACATCATACTATGTGGAAGAAGTCAGAGACACAAGAAATCATATATCATCTGGTTCTACTTAAAGTTCTACAAAAGGCAAATCTATGGTGACAGAGAGAAGAGCAGCAGTTGCCTAGGGCTGGGGTGGCAAACTGCAAATGGACTGAGACAACTTTTTATGGTGATGAAATGGTTCTGAAACTTGATTGTGGCTGGTGGGAGTTGGGAGGTGACATACGTGTACCAAAACGCATAGAAGCATATACTTAAAATGGGTCCATTTTATTTGTATGTAAATTATAGTCAATAAAAACTGTAAAGTAGATGGGTGTCAAATGATGCCAGAGTACCGTGAAGAACAGTTTTTATAAATAGCCATAAAGTAATGTGCACGATAATGGGAGTAAGCGAAAAGCTCTTGCTCACTCTCATTTCACTGCTTTAAACTTCATTGTTAGAGGCAATAACTAAGAGGTCTTTCGAAATTAGTTTTTACTCTTTCTCTAAATACTCCCAACTGAATAGTATTGGTTCCTTCATATAAAATACCAAATACAAATTCTGCCCAGATGGACAAAAGATGTATTGTCTTCAAACCACTGGGTTGGCTCTCTTATAGTTAACTTTTACTTCAGATAGCCAAGCTTAAAAGCAACCAGATGAAGTTTTATGGAATTTTGTAAAGGGAGGGAAAAAAGAAGACTGCGATGAAGAAGAAATAATGAAAACAACTTTTGCTCATGGGAGGAAACTTTCTGTGCCAACTTTTAGTCCAGAATGATCTTTTGTTGGCCAAATTCCAAATTCCTCTGAGTACAGGCTTATAATGGAAGTGCTGACACAATCTCAAATGTAGCGCTACGAACAGGATGATATAATAAATGACAGGTAAATCTACTTACTATCTTTTATGATAGCCTCCTTCCTTTGCAACAATTCAACTCATTTTCATTTTTGTTGTTATTGCAGAATTACACTAGAAAAGTGGCTGAAAATCACATCTTTTCCAAACTCTTGTTTTTAATGTACTCATTATATAATAAAAATTAACCTCTGCTGAAATTTTTCAGACTTTTTTTTCTCCCTACATTGGTATGACAGTTGTTCTTTTTGTTTTGTTTTGTTTTGTTTTTGCATCAGGTAAGAGCTTGCTTTTCTTTCACCCATTTCTGTTGTCTTCTTAAATAATTCAAATATTGCAGAATTCCTAGTAAACTACTAGCCCCTTACATAAAGATATCATCAATTTCTGTAATTGAAAAGAATCTAGATGAATAACTGTTATTTATTTTGAGGAAAGAAATATTAGCTCAGTTTGCACATGTGTGCTTTTGTACTCTATTTCATGCTATATGAAGAATTGGCCAACCAAACAATGTTGCATTATTATCATATGTTAATCTGAAGTTTAATGTGTCAGAGGAAAGAACATTAGATATCATGTATTATTTTTTAAAATGTCTCAAATAAACCATCTAGAGATTGGGTTAATGATTCAAGCTTTTCCATAACTACTTGGAATAATTGGACTAAACTGCTTGCAAGGGAATTCATAGTTCTTGCTTTTGAAATGCAAGTGTGGGATACCGAAAACTCTCCATTCAGAGTTTCTCTTCCACGGACTCATCTTGGACTCACCCTCCAAATTATTTAAGCCTTAATGTTAAACAGGTCTTTCAAATTATGATTTGTGTGCACACAAGGGACATGACTTACATTGTTAAGAGAAGCATACCTGAGAATTTCCTGAATTTAGTGTATATAAAAATCTCTAAGGGTCTTTCTGCACAGTTGACAATGATTAAGATGCAGACATTCGATATTCAACTGTGGACAACTGATCAGTCAAAATTGGGTAGCAGACTGTGGAGCCTTCACATTACATATTGTCCATCGAAATCTAGGTCCCATCCAAGGAACCAGATGGAGTTTACCACATGGCTGGCACCGTGGGTGGAATGAATCTGGTTTCAACTTTCAGGGGTGTTCAACACATAAAACCTGCAATCCTAATGGTGCTGCCATTGACACTCGCTGGTAGAGTAAGAATGATGGCAAGTACTAAATCAGCTAAAAATACATTCTTAAATTTGGAAGATGACTATAACCAGAAGTCTGTGTAGCCAAAATTAGTAAAGACACTGGCATTACTCCTGACCAATTTTCTATTTCTTTGCATATTAATAAATGTCTTAATTTTTGTGGGAAAGTAAAAGGCCCAGTGGCTGCTATATCCCTTCTGGTATATAATATTAAAAGTGCTCCACTATAGAGGTCAACACCATGGTTAGGTATATGTCTTGGACCCTTTTGTCCTCCCTATAATCATTTTGGTAGAAACAAAAGGATAAGTGTGTCTATTTCCAGTATCCCAATCCCATTTCCTTAAAAAAAATTCTCTGTTCCTCCATTACCTTACAATTTAGACAAATGATGCCTTACTCAGTAAAAATAATAATGTGAGTGTTCTCACTGGGCAGCATATGAGGTACTACAAAACTCTGTACAGATTTTAATTGCTTTGAGCTCAAAAAAGGAAATGACTCCTTTAGTGATACGGGAAGGCTTCATAGAGGAAATGGGAACTGGGTGGAAAATGGGTAGGAAAGGGATGGGTAGATTTTATAAAGAGACATGAGCATCTAAGATGGCCTTAACAGTGACCAGGAAAACCATTTTCTGGGAAAAGGAGGATACGAATAGGTCAGCATTCAGGGAATATATGTGCTT
The DNA here is from genome assembly GCF_048164855.1 of Canis lupus baileyi. Lineage (NCBI taxonomy): Eukaryota > Metazoa > Chordata > Mammalia > Carnivora > Canidae > Canis > Canis lupus. Next base: position 39,557,453 of record NC_132847.1, on the reverse strand, counting down.
TGTACATCTATAAATCCTGCAGCTTTAATATGACTCTCAAAAGATGCCTTCACTTAGATAAATTCTAAACATTTAGCATCAAAGATAATAGGAACAAATCTCCCATTTTATAACGTCTGTTTGGGACATTTTTTACGTCCTATATTTGTTAATGTGATGCTAGGTGCTGGAACTGATAAACTCCCCAAATTCCATTAACACAATAAACATTTATGTCTTACTCCTGATACAGACTTCTACAGATATTCCCAGTTGTGTGTGTGGGGGCTTCCACTTCCCTACCGCAGAGTCATTCTGAAACTCAGGGTCTGTCTTGTGGCACACCCCTTTCTAGGGTCTTAGAGATCTCATTCAGAAGAACAGGGAACAACACCATGGGGAAGATGCACCTGCCTCTTCAGTACTTCCCAGAAGGACATACATCTCTTTCATCATATTTCCTTTCACTAACCAGTCAGTGTTCTAATTATATACAAGGAGACTGGAAAATGTGGTCCCTCACTAGATAGTTACTTTCCCATGATGACTTAAGATGAAAGTCTGATGGTCAGCTAGCTGTCCCTACTTCACCTCAAAACAGTATATATGTTTTAGGTCCTTATGTCTAAATAATATTGCATTTTTTAATAAAAAGCCCAATAAGGTAATATGTCAACTGCATTATGATAGAAATGTTAATAAGACTTACCTAGGAGTCAATCATTCTTAGATTAATATTCATATTTATTAGCTGGCCTTCATTCCATTCACTTATCACCCTATAAAGACCTTATCAGGGATTCAACTCCCCAACAAAGACTTCCTGGCTCAAGAAAAGGATAATAAGATAATTCTGTCTTTGTGGATGTTTGTATTCCAGTTTAATTGTCCCACTGGAAATTCTTTTGGCTTCTCATGGGAAAGAGTCTAGTACAGACAGCACCAGAACATAAACTCCTAAAAGTTGCTGTTCCAAAATCCTGGTCCCTGAGATTCACTGTGCAGAGCCAGCAACACACCCATGAGAAAGTAGGATATATCTAAATAAGCAGCTGGGAGACACAAATAAAAAAATAAAAGATGAAGTGGAAATAATCTCTCCTCAGAGTTTCCCACTTTGGTTTGTGGTAGCACTTCCCAATTGGTTCAAGTTCTGGGAAAGGTTTAGGGTTTGGCCTTGAACAGCACCCAAACAAAACTGCAAGGGACTTGTCCATACTCTTTTCCAAGCAAGTGGCCCTTTATGGTTCACTACATGTTTCAAATAGGTCAGTTATAAAATGAAAAGAGACATTTTTTGCAAAACCAATTAGTGACCGAGATGATTGTGCTCTAATTATTTCTATGCTTTAATGGAAAATTACTACCAGGTTTATCAATAATGAGAGCACCTTACCCATTCTTAGAAAACTATTATATATCCTCCCTTTGGCGTTTGTTTGTTTGTTTGTTTACTGGTGCTTAATTGTCGGGTATTTTTATTTGATGTTTTATGTACTTTCCCAGGACTCGAAGTTTCAAGTTTATTTGAAGAACCTATAGAGAAGGTCTCAAGAAATCCCTGCAGAAGGATCCTAATATTATTCCCTCATTTGGTATGTGTTTATTGAGCACTTATGACATAGAGACCCTATGCTAAGTTCTTTGAAGTATACAATAGTGAATTGACCCCTTCCCTCAAGGAATTTATAATATAGCTAGAGAGATGATATTTATATAAATAACTATAAAACAAGAGGCCAAAAATTGTATTTGGCATGATATCACTTCATATTACCTCATCCTATAGAATATTTTCCATAGCATGAGAAGGGATTATTTATCATTGTTATATAAATGTTGACCAAAAACATTTTAACACATATCTGGTTTTCTCTCTCTCTTATGTCTATGTGATAATATAGGCAGACCAGGATATATATACAATGTTTTATACAGAATCTCAGAACTATAAGAAAAACCATTTTGTAGGTAGACAATCTCTTCTCTATAGGGTCCTTTGAAATTTTAAATACTCCTGAAAGTTTAGCTTAGTGAAGGATATAGGTTCATTTCTGAAGGACCTCAACACTCAATTTTATGTACCACAGCAGAAAAAGAACATAAGAAAATATCCAATGAACTTTCACCCAATTGCTTTGCTTTCCAATGGCAAGAACAGACAAAAGATCTTACTAAGATCTTTTGAAATAGATTTTTTTTATATAAAAAGAAGCTCCTTGAAATGAGCTTTTTTTTTTTTTTTTTTTTTTTAAGAAAGGAATCACCCTGTGTGATTTAGAAAGAATCTATTTCAGCTTTCCTCCTTTTAAAATACACACTGACAATGAACTGGTCTGTCAGCTGAAAAGGTATATGGTGATTTACAGAAGACTCTACTGCCTTTCTCTCTTCCTCTTTCTCTCTGGCCAACCCACACTGCTAGAAGAAAGGAAGAACATATTCCCTAGGGCGTAGAGAAATGAATGGAGGCATTGTCCCCCCAGAGAGGACAGGAATGCTTCACCCATGTGTCATAGTTTTTTTGCCAATGTCCCCTCTCTTTCTTTCCCTAAATATTTTTAAATAACTAATATCTTACCAAATGGCATAAAAGAGCAATTCTGGAATCTCATCATATGTAGTTTTGTGGAGCTATTGTGATTTTGTGAGTTAAAATTGATAATGAAATCAAAGTAGAAAGAAACTAGCAAAAGGAAAAAGATCAGTGATGTTTGGACTAATACATATCAAAAGGAGGACATTTTGTTCACAAGTGATGTGTTTGTAATCAATACAGGTACCAGTGACTCCAAACACAAACTTCTGAATATAGGTAACAAGGAAACAAGAGATAATAGAATAAAAACAGTGACCGAAGCACCAGGTAAATTGCATTTCAAATGTTCAGCATAATATTCAGCTTCCAAAGCTTATACTAAAAGACACATAATCTAATGTGGCTAGTGATAGCAACAGAAGGTTCATATCTTCTTGGCTTGTTTTGAAAATTTAATAGAAGTATCTTTAGTATTTTAGTTCTCAGCATAATACTTACATGTTTTAAATTTACACATTTATTTTGTCAAATACAACTTAGAAACTGGTGAATCTAAATGTTTAAAAATAAAGTTGATTCCAGAGTTTATGCTGATAGAGATGAGTGAGATGATGAGAAACTAGACCTCAGAGTAAGAAGACTCCTAAAGAATCTTTCATTCAAAGAGGAATGCATGTATCAAAGGCATCGCAAGAAAATATTTTGGCTTCTGGACTCAGTGTCTTACTTTTATAAGATTAAGATTTTTTTTTAAACAGGGTAAATAGCCTCTGAGTAATCTGAGAAAAGCAAAAGTGCTTATAATTCATAACTTAATTTCCCAGTACTTCTCTAAAAGTAAAATAAAAAACAATACTCAGAAAGATGGTTTAAGAATTGATTTCTTTACATCTAGAATGTTTATAGATTGAATTTTGTCTATTCTTTTCTGTAGCTTTCAGAGTGCTTGCCTCTTAACTAAGAACTCCTGTGGATCTGAATACAATGACAAGTTCATTTCTGTAAGCCATGCGCTGAAGCATGGTAATGCACAAATTTTACATTTCCTGCCATTTGTCCACTCTTCTGGTGGCAAGAAAAATGTGTTTCTGATAAATTTCTGAGTATGAACTAATCTGAATTCAATTTGGCCACTTGCAAGACTCAGGTCTTCTGTTTACCAGCTCTCTCACCTGTAAGAACTATAAAAGATAAAAGCTCAAAATGTTACCTTTTAAATACCATCTGGAACTGAGCTTGGCTGATACCCATACTATGAGGTAAGAAAGCACTGCATGACTGACTATATTGCCTCTGAAAATAGTCCCCAAATGACACTGCACCTAACTTGGCCTTGGGAGCCCAGACATGATTCAAAATAGCTCCAGTGCACTTGGGAGAAGAGTCGTCTAAAGTGATGTCACAAGGTCCTGCATGGTATGCCAGCTAGATGATATTGCAATTCTTTAGTTAGAGCACACAGAAGTCAGATCAAATACAGTAGTGGCAGGATGCTGTGGCCTGCAATACACCATATAGCTGAGCATGCTCGTTCCTGCTGTGCAGTGTCTGCAGGTTGGGAACTAAAAAGATTAGAGGCAATCCTGTTCTATCAGTGAGGACCCAGAAGTGGTCATCTCAAGGAGCTTGGGCCTGGAATGTGATTGCTATTTGGCAAACTCAGGCCCAACCAAGTGAACAATTGATATGAAACACAGACATAGAAAAAGTCCAAAGAGCCAGAAGTTGGTCATGTATACTCAATGGCCAGTAGGGTTAATCACTATGGTCCCTGAAGTGAAACGATCACCATAGTGAAGATGATGGATACAAGTACCTTAGGGACACCTAGATTCTTCTGTGCTAGCTTTATATATATAAAAATGCAACAAACCAAACTTCTGATCCTAGTTTTAACATTCCCAGAGCTCACCCATAGGGAGAATGCCTGACCCTTCCTTGACAGTTTATATGACACCAGGAACCCATAAAGTATCATTCTTTATTATGAGCGAATATCCGTATTCACATCTACTTAAATTGGTTTGGCTGCTAAGTCTCATTCAGTTCTCAGCCAATCCATTCTGGATTATAAAACCATAGTTGTTTTTGGACTGATGACAGACTCCAGTCCATGGTGACTTCCACAAGGTGATGGCCTCCTGGACTCATCCCCCTTGCTGTAATAATCTGCCCACCAAACCACAATTTACCTAGGTGGGAAAGCTATGCTAGCATAGAAATAAAAATGAGAAAATAATCAATGTTTTCTAGGCAGAAGACAAGACAATTAGAAGTGCACAATTAGAGGGGTGGCTTTCACTGTTCTTGGAAATTATATGTTTGGAATATAAATGTGTAATAAGAATAATGCTGTAGTGCTATAAGCTTTTTAAAATTTGAATGTTTTCTTAATAATGAAATTAGTATATTATTTTTGCTTTCAATTTTAATTGTTTTTTATTCTAAATTTAAATTATTTCACTTTAATGTCAAAAATATTGCTCTAAAAACACAGTGAGTTCCCTAGTGTTCTTGCTGGCAGCTGCTAGGTCTATCTTTCACAGCACGGGTTTCCTTCTGGGTGATGGTTATGGTTCAGGTAACATGGTTGGTTCTGTGCCATATCTGAAAACTCATAATAATAACTGGTACTTTAACACAGTTTTCTCTTAATTTCATTTTTTTAAACATTTAAGTGTTCTCCTTCCTTTTAGAATTGTACACCATTTATGCATATTGTAGTTTATTTTAATAAGGCATTTTTGTGAAAATCTCTCAATGTTCATATAAATACAACAGCTAGTATATTCTTTTTAAAAAATAGTCAACACTCTTAGCAGATTGTTAAATGAATGTACCATGTTCACAGAGTGCTCAGCATTATGCTGAATATTTTACTATAGCTTATTGATTCAGTCATCCAACAAATATTTACTGAAAATCTATTAGTGCTAGGGAATATAACAGACAAAACTCCCTGGCTTCATGTAGTGGAAGAAAGAGACAAAAGATGAGTAACTAAAATAAACCGTGTGCTAATAATAAGCATTCGAAAGAAGGAATGAATCATCAAGAGGGATCTAAAGCTTTGGTGCTGGGTGGGGTGTTACTGAAATCCAGATGAGGTGATCAGGGTAGGCCTCACTGGGAAAGTGAGCCTTGAGTAAAGACATGGATGAATTAAGAGAGCACGAAAAGCAGATATTTGACAGCAGAGCATCCAGGAAGAAGGAACAGCAAGAGGACAAGCCCTGAGGTCGGACGTGCCTGGTATATTCATGGAGCGAGAGGAAGCTGGCCTGTCTAGAGCCCTAGAATTTTACAGCACTTTTCATTAACACTTTTCTTTAAACAAATCTTTGGAAAATACTATCATTGTGGCTACTGCTAATACCAGCATAAACATTTACTGAGTACTTACTATCAGTCAGACACTGTACTAAGCACTACACCTTACTTAGCCCTTATGACAAGTTTGTAAAGCAAGTTACAAACTATTATAACCATTTAACAGAGAAGGAAAGGTTTGGCAAAATAGTCACTTGCTCGAGGTCACATGGTAAGTAATGGAGCCAGAATTTAAATCGAGAGTCTGGATCTAAATCCAGAGGCTCCAGTATGAAACAATATCCTATACTTCAGTATGTGTGTGCGTCTGTGTGAGAGGGAAAGATAGAGAGGGGGGTTGGGGAGGGAGGGAGAGAGGTTCTTCAAAATTTGCCTACTTCCACCATTTGTATGACAAGGCCGATTTTGGTTTGGATGTTCATTAAGTATGAGGAAATAGGCTATGATAAACATTAAGTCAAATGTCCATCAGTGGATGAGTGGATAAAGACAATGTGGTAATACATATAATGGAACACTATTCAGCCTTAAAAAAAAAGAATATTTTGCCATATGCAACAACATGGATGAACTTTGAGAACACTATGCTAAACGAAATAAGCAAGTCACAGAAAAACAGACACCACATGATTCCACTTCCATGAACTATCTAAAATAGTCAAATTCAGAGAATCAAAGGATAGAACACTGGTTTCCAGGGGCTAGGGGAAGGGAAAATGAAGAGTTGCTCATCACTGGGCTAGAGTTTCAGTTAAGCAAGATGAGTAAGCTGGAGAGCCCTGCTGCACAACATTGTACCTACTGTCACCAATATATTTGTCAAGAGGGTAGCGGTTCTCATGTGAAGTTTCTTACGATTATAAAATACATTTTTTTAAAAAAGAAATGTTAGTAAGGAATTCAGCTTAATAAATTATTAACATTAAAAAAGTGTCATTAAAAAATTGTCATTAAATTAGAAGTAGAAATTTCCCATGCCACTCAAATGCCATACTTCCTAATGTCCTTTGCCTCACTCCTGGTGGCTAACCACTGGGGAATGCTCAGCTTCCTCAGGATCTTTGGTAAGGGTACTTCTTAGGCAGTGCTCCTGGCTTTTGACGTCCTCCACTTCTTTTTGTTACCACCCCTAACAGGTTCTTCTGGATGATATACCTCTTCAGCTGAGGTTTTCCTCTATTGCAACAAGGAATTTAGACTTGGGTGGAAATGTAAGTGTTTAAAAGAGGGCTGGGATATAATCAGATGTTTCAGAACAGTAACTCTCAAGTAAGGTACAAGATGAACTTAAGTCCAGAGGGAATGGGACTTGGAGGTCAATTTAGAGAAATCTCAGGCAAAAATTGATTAAGATCCTGAAACATAGATCGGGCAACCTCTGGATGACAAAGCAAAATACCACAGCCTGGGGGGCTTGAACAATAGACATTTATTTTCTCATGGTTCCAGAGCCTAGAGGTCCATGATCAAGGTGCCAGCAAATTTGGTTTCTGGTGAGAGTTCTCTTTCTGACTTGTAGGCAGCCATTATCTCACAGCCATTATCTCATTGTTGTGCTCACATGGCCTTTCCTCTAGGTGGAGAGAGAGAAAGAGAGAGACTGAGACAGACACAGACAGAGAGACAGAGATGGTGGGGGACAAGGAGGGAGAGAATGAGGGAGATGGAAAGAGAGTAAGCTCTTTGGATTCTCTTCTTGGAGGTACACTAACTTTATGAGATCAAGGACTCACCTTTCTGACCTCATTTAACCTTAATTTCTTCCTTAGAGGTCTGTCTCAAAATACAGCCACATTGATGTCAGGGCTTCAACATATGAATTGGGTAAGGGGATAGACACACCCATTCAGCCCATAACAGTAACTGGAAATTTTATTTTGGAATTTGAGTTCAGGCTGGAATGTAGGGATGTCAACAAATGGCCAGTAAACATTGAGGAGATCACCGAAGAACATCGTAGAAAGAACACTATGGCTCCAGCTAACACCAACATTGAAGAAGCATGTGGAGGAAGCAGCAGGAGCCAGTAGTTTACATTAACGGCGCAGAATCCCAGAAAGGTAAGACCAAGAAAGAAGGATAGTAAGACATTCAAGGAGGGGATAATTGGAGACTGGATAATGTTAAAACTCCTCCCCTGAGTAGTATGTGCACTGACAAGGAGCCATTAAATTTGGTACCAGATGGGTCATTACGAACTTGTGTCCCCTTTGGCATCTCACATGCTATCATGTTGTTATGGTTTCAAATATATTCAGTAATCATTTATTTACTGGACTTCTCATGTGCCAACCACTATGCCGGGGGCAGTGATGTAAAAGATACATAACATATGCCTTCAAAGACCCTAATAGTGAAACAATACTTCACTGACTTTGGAAAGCTCTGAGCTACAAGTCCTGTGCATACTAGTTCCCTGTCTCTTTCATTTAACCATCCTGGCACAGCCTAACTCATTAATCAGATGTGTAACAGGCTGTTACTTATGTTTCACTTGCTAGTTCCAGCTTTTGCTCTTAACCTGCTCAAACACGACATTCTTTTGGTGTGGATCCCAGGTGTGTGCAAGTCAAAAATACTCCCTCCACAGCCACCTAAATATCCCATGTGGCCTCTTGCTCTCCTGCTTGCCTAACCCAACCAGGACCAGTTTATATTTTGAGCCCACATACCCTGATGAGTTCTCCTGGGTTTCCTTTCTTCTCCTGTTCGAAATGCTTTTGTTAGACTTGTTATTTGTGAGTCAATGTATTGCCATGGTAGGTGGCATATGTGAATCTCTGGCTTGTACCAAATCACCCTGCACCTCCCCTGGTTCTCAGATTCTCTACAAACTCCCCCTAAAAGCTCCTGTGTTTCATCGCATAAATCGTCACCTTCAAGAGTTAAAAAAAAATTCACTGGCAGCCTATCCATTGAATGTGTCTTGTAGAATATGCTTTCTTTGGCTAACGCAGTGTTGTAAATTTTAAAAAATTAGTTGCTAACATTTAAATATTGGGATATTTACATAAAAATCAGGATTTCCATGTTCTCTTAAAAAATCAGACAGCCTGACCACACCGTGCCTGTAATACTGCCTGAGGAGCACTGGTTAGAGCTGTGGGCACTGCACCCTTTACAAGGATTATAGGTATCCTGGTTTCCCACAGCTCCCACTCCTCTCTCACATATGGCTTGTGGCTCCTTTATATACCAGCAGTCACTGCTCTCATTTTGTTTCCTATCAGGCTCTTAAACTCTCTAGGATTTTGACCATAACTCTAGAAAGATCCATCTAAAATGAAGTTGTAGGCTTTGCTCCATTGTATCTACCATATGACTCATTAGTCACATTCTCAGTTTCTACAAATTCTGGCATATCTAAAACTACCACATATATTATAACTGCATCTTTCAAGCCAGATGGGAAACCCACATTTTTCAGAGAGTGAATTTCATAGATTTTATGTTGGAGACTCAATAACCCATGTTTCTTTCATGGAGCACTCACATTGACCCCTCATTGGCAAGCTGTTTTATTATCACCCTTGGAAAGTTATTTTTCCTGCGCTTTGAGTTCCATTCTTGATTTTGGGTACCTCCAAAAAAACATATCTTATATCACTGACAGGTATCAGGGTTCTCTTTCTGCTTTTGGTAAAAATGTGTTCGGCTGGGACTGTGGCATAGGCCCCCTGAAGAAGAAGGACAGATGCTGCTCAAACTGCAGTGACATACTGATAGATGGCAGACTTTGGTCGAAAGCCCTGTTAATCCAGCACCTTCCACTGACGAAGGTTAGGCATTTATTCCACCCTAAATCTCCCCAGAATCAAATATTTACTCAAAAAAACATGTGTGCAGAGTTGTAGAGTAAATAAAGACAGGGCGATGTGGCCAGGGGTGCAAGGTCTGAGACTAGAATTCGCATGTTGTGTTCCTAGATGTGTCTATAGCTTCCTGAGGGATGTCAGGAAAATCCCTTAACTCCCCCAATTCCACTGCAGAATGGAATTGTTGTTATTTATCTGCCTTACACTGTACAATCATGCTTGATCTCTGCAAAGCTTTAGACGTGGCAAGATGCAAAGAGATCCCCATGACTTTCTCAGAACCTTGAACTATGCCAAGCAAAACGAAGCACAGAAGGCCTCTCTGAAGCAACCAAAGGTCTATTTTTCCAAAGAAATGTAAGCTCAGGAGGACATCTATCCTGTGGCCATGTAAGTGGGCTTCTCCCTACCCCTGTGTTAGCAGACAGGCTGCCACTGTTCCCTTATTTCTGTTCTAGTCAAACATCAGGTCTCTCTATCTTCACCCTCCCCTCCTCCCCCATTTAATAAGAAACACATTCTCTTTCCTTAGGACACACACACATACACACACACATACAGAAAAAAATAGAGATTTAAGTAGAACAGCAGAATCTCTACCTACACACAACTTGCTAAATATATAGAGCTGAAAATAGCCAGAGCTGAGAGAAAGGAAAAAAAGAAGAGTGTTTTAACAGTAAAGTAAAACCACAACTAATGACTTCAGGAGACAGGAGCTAGGTGGACAAGCAAAGCATTACAGTTTTAAATATATGGGATTTGGCCTCACCTCCCCAGTAAGTGGCCTGGCACCAATTCAAATAGGCTGGTCTGGCACGCTAGTGCCTCTGAAAGGGACCACACTGGCGGATGGAAACGACCACAAAACCCACAGAGAAAGTGCAGGCTTCCAAAGGCAACAAGGAAGCAACCAGACTGGCAGCAAAAGCAATGCCAAGGCCCCGGCATCAGCAGGGAGGGGCCAGCCTCGCCAAGTTGGATTTGCTCTCTCCTTACACTGGGACGGCCAACAGTCAGTGCAGTCGGTGGGAGGATGGGCAGAGAGGGGGCAGGCACTGTGGAGGTCCTGGACCCAGGTAGCCCAACGTGGTGACAAAGTAGAGAATGCCACAGTGGAAGAGGACAGGGCCTTTTCCCTTCTGGGCGCCATATTGCAGAAAGCTGAGAGAGTCATGCTTGCAGAATATTTCTGTGTATTAAAAAGAAGGCAGTAATTTTTATGGGCTTCTAGTTCTGGAAAATATTTTGCTATACAAACAGTTGTTTTTCATGCCATCAAAGACTGCCAAATGATTTGGTACTTGAAGCATTCTTGCTTTGTCCTGCATGAGAGAGTAAGGAATCTAATTCAGTGGGTGGAAGACACAGCAGGGGGCTTTAATTGGCCAGTCACCATTTTTAGCAAGTATGGTGCTGTCTACACAATGCCAGCATTGCTAGCTGGAAAGCTGAAATGGAATTAAAGCTTCACCCGAGGCTAAACAATACATAATAGTGGGACTATTTGCCCTGAATTGGCTGATTCCTTTGATAACTGCCCAGCCTCAGTTTTCTCCGTTTTTAAAATATGGATTAAAAACTAATTTCCAAGATTTCCAGAGGGGGTGGTATGATCAAATTATTTCCAACTCCTTGAAGAGTTAAAAATGCCAAATAGTCATCAAAAAAAAAGATAGCTTATTCTTTCAATAACTAGAAAAGAGCTGTAATTATGGATTTCTACCACGGTTCTGTGTTCCTCTCTTTGCCCGAGTAGACTGGTATAATAATTAAGTGATGAAAATAACAATTGCAACATTTCCCACTTTTCTGAGCATTTTACATTTGTTTCATCTTATAAAAGTTTATGGCTCAGGTGTTGGTAGGCTCCATTTACTGAGAAAACTAGTTTGGCACACTGGGAAATCAGAAGAACATGGTTGCAGGAACTCAGTGAGTTAAAGGTTGGGCAGAAAGGGTAGGGCTATGCTCACTCAGAGTCTTGTACGCTGCATTTGAGGAGCACCCCCAAGTTTGTGAAGCTGGATGAGAAATTTAAATAGAGATGGGTAGTAGGTAGTTTGCCTTTTGGGCCTCATACTCTTAAACAAAGTTTGGGCTGGGATTATGACTTTGATAGGCACACACATGGTGTTTTAAGCCATGAGGGGATGAATTATCTACAGAGTGAAAGTGGAGAGATGACAACATGATATTGAGCCAGGAGAATGTGCAAGAAACAGAAACCAGCAATGAAGACAGAGTGAAGGGCAGCTTTACTGGAAGTGAAGGACAGGAAGTCAACAACTGTGTTGGCTGTTCTTGGCAATTCTGATAAGGAGTCAGAAGTGTTCACTGGGCTCATTGCTGACCTGGGCAGTGGTAATCTAAGTGAATAATCAGGAGAGAAACCAGTTTAGAAGAGCTTACGTGCTGCAAAAAAATTAAGGAAGTGTAGATGGCAAGTGAAGATGTCTGGTTACAAAGGGGAGGAGAATGATGGGAGAGACACCCAGGTGCGTAGAGGACCAGGATAGATTTGTAGATTTTGTTGGTTGGTTTATTTTGAGCAGTCTGAACACACTTGAGTGCTGTTGGAAGAATGCAGGAACAGGCGAGAGATTGATGATGTGGAGAGGATCACTGGGAGTCCAAGGTCCTAAGGAAGGTGTGTGGAGATCCAGGCCACACATGAAACGCTTTTGTCTTTGCCAGGTGGGACCTCTGCTTTAGATGGCAAGAGGCAAGGGTGGACAGATTAAGGGAAGAACAAAGAACCGCCGGGAAAGCTGCAGATGAAAAGCTTACTTGGCAAGTCTCTCCTTGCATTTCCCAACCCCATTCTTTTGCTTGGATATCTGGCACGGGACCCACCTCCTCCACAGTGTTCTTTTGTCGTCCCCAGCTTATTTTCTTTCTCTTCTTTCAGATAATTATAAATTTACCTCCTTTTGCATAGTAGCATACTGCCTTGTCTTCTCATTTAGATATGCATTTTGTTTGGGAAAGAACTCTTGCTTTTTTAAAAAAAATTGTGGTAAAATATACATAATAGGAAATTTACAATTGTAACCATTTTAAGTATACAGTCTAGTGACATTAAGTACATTCATTCACAGGATTGTACAACCATCACCACTACATATTTCCAGAAATTGTTATCACCCCAAACAGAAACTCTGCCCATTAAACACTAATCGCTCCTTGCCATGCCTACCCAGCCCTAGTAAACTGGATTCTATTTCCATCTCTCTGAATTTGGCTAAGCTAGATACTTCATTTAAGTGGACTCACATTTTTCCTTTCATATTTGGCTTATTTTGCTTAGTGAAATATTTTCATAATTCATCCATATGATAGCATGCATCAAAAATTCATTTCTTGTTATGGCCCAGTAATATTTCATTGTATGTATATACCACATTTTGCTTTTCCATTCAGTCATCTGTTGATGGATACATGGGGTGTTTTCACTTTTCAACTACTGTGAATATCACCGCTGTAAACATAGACATGCATCTGTTTGAATCCCTGCCTTCAATTCTTTTGGGTATATACCTAGGATGGAAACAGCTGGATCCTATGGTAACTCTATGCTTAACTTTCTGAGAAACTGCTAATCTAGTTTTTTCATAGTAGCTGCGCCACTTTACATTCCCACAGCAATGTATGAGGAATGTACATTCCAATTTCTCCATATCCTCACCAAAACCTGTTATTGTTGTTGTTATTATTACTTATTTTGGAAAATAGCCATCATAAGAAGTATGAAATGGTATCTCATTGTGGTTTTTATTTGCATTTCTCTAATGACTAATGGTGTTGTGCATCTTTTCATGGGCTTATTGGCCAGTTACATATTTTCTTTGGAGAATGTCTATTCAAGTCCACTGATCATTTTTGAATCAAGTTATTTGTTTTTTCAAGGAATTCCTTGCCTTTTGCATTATCTTTTTAGATCCCCTTTAGTCCACAGTAGGGGGCTCTTGAAGAATTGCTATTTTGTTGTTGTTATTTTTTGAAGATGTTTGTATGAAAAATTTCAAACATTCAGTAAATCTGAAAGAATTCCCCAAGTTTCCATACTAATAATGTGTTATATTTGACTTCTCTCCTACTTATCCATCATCTATTGCAAATTTCTACCTATCAGTCATGTTTATTTTATGGGTGTGTTTCAAAATGAGTTGGAGATATTAAGAAATAATTTTTTAATGGATAAAAAAATATAGTCTCAATAAAATGTATAAGTAAGGTTGGGGCAGAGGTACAGCTGTCTCTGGGACTTCTCTGGCAGATAAAGTGTAAGAGCAGAAGAGGCCTAAAAGTCAGTAGGGGTTTAGCTTCCTTACTTTGAACATGCCTTAATGAAATTTCTTGGGAAAATGAATCAAAGAAAATGTTCCCAGGGAACAGGCAGTGCTGACAGGGGGATGTCACCATCACAGCCCCCAGGCTGTATATTTCTACGGTTGCTGGGCAACACTGCTGTCTCATCTGGTACACATGTAAGCAATGAATCCTGGGGCTAGAAGTAAAACTGCCTGAGGCTAGTAGCTTCCAGAATTAGCTCTAAACTTCCCTGTTTCTCTCCTACCTCATCAACTCTCTGGTCTTCCTCTATTCATTTCATTAACCACTTTTTTTTTTTTCCATTATACTACCATCCTCTAGAGTAGTGTTTTAGAGAACATCTGTAGTGAACTTTTAGAAACCTCCTCAAGCACCTGTGTATTCCAGTTCTAGGGCCCATCAGATCCTGCACTCAGATTTCTTTCTTGTACTCGCCTCTGAAGAACTCCAAGCAACCCTGTCAAGACCACAGGGGTCTATGTTGCTCTCCTTCTAATTACAACCAATCCATTGCCTGCCTAGCATTTTCTGTCTTTATCAAACTCCTCATGCTCAGCTAAACCTCCTGGCCAACCTGCTGCCCTTTGACCTTGTCCTAGCACCACAAAAACCATCTTGAGGCCACTTATGAGGTACCATCAACACAGAGGTACAGATTGTAGACTATGCCCAAAGGAGTACAGCGTCACCAAGGAAGTTTTAAGAAATGAAATCTCATGATAAAAGCAAGAGAAATTATGCTTTGGTTGGAAGCACGTTTTAGAACAGAACAAGGAAAACAGCCAAATAGACATGAAAAATCAAAAACAGGGCCCTTTGATGAAGCAAAAGTCAGTGGCATCTGAGACACAAGACCACGAGCATATTTGGAAACAAATTGTAATCTCTCCTGCGCAGTTTTGTTGTAAAAAAGACTCTGTGGGTCTTCTGGCAAATAGGGTAGATGGTAGGTAGGCTTATTGAGGACCTACTGGAAATCAGGAAGGAGGCAGGGAGGTGGGAGAAGAGGCCGGGAGATGGTGGGATTTTGACAGAACGATGAATTGCATCCAAATAAATAAGATTTAATAACCGAGTATGAAAAGACAAAGTCCTCATTTTCACCTGTCTCTGGATTTGCAAACATAGATATTTCCTTTAGAGAGGAAACCACAGTATTTATGATTGGTTCATATTTCACACCTTTATTCATACATATCCTGTGATGTAAAAGGCCTATTTCTTATTTCATAGGAAATGCTAAATGCACTGGGGATTCACAGAAAAGCTCAAAGCTTTTCTAGGAGAAGTTCACGTAAGTAGTTAGTCACAGGAGTACAACCTAAAAAACAAAGCCTTCTTTCTGACTCTGCAGAAATTAAGTACTGACATGTGAAACCTGCTGAGAGTTTCATCTGTTTTTACTCTGAAAGCCTCATTCTTTTTGTCTCAGTATGTGCATACACACATCATGCTTTAAGCTGAAAGATGCTAGCCAACTCCTCCTGACGCGCCTGGCACAGGGTAAAGAAGGTAGCAGCGCCCCCTAGTGCTCACTCCCTCCAGTTACAGTCCACAAACGGGCAAGTGGATTGGGACCCTTTTTTATCCCTGGATGGCCAGAACACCAAAATACCAAAAGCCTGGATTTGTTGATGTAATTCCCAACCAAGCTTCAAACACTGTTAAGTTCTATTAAAAGGAAAAATGAACACAAGTCAGAAATATGAATTTTCAGTCAAGCATTTTAATAGCAACTTTCACTATCGAAGATCAATGTAATGTCACTTGCAAGAACAGTAAGGTTACGCTTGGAATATAGGAACAATATATACCCACAGATTATCAGGGGAAGGTGAGTTGGCTTTTGAAAATTGGGTCCCTGGTGTCAGGATAAGGGGAGCTGACTAATTTAATTCTTGTTCGGCATAATGTGACAAATTTAGCTCCTTTATATTGGATTTTAATGTATTAAAGAGCAGATCAAGCTTTCCCCTTCTTGTCACATAGCTGAAGCATTCTATCTTCCCAGTGGTTTGTTTTTATTTTTAAAGTGAGGCATGCTGATAGGATATAAAATGATGCTCTCACATTTCTCTTCTTCCTGTACTTTCTTCTTATTGCAAGTCCATTAATCAGAATGTCAAGCATAGGTGCACAGATACAGCTGTGTAAGATACTAGTAAAAGAAAAGCTGGCTACTTCTCAATGATTGTAGTCCTCAAATGATGATAATGATGATGATGACTAGCATATCATCCATCAAGAGCTTTATAGAGATTATCTCATAACAGACCAGTGATAGAGGCATTATTGTCTACCCCATTTTACAGTGGAGGAAGAGGAGGGGGCCACACAGCTCATGGGAGTAGCTGAGGTAAGATTCAACCCTAGGGAGCCTGACTCTAGAGCTCAAGTTCTGAATCACTGGGAGATACACTGCCGCCCCAATGCAGTAATGCCACAGGGAGTCTCCAGGTGGAAGTTATACAGAGGGGTCAGCACAAGGATTGCCATGCGATTGTGTTGCCAAAGACCCACAATGGGAATGGGGATGTGTTTCAAAGGTTGTATATGAACAGTGGCCTAGAAAAAGGGATGATAATATGCATATCAGCGCTTGCTGCATTCTGACACCTGGGAAGTAGGGCTGTGATTCTTCCCCTAACACTCTGCTTGAAGGAGAAATTCTAGTGGAATGGTTACTCACAGGGAGATCTCTGAAAATTTTGGGACTGCTCTCCTCAGCTAGCATTTTTAAAAAGCATATAATCAGGTTAAAATGGAAATCCTGAACAGTAGTTCCGACTACTGAAATAAGACAGCTGGACCCACGTTGAAAAGACTGAAGCTGTAACTACAGAAAGGCTTGATGGCCTCTGGAAACAGGCCCAGATCATTGAGAATATACTTAAGGTTTTTTTTGGTAAGCCATTTCTATTCTTGCGTTTTAGAGAGAAATAAATGACAGTTCCTTTAGTAATGGAAAAAGTGGGAGCTTTAGCTTTAATTTCAGAAAATACAGGCCTAGGTTTTTATATTATTTTTATAAAATAAAAATTTTATAGTCTTATTTTCTTTAATTTTTAAATTTTTATTACTAAACTCCTACATGGTCATCTTTACCAGTAGAATCATCAAAAGATGTATAAAGGAAAGTGAGTCATCTCCATCCACCTAGAGTTCCCTTTATTCCAAGGTAATATTAACATTCAAAGTCCATCCTTCCATCCACCTTCTCTATACCCATACAGACATGCACACTCACATATAGACATATGCAAAATCTCATTTTTTGAAAATGAAACATACTGCAACTTGGTTTTCTTGCTTATCACTGCATCATGGACACCTCCTCAAGTTGGCAGAGTGCAATAATTTTTTTTTTAAATAGCAGTGCAATATTCCCTGGTATGGATGTGACATAATTAATCTCTCCCTGATGGCAAAAGCTGATTTTGTTTCCAGTTTAGAGTGCTGGAAGACATTGAGGCAAATGAGCTGTAACATGCATCTTTACCTCCTGATGCTTGCTTTTCAGAGATCCTCCAAAGTTGGATGGCTGAGTCAAAGCATATGTATATTTTAAATTTTATTTGATATTGCAAAATGACTTTCAGAAATGGTGGCAATCGAATATCCAGCCAGCAATGTGTAAGACTGCCCATTTCCTAACATTCTGACTAGTAATGGATACTTTTATTCTTTTAGTTTTGTCAATGTGATGGTTTTTAAAATATCTCATTTTTAATTCAATTTGCATGTTTTCTAATGACTAGTAAATGAAGTTGAGCATGTGCATGTCTACAGGAAATTTGGATTCCACTTCCATATTCCTTGCCCATTTTTCTATTGAGTTATATGTTTTCTTAAGTTCAAGAAATTCTTTTAATATTAGGAATATTACCCTTTTGTCTTCCATCTGCATTGCAACTTTTCCCCCCAGTCTCTCAGTTTTTTCTTTTTATAGAATCTTTTAACATCCAATTTAAAAAGCTACAGTTTAATGTATTTTTTCTTTTGGCTTCATGATTTCCTGTCTTGCTTGGAAATTTTTTTCTAATATTTTTATTATTTTGTATTTTATATTTATACTGTTAATTGATCTGGAATTCATTCAGTAATACGGACTGACATTTAGCTTTGTTTTCTTCTATGTTGGATAGTCAATTATGTCAGCAATGCTATCCAATTTTGTCTAGCTGAACCAAACTTTTCCCACTGAACTGCAATTCCATCTTTGTCAAAAGTAATTTCTCACATATGTTTGCATCTATTTCTGGACATTTACTATGTTGCACTAATGTCTCTGTCTGCGCCAGTTCTATTCTTTTGGTTTTCAGTAGCTTTGTAGAAACATTTAATGTCCAGTGAGGCAAATTTCCTCACACAAGTTTCTTCTCTCATCATTTTCTTGGC
Source organism: Canis lupus baileyi (assembly GCF_048164855.1). NCBI lineage: Eukaryota > Metazoa > Chordata > Mammalia > Carnivora > Canidae > Canis > Canis lupus. The sequence continues at coordinate 39,539,057 of NC_132847.1, read as the reverse complement.
TCCTCACACACCCATTTTCCTTGATGTGAGCCTTGAAATCACGTTATCCAGTCCCTTCCTACCAACAAAACCAAACCCCAGCTGACATTCTACTAGAAAATACATTCAATTTAAACAATACTTTTAAACGGATAAGTGCTTATAGAAATCTTCCGCCATAAAGGAACACACCCCTTGTTACTAACCTGCAATTTCTGTTCGGACAACTGTACGATTTCTTTCACCTTCCCTAGAGTTTAGAACGTTACCAGAAAGTGTCAAAACATAGGTCTTCTCTCACGGCTCCATAAACTTCTCTAGTCTAAAGACTCAAAATGTTCAAAATGCTGAAGCTCAGGAAAATTCTTTTTTCTATTATTACTTCTCCTTCATCTACACCCCCATCCCCATTTTTTTTATCCAGAAATTCTCCTATTACATGTTATGTCTCCTAAATATGTCCTCCAGTCTGCTATCCGTTTTCTCCTGGCTATGGTTTTCTTTATGCCTCCTCTCTATATGGGGTGGGGGTGGGGGTGGGGAGGGATGTCTCTGCCTCCTCCGCATTACAAATTCAGCTCCCTGTAATAAGCATTCTCCTGATCAGGATATTTGTTTTTGATTTTAAAGTCTGCCTTAGTTTAGTTTGGTAGTGCCCTAATTATGTCTTTCTGACAGTTCTCTGGCATTTTTTGGTAGGATCCTCTCTTATTTCTCCCATCAGTTCTACTTCACAGATACCTGCTATTCTAGGGTGTTCACACGGGTTCCCTCTCAGGATTACCTTTCTCTGTAGTGACTCATCATTATTTTCCCCTGACAAGGGTTTTCTGTTCCTTCAGAACTCGTACAATTTAGGTTTTTAAAGCCTTTGAGCAGTGGCAAACCAGCCACAGGTGGTAGACAAGTAGCTTCTTCTACTACTACCTGTCAGTGAATCGGTTTGCGAACTAATAGCTCTCTGGGAAGCATGCAGAACAACCATTAAACTCCTCAGCCTCCCTGGGACAGGAAACCCTGTTTTCCATTAGCAAGGCCTGGGACCACATCTGCCTTCCTATAGGAGTCATCTCTGGTATTAACAACATGGAGCAGTCCCTTCCAGGTCACATGGAGCAACTGGGCAGCATAGGCTCCTACTTGAGGGGAGGGGATCCCTAGGCTTCCTAAGGTTCAAAAGGTAGGTGCTAAGGCTCGGTCTTTGCTTTGTCTTGGGAAAGGACAGTCTCTTCTGCTTCAGGCTCTCCCTGGGCACCAGGAACAACCATGCTCCTACCTGCTTAGTCCCTAGGGGTCTCAAAAGAACTGCATCCTTATCGGTGTCCTCCAGCCCCTCCTTAAGAGGGAGGCAAGGGAGGGCATACCATTGTTTCCCCATAACTCCCATTATTAGGTTTGAATGGAGCATAGATATTAATTTGTGATACTTTTCAGGCACTTAGAATCTGAATGATAATTTATGTAGGCTAAACTGTTAACATTTGTCTACCTCATGATTATTTTATACTTTTACACAACAGGACAGAAGATTGGATAGTAAGTACTTAATATAAATAAATATAGGTATGTCATTTTATTTTCAAGAAGAATATGTTTTTGAGAAGCTTCACAATATATGATCCCATTAGAAAATGGATCAGGGATTCCAAATAGCTCAGCAACTGCCCCTGAGAGAATCCCATCCTTAACAGTGAATCATGTCCTCCCTCGTCAACCACTGAGTCCAGGCCAACCTTTCTGCCCTGAGCTAGTCCTTCCAGAGAATATTTCAGACTAATAGTTTCTGAAGCATGCATTTTGGTTTTGGCTTTTGGTGAAGGGTAACTTGAGGAGCCTTGAGAGCTATGCATCCTTAGGGTTTTCAAGAAATATCATGTTTGATTACTCTTGATTCACAGTGCTTTAGCAATACCACATAAGAATTTCCACTGAATAAAAAATCTTCAAACTAGGCATGAAACGTTAGCAGTAGGCCCAACTAGCCTAATTTTTTTTTCTTAAAATCTTGACCTATTAAAAAAAAAACACCTCCAGTAAATATGGTAAAATGCTAACATTCGTTAAATTTAGGGACGGGCACATTGATTTTTGTAATCTCTTTATATTATTCTATACATTTGAAGCATTTTGTATTAAATTCAAAAAACTTCAGGGATGCCTGGGTGGCTCAGTGAGTTGAGTGTTTGTCTTCGACTCGGGTCATGATCCCAGGGTCCTGGGATCAAGCCCCACATTGGGCTCCTGGCTCAGTGGGGAGTCAACGTCTCCATCTCCCTCTGCAGTTCCCCCGCTTCTGTTCCCTCTCTCTCTCTCTCTCTTGATTTCTCTCTCTCTCTGACAAATAAATAAATGAAATCACTTAGAAAAATTCAAAAGACTCCTAATAGCAGAAGTGATACCCTTCTATCAACTCAGGTAAAAAGCTGAGGATCAGACAGTTTAAAAAATGCATTTCTAAGCCACTAATTTTCACTCGGCAAGTCTAGAATGTGCCTTTATGATTTGTGCAAATGGGAATATTTTTAGTATCCTAACTCCATCATTTCTATTTTTTTTGCTTCCAACTTATTCTTCCTATCTCAAGATTAATGAAAAAATCACTTAGTCGACTTCCTTGTTCTGTGTCTGAAGTGAAGGGGGTTAAGTAAGACTCTCTCCTCCAATAGGTCTCTCCAGGGGTACAAACCTCTTTCCTTAAAATATCCAGTTACTTGTGATAGTCCATTATTTCTCAATACACACTAAACTATCCAGAAATCCAGAAACTGGTGATATTAGTATTCAGAGTGTATACATAAAGGTGTCACATTCTTGATTTTTCCTTCATGTGTTACATGGTAATTTCTTTGTCCAAATGTTGAGAATTATGCAACCATGTAGGAAAAAATACATACACGTAACATATTCTCAACTAATCCATTTTTCAGTGAGAACGAGGGAGATATTGAAAAAGAGAAACTGAAGGTGAGAGCGAGAATCTGTCACTCTATAGTGACAAGGCACACAGACCAAAGCAGGGTTATGAGGCCCCCTAATGGAGGATGTTTTTACTGCAGCTCAGAAACTTGATTGAAATAATTGAGTCCAAGTCTTGTAGTAGCTCTGTGATTTTCTGATTGTGATATTTATATCCTACTGCTTTATGATTTTTGCTCTCCTTTTCTTTGATTGAAGAGTTTAGTGGCTACTAAGTCCTTTTTATACTAAAGATCAATGTTGTCAGATAATCAGATCATTACTTAATGTTCAGATTAGCATTTTCAATATCAGATAGAATAGTATTTTGGAAACTGCCTGAGGCTCCTGGACCTGTTGGATATACCTTGGCTTCCTAGTCCCACTGCACTAGGCCAGAATAACAAATGTAGGTAGTTGATCTATTTATATACCATGTAATCCACGGCCGGGGTCTCTCATCTGATGCTGCTTTCAGAGAGAAGAGATGGAGTACATACCAGCCCCCGCCCTTCCAGCTGTTACCACGGCGGCCTGTTGCACAGTCATCATAGGGAGCAATGTTAAGTGCTTGGATTTGCTACTTTTGAAAATACTGAAATGATGGCATCTAGAGATTTTTAAAGTTACATGCTTTAAATTTTATACTCAAGTAAAATAGAGCTCATGGCGCCTGGGTGGCTCAGTCAATTAATTATCTGCCTTTGGGTCAGGTCACGAGCCAAGTATCCTGGGATCTAACCCATCATTGGGCTCCATGCTCAGCGGGGAGTCAGCTTCTCCCCCTGCCTTTGCCCTCGCCCCTGCTCATGCTTGTACTCTCTCTCTCTGAAATAAATAAATAAACAAATAAAATCTTTAAAACAAATAAATACAATAAAGCTTAAATAAGGGAGCTTCTAACTTGTGGCCAGAGTGTACTCGGCCACTATACAAATGAGAAGACTTTGAAATGATCTACTTATAACCATATCAGCTTTGGAGTATCTTCCCCAGGCCATGGAAAAGGAAAATAATTGTCTAGTCTAACAGGTCAATTTGCCCTTTTGCACAAAATACTCTGTCCCCTTCCTCTTTGAACATAAAGTCCCAGTTTCTTAGTAAACCTGCAAGGTCCCACGGGTTCTGACCTTTCTGCCACAGGCCTGTTTTTGATTCTCCAGAACCCTGGATCTCCACTCCCCCAGTCCTGCCCTACCTGCCTCCTCCCAGCCTCGGCCTGGCATCCTCACATTCCTTCCCTCCCTTGCCAGGCCTCTGCTTAGATGTCACTTCATCAGACAGACCTTCCCAAACCACCGCATCAAATCATCCACACTAGTGCTATTTTCATAATAACACTTCCCACCAAATAAATACTAGGTGTTTATTTCCCTTACTCATCCTTCTCTTGAGTAAACTCCATGTGAGAGGGAACTCAGCACTGCTGTGTCCAAAACATGTAGAACATGAGTGCTTGATATATGTATTTGTGCACAAATAAACTAAATATTGTGGGGGGAAATGGATGAATACATGACATTCTATTCCCCTTTCTTCAAAACTTGAGTAAATACGATCATTATTATATCCTGCTTTTCTCATTAGGGTATCTTAATGCATTTTATAAATGTCATAAATGTATAACTACTTTAGCTATAGATGCTCTAGTTGCTCTTAGCGGTTACCTAATAGAAAAACATGGGATGTATTTTGTTATTTATGAAGAAAATACAGCACATCTCATGATTCCAACACTTTCTGCTCTTTATGCTTGTTAATACAGCTGTTTTTAACTTAAGTTGTCACGTATCTCTTTCAGATTATTATTAACTCTGATTAAATTTATGGGATCCTATACTCAGAAAAATACATACATGCCTAAATTCTCTAGAAAATTTGTGCTTTTGTGAATGTTTCTAAGTTTAACCACATCCTAGGTAAGAAGTTTCTATTACTGAGCTTTAGAAAGAGCTACTTACATATTGTCTTGCAGAACTATCAGTTAGAAAGTCTCCCGTCCACAACCAAATATTTGTTATACAGGACCTCCTGAATTACTCATTCCTTTACTGGAGGTATTTAATTTTGATGGTGGTGGCATGTGTGTGTGTGTGTGTGTGTGTGTGTGTATGTGTATGTGTTTCTACTAGGACTCACATATTAAAACATACAGAAAAGTAATGGGAGACATTAGTTGACATGTCAGTTATGTCATCTTGCAGCTGTCAATATGCGAGCAAGTAATTAATTTCTCTCATTCATTTTCCTTACCTTTAATAAAGAGGAAAATAATACACATATAAGTTAGAGCACTGTCACAAAAATTAAACAAGAAGACATAGGTAAAGTCTCTTTGGTCCTACATACCTGGCATAGGTAAGCACACAAGAAATGATAACTATTAGTATTTGTTTAGATACCAATTTTCTTTTATCTGATGGTCTCCCCTCCCTCTATTTGGGTATCCTAAGACCAGTCTACCAGATGAATATATTTTAAAAATCATTTTGAGTTTCCATACAGTAATACACATTGGCCTTTGAGTATGCTCTTCTTGTGACTATTTTTCTAAAAATGGAACTAATTCAGAATTTATTGTGGTTCACACAAAATGAAAGATTAAATCACTGTTGGATTACATGCAGAAATTAACCCAATTATTTTTCAAAATGGCAATATATTTGCTGTATAACATCAGTATCATCAAGCGAGAGTAGAAATTACATTACTCTAAATATACACCAGATGGCTCTAGGGTGACATGGTTATTAAAAAAATAAAAGTCCTGATTGTTTACAGTTTCCCCAAGGGCAAAATCTGTGTCTAATCTGTGTCTGAAATTTATCCACAGCAACCAATTGAGGGACACAGGATTGAACTGTATTTTAATTTATGGTAAAAGCAACAACGTGCCATTCTTTTAAGAACAAAATTCTCTGCTAATTTGTCTGAAAAGATTTGAAGATTTCAACAGAGACAAAATGAATGGTGACACTCCATTTCTAAGGTGGGGATGAAACGGTCAAAGGATAAGAAAGAAATGCAATCTTGCTTGCAGGTGCTCAGTGGAAAGTTTAAAAACTCAGAGAGGCAAATCATGCTGCTATCCCAAATATGGTCTGAGTAGGAACTTCAGACCATATTCTTTCCTCTTTAATCTCATTTATTTAATTAAAAAAATGAAAAATAAAAATAAATAATAATTTTTCAAAAGAAGGGCTGTGTTCTGATTTGTGCCTGACTGGTTTAGGTCCTGGGAACTCAAGAGAGAACAAAACAGACATGGACTACCCTCATGGAGGTTATGTTGTCCGTTCCCCTGCAGAGAAGGGTGTAGAGGACAGAAAGGGATATTTGTGAGCCAAAATGAGGGTTTTGTTTTTCCATTTCCCTTAATGAGATTTTACGCTTAATCTTATAGTCATATATAAATATGTATCTGCAACAAAACAAGTGACTTAAGCACAAATATAAATCCTTTTCTTTTTAAAGTAAGCTCTATACCCAAAATGGGGCTTAGCCTCAATCTCAAAATCAAGAATCATATGTTCTACAGACTGAGCCAGCCAGGCAACCCCATAAATCCTTCTTTTAAAATTCAACCAACCAGGCAAACAGTTGGCCAAGTTTCTTTGTAAATATCCTTTGTTCTAAGTTCCCACAAACTTTTCAAATGATCACCTACTGAATTTCTTTAACCTTCCAGTAAAAGGTAGGTGTTGCAGCACTCATGAGCCTGAGACTGGAATCAGTGCTTGGGGTTGGTTTTGTTTCTTGGCTCTCAAAATTTGAATGAGCCGCTTATGTGGTCACTATACCAATTCTGGAAACAATTGTTATGCAAATACTAAGGCTGAGCCTGTGAGACCCCACTGACTTTTCCCACTCTGATTTCCCAACTGAGGTGCCAGTTATAACATGACCCATGTTTTCTCATCTCCTTAATTCCCAGATTCAGAGATCTGAACTCCAGTTTCTGCATGAATCCCATAGTGCCTTTGTTTGGGTGATTCCTAGACCAGCAATGCCCAATAAGGTTAGGTATAAGCCATATGGGTCTATGGAGCACTTGAAATATGACTAGTCCAAGTCAAAATGTGTTGTAAGTATCAAATACACATTAGATTTCTAAAGTTTTACTATGACAAAAAGAATATAAAATATCTCATAATACTTTTGTTTATTGTTTAAATGTCAAAGTGATATTTTTAATATACTAGGTTAAGTAGAATCTATTAAAATTAATTTCACCTGTTCCTTTTTACTTTTTAAAACCACATCAACTAGAAAATTTTAAATTACATATATACTTTGCACTATATTTCCTTTGGACAGCACTGTGCTAGCCTCTCTTAATGACTTTTTGGATTTCAGCTTTCCACATAACTCAAAGCTTTTTGCTTCCCTGTTAGGAACTCCCTGATTCAACTCCTGCCATGCAGGAGTTCACCTGACTTCAGCTTTTCACCCTTACCTTGATGGTCAGGCTTTTTGACAGATATAAGCTCTATTTCAGAACTTCTAAATGAAATGCAAATGAAAGGCAATATATAGAATTATTTTCTAATAGTTCAATGACAGTTCAATCCAATGCCATTATGCAGTAAACTATGCAAGAGAATTCATAAACTGCAAGGAAGCAAGGCGAGGGACAGGTGCAGTTCCTACTGGCAATGAGCTGACAGTCAAGTGGAAGGGAAAGAGCAAGTGAGTGGAGCTGTGAGAGAGAAGGGAGGACATGACTCAGTAGGAAGGAGCAGAGAAGTCCCTTGGGTGTCCTGGTTCTCACATAGCACCCCAATTCATCATCACTACCTGTTTGTAGCAGAGAGTTATAGTGCACCACAGGGATTTAGAAATGAGAGAAAGGGGGATCCCTGGGTGGCTAAGCGGTTTAGCACCTGCCTTTGGCCCAGGGCATGATCCTGGAGACCCAGGTTTGAGTCCCACATCAGGCTCCCTGAATGGAGCCTGCTTCTCCCTCTGCCTGTGTCTCTGCCTCTCTCTCTCTCTCTCTCTGTGTGTGTGTGTCTCTCATGAATAAATAAATAAAATTCTTAAAAAAATAAAAAATAAACTCACACTTTGGTCTTTCTCTCACTGTGTCTCTCATGAATGAATAAATAAAATCTTAAAAAAAAAAAAGAAATGAGAGAAAATCCAGATAGGTGGAGAAATCAGGAAAAGTCTCAAGGGGAAAAAAAGGATAAATGAGTTCACACTTGAGGGTTGAGGTAGAAGAATGAAAGATCCTATATTTTGAGTAAAGTGAAGAAGGCAGGGAGGAGAGGGATGAGTAATTGAGTTTGGCTGCAGAAAAAGAGCCAAAAGTCTGGAGGGGTAGATGGAATTTAGGGCACAGAATGTGAGAATACTGGATTCTGGGCCAGGGAGTTTTTCCCTGATACGGTAGATAGTGGTTAGCCATCATAGCTATGTTTTAGGGAGAATGATCATAATGGTGTATAGTTGCAGTGAAATGAAGGATATGCTAGAAGTGAAAAGACCAATTAGGAAACTCTTGGAATATTCTATGCTAGAGAGACTGTCATTCTCCCTTCCATACTCCTGGTAAATATTGCCAGCTGATCTGGCATTCTTTCTCAAATCCAGCCTCTGAATTCTTAACACAGTGTTTGCAGGATGCCCTAAATTGGCATATGGAAGAAAATTTATTTTCTAATTTTTATTTAGCAAAAGTTCTGAGACCCTTAATCAGGATGGCATCAATATTGGCAAGAGAAAAAATACAAATCGTCTCAGAGGTTGAATACATACATCTGGCCTCTCATTGGAGAGGGAATATGATTGCACTAAGCACCCTTGCTTGCTTGACTAGGATAATACTGGAGGTACTGAGAAGCTTAGGGATACTGTGGTCTTCCTTTGGAAGAGGATGAGTTTCACTGTAGGCATGCTGCATAAGAACCCATGGTGGATAATTTGGGGAGAAAATCCCAGGAAGGTTTGGAATACATGCAGGCCTGGGGCTATGGATAAAAGATAGGTCAGAAGATCTTGATGGGAAATTCTTCTACCCAGAAGTCATAGTTGAAGACATGGGCTTAAGTTTAGAAGATGACATGGAAAGGTCTGAGGAGAGAATTTTAGAGTATGCTTATCACTTGTGTGGTGAGATGAAGGAGAGGGTGCAGTGTACATATGGTCATAAAGGCCCAGTGAGAGCAAAGCTAATAGAATGCCATAGAGATTGAAGGAGGAGAAAATTTTAAGAAGGCCTCTGTTTTGCTTCAGAGTTGTTAGAGATGATAAAAAGATGATCAAATGTGTTAACTGGGGGAATCAATGGTAATCTTTGAGAGAGTCCTCAAAGTTAGAGATGGTGGGGATGGAAGCAAGCTGAAATGAAGTGAGCTGATCATCAAGGACATAGAAACACTGAGCATAGGAAAGAACAGCAGAAGAAGGAATACAAATTCTAATGAATTGCAAGAGAGAAAGTATGCAATTTTATTTATTCAGGCTAGAGAAAACTTGAAATGAGTATATCAATAGGATGAAAAGAAAACTTTGCTGCAAAAATGGCAAGATTACTATAACCTGGAAAAGATACCATTGATGAAGTAAAACAAGAAGTTTAAGAAAATGTAATCAAAGGCATAGGTGGGGTGAAATTAGGAGAGGTCAGAAGACAGGCCTTGTGACCTAATAGTGAAGAAAGAGAGGGTAAATAAAAACATAGAGATATTTATCAATTCAGAGAAGATAGTAAGGAACTTACCACCAGTCACATTTTTACAAGTAAAAACAGACAAGTTTACATGGAGCCTATGGTGTTTCTCTACACCCATTCTGAATTTGGTATCTTGATGTCTTTATTTCTTTTGATCTATTTCTTTTCTTGGTTTGTTCTTTTTCAAGATTTATTTATTTGAGAGAGAGAATGTGTGAGCGGGATGCAGGGCTTGATCCTAGGACCCTGAGATCATGACCTGAGCTGAAATAAGAGATGGGTGCTTAACTGACAGAGCCACCCAGGTGCCCCATAATCTATTTCTCTTCTGCACCTCTTGCAATTCCAATCTTCCTTTGTACAAGAAAGTGAGTCAGAAAGATCCTTACCAACAGTAACACCTTACTGTAAATTAGTTTAATAATGCCCACTAGTATTGTTTCATTTTTAATGTATGTTAAAAAGAGACAATTCTGAGCCAGATTCTCTAACACAAATAACTCTTACACCTAAGGTGGGGAAACAATAGGAAAAAGAGGCCATATCTGGTCTTTTTAAAATCTATAGGGATTGCTAAATAAAATAAAAATAAAATTACAATAAAATAAAATAAAATCTACAAAGATTACCAGTTACACCACTAGGACTCAAGGCAGCTTTAACCAACTTTATTGTAACTGCTTGGCTCCTCTAGAGAGCAGAGAACATACTGATCCATTTTTTAAAAAGTTTGTTTGTTTGAGAGAGAGAGAGAGAGAGAGGGAGAAACAGATTCCCCACCACCACCATACCCCACCCTGCCACTGGGCAGGGAGCCCAATGTATGGCTCGCTCTCAGGACTCTGGGATCATGATCTGAGCTGAAAGCAGACAGTTAACCAACTGAGCCACTCAGACACCTTAAGAACCTACTGAAAACACTAACATTATTACCAATTTATTACCAATGTTCTAAATGTTGTTCTAAATTCAATATGAATATTCCTCTATATTTCCTTTACATTGGACTATTAAGGTTTATTCCTATCAGAAGTTATCTCTATCAAGAATTAAAGTGAATTGTGTTAAAGTTGTAGTCAATTAAGGACTGCCTCCCCAAATATTGCTTAATTATTTTATACCATTTCAATAGTTTGGAAACACAAGTCATTACAAACCAATATTGAGAATTCACATGAATATGCAACAAAAGTTTTCTATCACTTAAGGGAATCACAACCTTTTTCCAAATACTGGCTTCTTGCTGAAACTTCTAGCCCTTGTGATCTCAAAACAATTTTCAAGGTTTCTCCTCAATGGAGGTTATATCATTGTTTTTCTTTTACTCTTCCCTTCTTTGTATAATATGAAGGGATGAGAAGGAATTTTTTTTTTTTTGATACTTGTTACAAGTCAAACACTGTGCTGATATCATCTATCATTCCTGGTAATCCCATTATCCCATTTTACAGGTGAAGAAATATTCAGAGAGACTGGGTCACAGCTAGAGAGGAGAGGCAAGATTCACACCCAAGTGTGGCTCCAAAGCCTAGTTCCTCCCACTGTACTGGGCTGCTAGCACAAAGGGGTTTGGTTCAACTTGCGCAGATCCTCTTCCGTGAGTTATAAATAAATCACTCACTCACTGCAAACCATAGAAATGGAATCACTGTAAATGTAATGACAGGGCACTAGTTCTTTTTTTTCTCTATTGCACTTTACACCATTTTAAATTTTTATGTAAGAATCTTGAGCATCTCAGACAATTTCCACACAATCATAACAATTACTCAGTTAAGATCTCTTAAAGCAGTACGGTATTTATTCCCATAGAGAGCTCTAGTCAACATCTTCTAAAACTCTGAATCTAAATCAGAATTGTAGATGAAAAATGGCTTTCTACAGTTCCTGGGTAGCTCAGTAGATTTTGGCTCAGGTCATGATCCCTGGATCCTGGGATTGGGCCCCACGTTGGGGCTCAGGGAGGAGTCAGCTTCATTCACTCTCTCTGCCCCCAACCCTGCTCATGTTCTCTCTCTCTCTCTCTCTTTCTGCTCTCTCTCTCTCAAATAAATAAATACATCTTTAAAAAGTGGCTTTCTTCAGAGAAGTATTTCTTCAGGGAAAGTGACTGAAGCTTCTTCTTTTGGGCTCTAGAGGGCGATAAAGTGTGAGCGATGGCTGAATCTCGGCCTTCCTCCTACTTCCCAGGTATGCTTTTAGGGTGCCTGGCTCATGGCCCAGTACATGAAAGGTTCAAGGAATGAAATAAAGAAACAATCTTAACTTTTTAGTGGAGCAATTCTACTTAATCTTGCTTTGTCTGAACCAAAAGATGCATCAAAGTCTAAAATAATTTGACAAAGGAAGAAACAGTCTATCATTAAGTATGCATGCTCTATATAAAATAGAACAATTTGTTGGAGTTACACAATCTTTTCAAATGCAACAGAGTACAACAAAAAAAGATTCAGTCGATTACTTAAGTTTTTCTAAATACCCACATTTCATTCATATGACAGAGAAGGAAATCAAATATATGTATCTCAGAGGCAGTCAGGCGATCTGTATTAGGTTTCTGACAAGAAGAGTTTCTGTACAAGAAGATATTTTAGTTTTATAGGATTTATATAGTGACTTTCCTCTGAAGAGCTCAAAGAGCTTTTTCCATAACATTTATATAAAAAGTACCAAACACTTCCCAAAATGCCAAAAGAACTCAGGTGACAGTAGAGCACGGAATATGAGAATAGTGGAAAAATAAGAACAGATATATAGATGCAAACAGATCTAAGAGTGCCAACATAGAGTAAATCAATCCTTTCTGCACACAGTGTCTTTAAATACCACTGTCATGTTGTCACTCCTGAGCTAGTAAACAGATATGCCAAGTCACATCACTCCACTTGGGTATATGGTGACACTGAGCAAGGGGTGCCAATTTCAGGGATGGATTTCCAGGGTGGTTCATCTCCCACATTGAAGGGATCGTGGTCTGCCATGGAGGTCATACCTTCGGATACATGACATCTTTGTGGAAGCTGAGGGGTATAAAATTAAAGATTAGCATCAAGTGATATTTGTTTATTACCCAGGTCTGCTTTTACTTGGAGACATAAAAATATGACTAAATATTTAGTAGGCCATTTTAAGATTTATAGGACAAGAGTCAGCCTCTGGAAGAATGATTATCTGTGTAAAGATTCTGCTCCTCACATTGGAGTGAATGTGAAAATTTTAACACATGATTACTTCTGTAATTGTAGATGCACATAAATATGAAATTTTCATGACCATATCCTTTATGGTCCTTTAAGATAAAAGATGTATTACATTATGGGAAACTGAATAGCCCTGGAATGTTACGAGTATCAATTGCTTCTATTGCATTTTGCATTTTCCAAAAGAATATGTATGAATGATATGTGTATTTTTCTCCATAGTCTCCTGAAAATATATCAAAGCTTTAATTTAATTTCTGTACTTCTGAAATAAATTAACTTGATAGATCTAATCTTGGCTGTATGAATACATATTGAATTTAGGAGACAGACTTGTAGCTTCTTATCTCTTTTAGCAACCTAAAAATAACAGTTGGATGGAATGTCTCCCCAACTTTGATGAAAAGTGCAAACACACATTTTCCATCATTATCACAGGAAGGGGAAGTAGGTCTGCTAAGGATGAAATAGCATTTGACGTGAACAGTATGAACCTTTTCACTGAGAGGTATTTAACCTGGCCCTGGAATCTGACATGTACAGATGTAGCTAGACGCGTAAGTGTGTCAGTGGCACAACCAAAACACCACTGATGAATGGGGGGTGAGGGTGCTGATTACTTGGAATATAAACAGCAAAGCAGCAATTACTATGAGGGCTTTGGAAAAATCATTTCCATTAGAATCTGAAGAGATTAAAGTTAAAGACTCTGGACTTCTTTTCCAAGAGTTGAAACCTGGCAAAATGCCATCCCACCCACAAATATACTTCTGCTTTAGTTGTGATCATCAACAACAAATGCTAAAAGCAAGGGAACAAAGAACTAAACCCCAAAGACAGGAAGAAACTCCCAGAAGGTTGACAAAGTCTTCAGGGCCCTCAGCTTGGCCTTTCTACTCTGTCATGAGCTCTGCAGAGATCAACAGGAGGCAGAGCATGGGGTCAGCTCCACCCTTGTAAGATAGGCATAGAATCACACCGCTGGAGTAGACAGCTGTGCCACTGTAGGCAAGTTACAAAACCTCTCTGATTGAGTAGGTTTTTTTTCCCCTCACATATAAAATGGAGATATTACTACTACATATGGGGTGGTTTCACGGGAATCCCTTAGTTCTTGCCTGGTGCTTGGCAAGTAGTCAATATTCTATTAATTGTCAAAATCAATACATATGTAGGTATAATAGGTCAGCTCCAGAAGCACATGAAGGAAATCCATGACATTTAAAATATGCCCCATGAGATGGAGGTAGTAACTTTACAGCGAAGAAACCTGGCAAGCACTACCCAAGCCAAATGATCAAAGTTAACATCATGAAGTAATGTCTTGTTGATAGAAAGTACCCTTGACATGACGTTAGGAGGGCATGCCCTTCTGTGGTCTTCCTCCCACAAACTCTAACACCAACCTGGCCATGGACAAAATCATTAGACAATCTCAAATTGCAGAAATTCTACAAAATACCTGACTAGTACTCCTCAACACTGTCAAGGTCATGAAAATCAAGGAAAGTCTGAGAATCTCTCTGAGCCAAGAGGATCCTAAGGATACTAAATGTATGTACTAAATGTAATGACTAAATACAATGTAGTATCCTGGATGGGATTCTGAACCAGTAAAAGGTATTAGGGGAGAACTTGTGAAATCTGAATAATGTTTAGAATTTAATGAATAATAATGGACTAATACTGGTTTCTTATTTGTGACAAATGTACCATAGTAATATAAGATGTTAGCCATAGGGGAATCTAGGTGTGGGGTTAATGGGAACTCTGCGCTAACTCTGCAATGTTTTTGTGAATCTAAAACAATGCAAAAATAAAGCATTTATTCAAAAATATGGTCCACGGAAAATTTGGTATTTGAGCTATTGTGGTGACGTATTTGACACCTTTCATAGGAGACTGGGAGGTACAGTGATGGGATTGCTTGAGGACAAATCTATTTCTAAATCATGCACAGGTAGACATTTTATAATTTGCTATACTAAATGAGTATGTATACTGCTATATTCTTAAATACTCCTAAAGTATGGTTAATTGAATGTTCATCTAGGCAAGTCTAGCTCAGTTAAATGTTCATCAAATGAGAACAACTGTCAATTTTGGTGCATGGAAACTGGATTTTAGAGCCAGACAAAGTAAGATTCAACTCTTGACCTTGTACCTTCACTATTCACATTTAGGACCACTCTAATTTTTAGTTGCTCTATTAAATAGGTTTACTAATGCCTGGGGAGTGCTAAACCACACATACCCAGTATCTAATTCTTACAGATGCTCAAGAAATATCAGTTTCTTCCTTTTCTACTTCTATTTTCAGCTGCTACCATCAAACTACCTCTCTGACATCTCTGCCTGGATGTCTTCCAAAGATCTCAAATTTAACAGGTTTCAAACTGAACTCCTGATTCATCTTACGCCCCCTCTCACACTCCTTCTCCTGCCAACACGTTTTCCTCCCAGACTTCCCCACTTTAGTAAATGGCACCACCAGCCCACCAGACACCCAGCTGCTCATGCCAGAAATGTAAGAGTCATCCTTGTTTCCTTCCTTTTTCTCACTCTCCATGTCAAATCCTTCAGCAAGTCTTGTCTTCTCCACCTGTGAGATAAGTTCTCAGATCGGTCCATTTCTCTCCATCTGACTTGCCACCAGCCCACTCCAAGGTGTTAGTGCCATTAATGGAGCTTCTCACTTCTGCCCATCACCATCAAGTACAGTTTTAAAGCATTCATTGGGGCATGTCATTTCCATTCTTAACAGATTTCAAGGACTTCTCATAATTTTTAGAATAAAGTCAAATCCCTACACGTAGCATACCACTATTCCTCTCACCCATACAGACCTTTCTCCATCTTTTGTGCCATTCCCTCTTTTGTGAATGCTAGCATGTCCTATAACTGGCTACTTCTTATCCTTTTAGGGTTGATGGCTTCTCTCTCTCATCATTCTTTCTCATATTTTCAAGGGCTGTTTTTCCTTTTTCATTGTTCCTTGTTCATTTTCTTCATAGCAGTTCACATTTTGTAATGCTTTATCTTTGTTTCCTGTCTCACCTCACAATTTTGTAACCTTTCAGGGGAAAGAGAATAAGTCTTTTTATTCACTGAAACAAACCAATGTCTAGCAAAACTGGCATACAGTGGGTACCCAATTTATTGAATGAATGAATGAATCAGTAAATAAGGTCTTTTAATTCTCTTGAAAAGCACCATAAAAATGTAGACTCATAGCATGATTCTAATTTTATTTAAACAACTCCTATGGTAAATACATAGAAATAAGACAAAATTCATCAAAATGTTTATGGTTATTACTTTTACCGATGGAGTTAGAATTTACTTTAATTTTTTCATATTTCTGTAGTTTCCAATTACTCTACCACAAAGGAGTATTGCCTTGATGCTACAAATGAAATTTTATCTTATGTTAAAATATAGAATGGTGAATTCATGATAAAAATAATAAGGTGCTCTTTGGGTTAAGTGGACCTGTGTGTGTGTGTGTGTGTGTGTGTCCACGCGTGCATGCGTGTATTTATGTGCTGCAATCTAAGGAGGTTCTTATTGTTTTATTCTGTAAAATACCTGGTTTCTGCAGTCTGAAGTCATTGTTTTAACTGTGGCACCAACCAGCTCTGTGTTCAACAAACAGAAACCTTAAAGTTTCCCTGGATGAGAAACAGAGATGGTAATCATAATGCCTGTCTTAACCTTTGTCTTTGGGGAACTATAAAATATCATAAAAATTTGTCATGATCCTCCTCAAGTCTCATCTGTTTGCTACCAAAACCTTCCAGAAGAGATTAACATATTCTGTTTATAAAATATATTAATATATTGAAATAGGCAAGCAATTTTTCTCTGTAACCAGAGTGGCTTTTCTAACAGGTACTACTATATATACACTTGAGCAAGATGCTGTTTCTCTAAATAAAGATGACAAAAAAACTTTGAGAAAATAGTGGCACTGCTGTCATATAAATTCAGGAAGATAAATAGGCCTGGTGACTCAAACATTGTATTTGACAGGATGATTCAGAGTAGAAATAGAAGGAATGTGAGTCAAACCCTAGAAGTCTGACTATAAATTATATTCCATCCAATTCACTCATTCAGCCAACAAATATTTAGTGAGATTCAACTATATACCAGGCACTTTTCTGGGGCCTACTTATGCACCAGGGGTGGCAGGGAAAGGACAAACAATACCTTCATGTGGAATAAACAAGAAAACTGAATAAATGATACAGAAGTCATAAGTGGAGAAACAGAAGACAAGCAAAGGAGATGGAGAGTTGCAACACAGAATAGGAAATTGTGATTTAAATATAGCAGTCAGGGGCAAAAAATCAAAAAGGCAACCAAAGAGGATCCGAATTGGGCAAGGGCACAAACTGGATACCTGGGGAAGAGCAGTCTAAATAGAGGGAACAGCAAGCACAAAGGATGAGGCAGGCTTGTTTGGGAACTATGAAAGAAACCAGTGTAGCTAGAGCAGAGTGAATTGGGGAAGAATTCAGGGAGAAACGTCAGAGAAGAAACAGTAGACTTACCTCCATAGGGCCCTACAGCCACTGTTCCAACATTGGCTTTTACTATGAGTGAAATGGAGAGCCAAGGGGTGACATGATCTGATTTGTGTTTTCACAACATCACTCTATTACACTCTGACTATTGTCCTGAAAACAAGCTTTTGAGGCAACAGTGAGAATGAAGCCATGGAAATCCATTAGGAGACTATTGTCTCCTGGCAGAGTTGCTGTTGGCTTAGACTGGAGTGGTAGTGGTATGGGTAAAGGGGACAAGATTTAGGATATATGTTGAAGGCAGAACCAACAGAATTTGCTGTAGGCCTCGCCAAGATGAGTCAAATATGACTTGAAGGTTTTTTGGCTTGAGTAATTAGGAGGATAGAGTGGCCACAAACTAGCATGGGGAGAGGGTCAGGAGTTCAATTCAGCTCAGCTGGAGATCCCTCATAGATATCCAAGTGGAACTATCAGGTAGGCAGGTGGATACACCAGTTGGGAATTTAGGGGAGAGGTTGAGAGCAGAGGGAAATTTTATGAGTCTCAGTGTTTTAATCATATTTAAAGCCACGAGACTGGCTGAGATCCCAAAGGCATGCATATAAATAAAGAAACAATCCAAGTTTTGAGCACTGGATTTGAGAAGGAACAAGTAAAAGAAACTTAGAAAGAACAGCCAGATAAATAGAAGGAAAGCCAAGAGAATGGTTGTTCTGGAAGCCAAGTGCAAAAGGATTCCTTGGAGGGAGGATTATTGGTCAACAGGTCAAATGCTACTGCCAGGTCACAGAATATGCAACTGGCCATAGGGCTTAACATGTGGAAACCACTATCATCTTGATAAAAATAGTTTTGGTGGAATGGTGAGGGGGGAAAGCTAAAATGAGATTAAGGGAGGAAGGGATGAGCAAAAATGGAAATGGTGATACAGAACATGTTTGCAAGATTTGGTTTCAAAGGGTACAGAGAAGCAGACAGTAGGAAGAGTGAGCAATAGTTATTTCTAAGTAGCTCTCCTGAAAGAAAAGCAGAAACATTCCTGGGGTTACAAAAAAGACATTAAGGAAGGTAGAGCTGGAGCTGACAAGTCCAGTGTGAGAAAGCTTTGTCCAGTCTGGTGAGGAGGTACAAGAAAGGAAGTGGTACACTAATAAAGTTAAATATGATTGATAAATGGTGTCTGGTTGGAGACGAGGAAAATGCCCCAGAAGAGGAGAATATTAGACACAAGTGTGTATTCCAGATTAGTGAATTTCATCAACACACAAAAATCAATTGATGTCATATTCCACATTAACAGAACGAAGGATAAAACCACACATTTATCACGACAGATGCAGAGAAAGCACTTGATGAAATTCAACACCTCTTCATCATAAAAACTCTCAACAAACTAGGTAGAGAAGGAAATTACCTCAATAGATTAGTAAATTAAAGCATTTTAATTAGAATTTAATACAAACTATATTCCCAGTCACTTGCAAGAGAATCCATGTAATTTTAACATCGATTGCCTACAATTGATGACAAAAGGCTACCACAAGTTCAGTAATCCTTTTATTTGAACTTGCATTTTATTAACCAATCATAATACTGTTTGATGAAAAAAGTAGTGCATATATGTTTGAAACATTCTGTATTATCTTTCCAGTTTGCAGATGACATCTGATAACCATATGGCTCTATGGAGCCCTCTTGCACTAACTCCTCTTTAGATTCTAGGGAATATGGATTTTATGGTCATCTCTATTCAGTCTCATTCATAGGTTCATATATTCATATTTACTGAACACCCATACATGCCAGGACACATTCATCTCTGTTTTCCCCTCTGGATTCTATGTTCCAGTCAGGTGAGGGCACTTCCTCAAGAATGCCATTATCTCTCTGGCTTCCAGATCTTTCCTCACATTGTTCTTTGCCCCAATGGGCCCTTTTTACACACTTCTCCCTGTTGGCTTCCGACTGTCATTCTGAATTCTATGGAGACATCACTATATCTGGAAAGTTTCATTTAGGATGACGGCATATGCCCTTGGCATGGAGAAGAAAAATGCAGATGTAAACCAACAAGAGGCTCTGGTCTCCATCAGCTACTCCTTCTCAAAGCCCTGGAGTTAGTTCTGGTCCTTCTCTTCATATGGGCCCATAATCGACTTTTCTAGAGTTTGAGATCCAGACCGTATTAAGTGTTAAGATCTGGAAGACATTACAAAGGCGGATGACAATGTGGAATATTTTAAGTGTTTTAGATGAATGTAAAGCAGATGCGAGGTCAAAAGGTGAAAATTCCCAGTTACAAAATAAATAAGTCCTAGAGATATAATCATGTACAGCCTGGCAACTAGAGTTAATAATACTGTATTGCATATTTGAATGTTGCTAAGAGAGTCTTAGAAGTTCTCATCAAGAAAAAAATTGTATTGTATGGTGATGGATAACTAGACTTATTGTGGTGATCATTTCACAATATATACAAATAATGAACCATGTTGTACACCTGGAACTAATATAATATGTCAGTTATATTTCAAGAAAAATAAATAGATAATACATAAAGCAGATAAGGGATTAGAGAAAGCTTGGTAGGAAAACAGATTTGTCTAGGAAACTGACAATTTTTTGTGTGTTTTGAAGTAAAGATTAAATGAGATGATACATTTGAAATACTTTACAAAGCACTGGTACCTAATATGTATGTCATGAATGACAGCTTTCTGAAGATAATGCCAACCATGACATAGTGGCATGAGAGGTAGTGGTTAATTTAAATTAAAAAAGACCTATTACAAAGACAGAAGGAGGGATAGACAATCAAGGATGAATATATAAAAAAGACAGGATTTTTTTTTTAAAGATTTTATTTATTTATTCATGATAGTCACAGAGAGAGAGAGAGAGAGAGAGGCAGAGACACAGGCAGAGGGAGAAGCAGGCTCCATGCACCGGGAGCCCGACGTGGGATCCGATCCCGGGTCTCCAGGATCGCGCCCTGGGCCAAAGGCAGGCGCCAAACCGCTGCGCCACCCAGGGATCCCAAAAAGACAGGATTTTTAAGCACAAAAGGATCGCTAAGATTTGCAAAATGTGCTAAGAATATTCAAAGGTGCTTGTTTGTTATGCTAAGATCAAGGAAGTAGCCCAGTAAGGAGGCAAACACTTGCTGTTTAAAGACAATGATTGAATTTTAAGGGAAACCAAAAAATAAAAATGAAACTATTCAATTCCAACTCTACATCTATTTCCTAAGAGAGACAGAATAGAAGGAATAGAATTTGCCTTCTGTAAGAACACAGATTCAAGCCAACTAAGAGGGCTTGGCTTTTGCCTTGGTCAGGAGTGATAGTGAGGATTGGAAATAGTATATATATATATTTTTTAATAAATAGTAGCCTCCTCACTTGAGCTGGGGCTTGAACTCACCAACCTATGACCAAGGAGCAGATGCTCTACCACCTGAGCCAGCCAGGGGTCCACAATTTTTTTTGTAAATAAAGGAATCTCTAATCTCACTGTTTTCTCCTCCTCAAGGGTCTATTTTTCTGGTCCTTTTAAATCCATGTGCTGATAGCCAACCTTTCTAGAGTTTGGAATCCAAGCCATATAGGTACCATCATCAGATCTTAAGGTCTGTAAGCCTTTTTTTTTTTTTTCCTACTTCCACCAGCCAGCAGAAGCTGACGCCAATATCCTCTCTCTAAGAAAGAAGATGTGTTATATATTTCACTGATATTTTGAATAACTTCTGCAGAGAAATGTTGTTACTCAATACATGGTTTTTAGGTGGAACATGACTATTGGATTTTACTTCAGTTGTGTTATTGGTTAGTCATTTGTAAACTGGACTAGAAGAGTTAACTCCTCATGCAATGTTTCTATAGTAAAATGGAAAATACGTTCTGAGTTCCAAAAATACTGACTTCATTATTCTTTCAGTGACTTACTTAATAAATATGCCTTGAGCCCCTTTTACAGGCCAGGCTCTGGATTCAAAAATGAAGGAAGACACAGTATCCTCAAGGAATTACCAACCACACCTTTTACTGACTCATTCTGAAATAATTATAATATATTATATTGTATAATACATGCCATATAAACATTCTATGGGAATGGAAAAGATGGAGAAATCTGTGCTACCTGGGGTGTTAGGGAAGGTTTCAAAAGATATTCTAAAGCTAAATTTTTAATAGGAAGCAGAGAACCTCCAGAGTATTTTAGGCATAAACTCTACAAGAAAAAGAGACAGAGGTTTAAATATATAGGCATGTTTGCTGCCCATTAATGGAATAGACCACCACCTTGCATAGGGATGTACATAGTGTGTAAGTGAGCTATGGGCTTAAAAATAATTTGGAACACAGCTTATTTCCAGGTTAAGGGCCATCCCCACATGAAAGAATAAGATAGGCTTACCTCCAATGAGTTTACAATCTACGGGACACCCTGGACATACGTCTACTACAGCATTATCATAGGATCATCTAGTAAATTATTTGCTTTCCATATTTCTGCTCCCATTGAGATGAGAATCCGCTGAGAATTGGATGTTTGATTCCTCTTATACTTCTGTATAAAACCTGACGCATAGTAGGTGTTCAGTAAGTCATTACTGAGTTTAAAAATGAATGATAATGTAAAACACATGATTTAGGATACATATAAGATAGATGGGGGGTAGGGAAGATGAGGGAAAATAGCAATTGGTGCTTTTAAGTATAAGTGCGATTTTCTTAAGAAAAATTGGATGGGTTAAGTCTATGACTTCTAGGTACAGAGAATAATAGTAATGAAAATAAGAAAGCATGAAAAGTGTGTGAGGAACAATGAGAAATCTACCAGAATTTAATGTACACAGACAGGGATACATTATTGCTTCCATGGCCCTAGGCACTTTTGCATTTGTAGACCTATTTCTCCATTAGAAACCATATTAAAAATTACATTTTACACCTGTGTTGGTATAAAGCAAAATATATTCAGGCTGAATTCATGATTATTGTCACCATCATGTTCGTTTTTCTTCTAATTTTAAAATACATTAAAATCACAATATTTTCATGAGCCTGAGAGCATCCTGGGCCCCAGGCACTGTGCTGTCATCCCTGGTGAATAAGTTTTCATAGAGCCCTATGGATAAACCAAGTAGGAGGAGATCAATCTGGAAAGAGAGGTGAAGACTGAATGAGGAGAGCCTTACATGCTATGCTAAAGCAGGTGAAGACTTAACAAATAGCAGAGGGACATGGTTAGAATCTTTAGAAGAAAGAATAGAAATGCAAATGTCCAGGATGAAATGGGAAGCTCTTGAAACCAAAGACTAACCATCTAGGAAAGATGGAGAAGACTCTTAGTTGGTAGAAAGCATGAGAAAGGGGAAATGAAGACGCTATAAGAACTGAAGCCAGACTGAATGGGGAGAGGGGAGGCCAGAGAAGAACTGTCATCTCAAACCTCAGTGATCAGAAGAAGGGCAAAGCCAGGAGAAGAAGGACAGGAGGGGGAGTGAATGGGAGATGGGCTACGGGGGTGAAGGGTATGAATATATTTTCAAAATCAGAAACACTATTAAACATAAAGTTACCTCAAAAATGACAATCACTGGACTACACGGTGTTATGATAAGCAAAATAAGTCACACGGAGAACAACAAATACCATATAACTTCATTTATATGTGGAATCTAAAAAACATGAACAAACAAAACAGAAACAGACTCATAAATACATACAACGAATTGGTTGTTGCCAAGGGGAGCAGGGTGGGTGGAATAGGGGAGGGGATTCAAAGGTATAAACTTCCAATTATAAAATAAATGAATCATGAGGATGCCATGTGCAGCACAGGGAATATAGATAATAATGTTGTAACAACCTTGTATGGAGACAGATGGTAGCTAGATTTATAGTGGTGATGTTTCCCAGTGTATGTAAGTGTCAAATTACTATGCTGTACATCTGAAATTTATATAATTTTGTATGTCAACTACAAAAATAAAGATACTCTCTTTAGCTCTCTGCTGCTACTTTGACCTCACTACCATTCTCTTTATAAAAGAGAAAGGGAACGTAGCTGTGTGCCTATCAAACATAAACCTTTATTCTCAAAACATAAATTTTAGCATGAAATCAGTACCCATCTATCTGGGATAGCAAATAATTACAGAGAGAAAAAGAAGATCAATCAGACATAAACATAACTGAAACATATGCCTTCAATTCACAAATATATATTTTAATATATACCCTAGGCAAGAATAAAGCAAGCTAAGTACCTAGGGATTTTAGATAAACTATGCAAAATAATAATTATTCCATAAATGATCATATTTAATTTTAACTGGCCAGGAGTCAAACTCAATTTTTTTCTTTTCTTTTCTTTTTTTTAAGATTTTATTTATTTATTCATGAGAGATACAGAGAGAGAGAGAGGCAGAGACATAGACATAGGCAGAGGGAGAAGCAGGCTCCATGCAGGGAGCCTGATGTGGGACTTGATCCTGGGACTCGATCCTGGGACTCCAGGACCACGCCCTGGGCGGAAGGCAGATGCTTAATTGCTGAGCCATCCAGGGATCCCCAATTCTTTTCTTTTCTGCATTAATTATCCTTAGCACTATTAAAAATGTTTCTGAACAAAGCAGTATTTCTATTGAGTTATTATAGAAACCCAGTAATTAGAATACTTTGAGGATCATCTGAATGGGTCATAGTTCAGCATTTTTTAGTATTCTAGAAAAAATGTGATTTTATTACTTTTAAATACAAAGAATAATTCACACTGTACTAACAAAGAATTGCATAGTAGAAGGTTTTTTTTTTATCAAAGATACATCTAATGGATAAATATGTACTTTTTTTAAGCACTAAGTTTTAAAAAGGCTTACTCACATTATTTATTTCCATTATGGAGATACTTGTTAGGACAAGGTAAGTTTTTGCCTAGCAGAATGATATATAAATAATGACTCAATGGAATATTTAAAAAGGAGGTTTTACTTTATGTCTGTGCTTCTTCCAAACTACATTAACAATTTGAGCTATGATACATCCTTTGCTTTTCAAACAGGTCTACAGCAATTTGGTGCCTCATTTTGGGGGAAGGTATTTATTAAGTCATACTCAACATGTAGACCAGCATGGAAGTGGGGTTGAGGAGTAGGGTACAGGAGATAAAATACAAGAGGCTTTTGTGACATCAAAATATCACAGGATGGGCAGGATAAATATATAAAATCTATTAATAACTTATCAAACTCAACATTCAAAAAACAAAAGATCCAGTTAAGAAATGGTCAGATGAACAGATATTTCTTCAAGAAGACATACAAATGGCCAACAGACACATGAAAAAATGTTCAATATCACTCATCATCAGGGAAATGCAAATCAAAACAACGCAACATTGCAAAGCAATAATGACAAAGAGAAAACTTAAAAGCAGAGAGCAAAGAGTTCAGTTAAAATGGCAGCTGTATTCTCAATAGCCACAATTGGTGACTAAACAATGTAGTAAATTCTGGAGAGTACAGAGAGAAAATCACTGTCAACCCATAACTCTATCAAGGAAAACTACTCTTCAAGAATTGGGGTACATTATAAACCTTTGTAGCAAACTAAGGAGGAAAGTATTTATTTCCTGTACCTACTCAATACATAAAATTCTAAACTATTTCATGGAGAATGAAAATGATTCCAGAATTAGGGTTCAAGAAGGAAGAAAGGGTGAAAAGAAGTGGTAAATGAGCATACTGAAATAAACACTGACTGCAGTATATAATACTAATAATAACTAATTCATGGAGTAAAAATAAAATCAAGATAGACTAGGACTAAGATTCTAGACAAAAACAAAACAAATTGGAAGAGGATGCTTGTGGGTAAAGCATTTTAAATGGCCTTGTTTGTGAGGTGATTAAAGATATTTAATAACTCTTGACACAGGGAACTCAGATATGCATATTACAATTTTCAAGATGACAAAATGAATAGAAACCTTAAGTTCCAAAATATTGAAGGAAGACACAGATTACAATATCTGGCTGGCTCAACTGATGGATAGTGGGATTGTGTATCTCAGGGTCCTGAGTTTGAACTCCATGTTGGGTGTAAAGCTTAATTATAAATAAAAAATCTTGAAGGAAGACACAGAATGAAGCAAATATGATAAAGCATGAAAAAAAGATAATATTAAGTAATAGGAAAAGAGAAATAATGAAAATTAAATGAATGAAAATGACAATAAGAATAATACAAATAGGCTAATAGCTAAAAGAAAAATTGATCAGACTAGATAAAAACAAAAGCAAAGGCAAAATTAACATACCCTATATGAGGGACACAATTAATGCATAAGGAAACAAAATGTTGAAAGTTAAAGGATGTAAAAGTTTTAACAGGAAAATGCTACAAAGAAATCATAGATAGCTATTTAAATGGGAAATAAAGTAGACTTCAAGGTAAAATTATTATTAGTGGTAAAGAGGGTAGAGAATACTTAGACAAGTTTTAAGATATAATTTTTAAAATTGCATGCATTTAATAATATAGTCCACAATATAAAAAGAAAACATTGAGTAAAACTTGAAAAAGGAAATTATAAATTTTTCATCAGGGTAGGAGATTCCACCAAGCCTGATTGAATTGATAGAGTAGATAAAAATAAAACAAGGATATAAATATAAAAAAATATCAACTATTAAAATAGCATTAATCTAAAGGACATATATATGTAACCCTGTACCAATAACTAGATAGCAGACATAACTGACCTTGTATTAGAACACTAACAAAAAGATAAATATATTTGGAAATTTATAAACTTCTAAATAAGAAGTTCTAAACAAAATCAGAAAATACTTAGAAACAAATCATAATAAAAAATATTGAATATTGGGGCACATGGATAGTAGCTCAGTGGGTTAAGCGTCTGCCCTCAGCTCAGGTCATGATTTCAGAGGCTTGGAATATAGCCAAGCATCAAGGTTTCTGCTTCTCCCTCTCTTCCTGCTCCTCCCTGGTGGCTTGTGTACATGCTCCCTCTCTCAAATAAATAAAATCTTTTCAAAAAAATCACATATCAAAACATGTAGAATGTAGCAAAAAAATTATTAGAGGGAAATCTATAGACAACACTGATATTAAAAAAGATAAACCTAAAAGCAAATGCATGAAGTATTCAGCTTACTTATTTCACTTACAGTGAAATAAAAATAAGAAAAAATAAGCAAATTACGTTAAAATACGTGAAAGATAAATAAGACATTTGAAGACACATCTAGTGGGAATCCTAGAATAAGAGAATAGAATGAGGAAGACAATATTTGAACACATAATGACTGAGATTTCCCCAGAAGTGAAAAAATTATGGAATCTACATACTGAAGAAACATAATGACTCTTCAACAGATTAAATAAATTTACAGGTGATCACATTGTTATAAATGGCAATAGCAATAATAGTGTCCAGTATGGGAAGCTTAAAAACAAAATGCAATTAAAAGACTAAACAGTGATGAGGCTGAAACTAAGGCACTGTAAGGCTTTTTTAAGAAGAGGGCATACCGGGTGGCGCAGCGGTTTGGCGCCGCCTGCAGCCTGGGGTGTGGTCCTGGAGATCCGGGATCGAGTCCCACATCGGGCTCCCTGCATGGAGCCTGCTTCTCCCTCTGCCTGTGTCTCTGCCCTCTCTCTCTGTGTCTATGAATAAATAAATAAAATCTTAAAAAAGAAATAGAAGAAGAAGAGAGCATAGTATTTACTACCTTAGATTTTCCTTAAAGAAGTATGCATGCCTAAAATGAAGGAGAAATTACTGAAAGGTTGAAGTAGAACATATTGCTGAAAAACAATTAACAGGAAAAGATGGGTAAGGGAAACGATCAAGACAGTAAGAGATAAGAAAGGAGAAAACACATTAAAAATAGGAAGTACAAAATAAGGTGGAGAAAAATAAATCAAAATATGTTAGTAGTCACTAAGGTAACGCAACTAACTTCACCAGTTAAAGAATAAGAGTTTCTCCTATTTGATTTAAAAATAACAGTCAAATAATCCAATATAGTGTCTAGAAATGAGCACATAGGGATACTACATGGTGAAAGTGCTGCAATTGACATCTTACCAATTGAAAAGCTATATAAATATCACATGGTATAGAATTTAAGGAAAACAGCTATCCAGCCAACTATCAGAATAACTATCAGGTCACTACTTCATGGTAAAAAGAACAGCCCTTCATGAAGATAAAAAATTCTGAACCTCTTTACACTTAAAAACATACAAAATTTACAAAAGTAAATTCTGAAAAAAAGAGGAAAAGAGTCTTACCAAAAGAAATCCATAAATCCATCATTATAAGGAAAGATATCATCAGACCTTAACCAAAAACTGATTGATCAAGCAATGAAATATGAGTAAAGTTATAGAAGACTTCATCTTGACAAATAAAGAATGAAACATTTTAACCTAACAAATGCTCAGAAAACAACTACATAATGGGAAAATACTAAAAGCATCTCCATGAAAATAATAATTGAGGCCAATGTGGCTGGTGGCCCTAACCAATGAAATGAAAATGAGTGAACTACAAAATGAAAGATGGAAAAGGAAAATACAAAACTGTCCTTATTTTCAGTCCTTATATGCTTATATGCTTACCTATATAGAAAATCTAAAAGCAATATATAGAAAAAAAACTAAGTGTTTAACAGGATTGCTAGATATAAGATCATTATAACCACAGTATCAATCAAGTCCTATTCACCCGAAAACAATAAAAATCTTAAAAATATATTTTTATAATTATATTACATATTGGAAAAGATAAAATTAGATCTTTATTATCAAATTATTCATTAAATAAATTTCAGATTAATTGAACATCCAACATAAAAACCACTACTTTAAAGTATGGGAAGAAAATTATTGGAGAATATATTAACAAACTAAAACAGAATTTTTTTTTTTAAGATTTTATTTATTTATTCATGAGAGACACAGAGAGAGAGCCAGAGACATAAACAGAGGGAGAAGTAGGCTCCCGATAGGGAGCCTGATGTGGGACTCAATCCCAGGACCCTGGGATCATGACCCAAGCCAAATACAGATGCCCAACCACTATGCCACCCAGGTGCCCCAAAAAGGGTTTTTAAAGTAAGACATAAAACCACATATCAGAATAGAAAAAACTGACAAATTGAATGCATCAAAAATTTAAAAATTTATATCACCAAATGCTAAAAAGACAAAAATTAAAAATAATCCACAGCCTAAGAGAAGATATCTCCATGCGCAAATGACTGCTTTCCAGAATATATAAAGAGTGCATACAAATCAATAAGATAAAGAAATTCAACCTAATAGAAAATAGGCAAAAGATTCAAGCTACCAATCAACAGAAAAGAAAATCAAAATGTCAAATAAATATACATAAAGATTACTGACATCAGTTGCAATCAAAGAAAGTCTTCACATCTGTATATTTCATTTCATGTCATTCTATAACCTTTTCTAAAAAAGGCAGCAATGATGAACTTTATCATAAAAAATGAAGAAGCACTCAATATATTTGTCAGAATAATGTTTACTAAAATTTAGTGGCTAAATTGCATGGACTTAATATACAAAATTAACTTATACAAAATGCCTTTTTCAAGGTGATGTAAGATAAATTATGTATGTGATTATACAAGAGGTACTAATATTTGGTAGGACTTGTATTTTCTGTAGAGTAGGATATGTTGGGAAAAATGAGGAAATATCTTTTATGATTTGTATCTTCAGCCTATGATTCACTTTATGAACATGACTAATTAATTGTAAGGCAGCCGTTAGCTGGAAAGATTAAAATAAAAAAAAGCATTTGTTTCTCTACTTCCACTAAGCAAGCATTTTGAAAATGTCAGGAGTTAAGATTAAACTTTCTTATTTTGTATTTTTCTTCAAATTATCTTCCTTCTCCCAGTTTAATGATAAGAGCTGATTCTGATTTAACTTGTTGGTAGCTCAAAAGAACTTCAAATTCTAGCCATTAGCAATTATGCCTCCCTGAAGTTGCAGTTCTACATGTGTTTCTTTGCACTGTACATTCTTAGGATACAGGAAAGGAAACCTTCCTGTATCTAAATCAAGAGAAGTTTTTTTCTGTGATGAAGAATTTAGCCAACAGCCACATTTTCCTGGAAATCTTGTCTTTTCTAGTGAAGCCACCATCCATCTTAGCTAAAATCATGAAGCACAATGACCAAAGGGTCAGGTGCAAGTGGCTTTTGTAACTAATAGGAGAGATGATGGAGCAAGAGAGCAAGAGCTGAAAAAAAAAAAAAAAAAAAAAAAAAAAGAGAGCAAGAGCTGGATGCATATGAACCAACACTACACTTCAAATATCTCCAGTTATGTCTGTGGTTGTCCACACATCTCGTTAGAGACACATGATGGTAAGTATTAGGGAGATGGAGATCAACTAGCTAAGTCTTTTGAAAAGAGCAAGACTTTCAGGCTCTAGAAAGAAGGAAATCCAAGATCCCAATATTTCTAGAGTAAGAGATGGCGGGGAGGAAGTGAAGGTGGTGCCACTCCCTCAGAGCTCAAGAGGCTTTTGCATGAGAGCATCTAAGATGAGGAGCCATGGTGATGTCATAAGAACAACACATGAGCAAAAGAATGAACTTCTCTGAGCCTGTTTCCTCATCTAAACTTCACAGGACTGTGACAAAGAACACATGGTGTAAAGACTGCGTCTTATAGACTGCGTCTATACCATGAAAGCATCTTAATAACTAGCATTACCGTGGAGTGCAATGACTCAGTTTCTAATTGGGAGAAAAATCAGGCAGTGTGACATGAATATTTCTTTAGACAGATTTCCTACTGGCCCCTTCTTTTTTCTCTTCCCTTAGGGCCCAGATTAAATGCCATTTCCCTAAATAGCCCTCCCTGGTCACCTACCTAGAGTGTCTCTTGGATTTTTATTGGTTTTCCTCATAGCCTTAACTCAACTTTCAACAACCCAATGAAGTGGCACTAATAGTACTCCCATTTTAGAGATGAGAACGTGGAGTCCAAGAAAAATTTAGGCCACCCAGGGAAGAGGGGATAGAGCCAAGTGGGAACGAAGCCAGCATGTTCCAGCATCCTTGCTCTTAACGGCCATGCTATACTACATAATCTAAAATTTCAATGAAAAAATGAAATTAACAAAGACAAAAATATTAATATCTGGATTCATTATTCACCAAGAGGGTGGAGTAGAAGAGAGTGATAAAAGACTAAAGGAAAAAGCAAGAGAATTATGAAATGCTTTTCTTCTTGAGAGAGAAAAAAAAGAGGAGGGCAGGAAGGATTACCACCTGAGGCCATAAGTAATATGTTACTGCTGCGTGCCCAAATCAGTCTGGGGAAGTGCCGGCTCCTGCCTTTACTATCTTTGCTTAGGGGCTTACCTGTCAGAGTGAGCTTGATGTTGCCGCCAACCTTCTAAATAGGGTAGGGTTTGCTCCTCTCATACCTCATGCCTAAATTCTTCTCCTGTTAATACTCTTACATGTGTTTCTTTTGGAAGCATCCAAAGCAAGTGTAAAAGAATTAGTCTTGATGAAAGCCGTCCAATCAACAGCTATAACCTGGCAGGATTTCTACTTCCAGTCACACTTGCAAATTGCTTAAAATGAAATACTATGACTACACCTCATGCTATGCTTCAACCTCAGATTAAAGTCAACCTTTTTCTCGCACTTGAGGGTGTGCAAGGAGTCCTGAAATGGAACAACATACGGTGGATCTCATTTTTTCACTTAGCACAGCTACTTTTTTTTTTTTTATGAAGTTGCATTGAGGATTCTTTTATTAAAAAGAGACACACCTTGGTTCAAGTAATCAATAAAATGCATGGAAAAGCATTTATTTAAAAATAAAGTAGAATGTTCTACCAGGAGTAGTAGTATTATAAGAGGAGGGATAGGATCATAGGGCTTTACCACAGAATCTTTGTATTCTATTCTATTGAAGGTTTGAGATCTGAACTCTGTTCTCATGAATGACTCAGTCAGGAAGAAGAGAATTCACAACCCCGAACATCCAGTGAACTGACAAAACTGACCTTCCGAATCTCACTCTTGGTGGAAGCTGACATGACTGATGTGGACAAATCAGAATTCTTGGTGGGGACAGCAGGTGCCGGTGACCTGCCTTGGAATCGTGCCCAGAAGCTCCCTCTACAGGTCAGCCCTAGCTTTCACAAGAGCATGTACAAGGGAACACATGGGGCTTCTCACACCACAAATCTAGTTAAAAGGGCATGAATCAAGTTAATAAACCATTTAATAAAATACTCTACCTTCCCACCTTGATGAATAAACCTCCATGACACTAAAATTGAAAAAGAGTAAAGCTGAAGCACCTGTGTGGCAGAGTGGTTGAGGATCTGCCTTTGGCTCAGGTCATGATCTCAGCATCCTGGAATCGAGTCCCGCATGGGGCTCCCCACAAGAAGTCTATTTCTCCCTCTGCCTATGTCTCTGCCTCTCTCTCTCTCTCTGTCTCTCATAAATAAGAAAATAAAATCTTAAAAAAAGAAAAAGATGGGTTTTTATGGGTTTTTCATGAATGATAGTGAGATATCAAAGATGATTAATGTTAATTATTTCTATATATGTCTCAGGGTTCTGTTGATAGACCAGCAATGTTTAGATGAGTCATAAAATAAACACATACATAATTCATAGATTTTATGTCTATTCCATAACATTTAATTTTCCTTGCCTTCATTTTGTAAAATAATGGTTCCTATAGTTAAGATTTTCAAAGATTTTCTTACATTGACAACAATGCTGAATTAGATCATATCTCACAGTTCTTATAATTTGACATTACTTTTAATTTAGATAAACTTCTTTTTGTTGAGGCAATAACTACTAGAATTGTCGATGAAATGCTTAAAGATAAACAAACTTAAAAATGATTCATTTTATATATTATTTAATATTCAAATGTTTAAACATTTGAATTCAAACATTAAACATTACTTTAATGGAGCCACAAAACTTTTTATTTTTTGTAGAGAACAGAACAACATTTAAATCTCATCATTCAAGCCACCATCTCATATTTAACTTCTACTATCTCTTGAAGCAATATCTATAAATATATTTATTTATATTTTCTTTCACATTTTTCAATGCATAGTTATTATAAAGAAAGTCAAAACCAGAAGTATGTTGCTCAATTTGTTAAAATCTTCTTTCAGTCAAGACTATCCCTTGATCCATGGTAGCTAGAAAATAATGTCTCTAGAAATTACTTTCAGGGTTAGATATATATGAATCTTCCCCTTTACAGTGTTCATGACATTTCACAGAATGCCACTTTTCTTGTGTTGCTTCTTTCTTCTTTTTTAGTAAAACAATTTTCTCTAAAACATTTAAGAATATTTTAGGTCCTTTATCAAATAAAATAAGCAAATTTTGATATTTCTGGGTTTTTATGAAATAAAAGTTTTGCAAACATGATTAATAGCCAGCAACAGTACACACCAAATGGCCATCGATAGCACAAATTCAAAATATGTTTCTGCAAAAGACCATGATTCACTTCATTTATGGATTGTTTGTGATATCACATAACTGTTCCAGTGTATTTTTAAAATTAATCTAAATATTTTAATAACACTGGGTTGGCATTTCCAGCCATCAGATGTCCAAAAGTGGTTGTGAGGTGAATTTTGTTATCATCAAAATTTTGTTCCATCAAGATGTTCCATATTTGAACAGATCCAGAAAACATAATGTTTGAATTGCTCAAAAGGATGTTATTGCTAGGGGTGCCCGAGGGGCTCAGTGGTTGAGCATCTGCCTTTGGCTCACAGCATGATCCTGCGGTCCCGGTATCGAGTCCCACATCGGGCTCCCTGCATGGAGCCTGCTTCTCCCTCTGCCTGTGTCTCTGTGCCTTTCTCTCTCTCTCTCTCTCTCTCTCTCTCTCTGTGTCTCTCATGGATAGATAAATAAAATGTTAAAAAAAAGGATGTTATTGCTATGAGCACATTATAAGCTACACCTCCCAATAACCAATATCTTAAGTAATTTCCAGTAAGATACTTGAAAAGAAATCACATTTGATTTTGGAATGCCTTTTATGAGAACATGTAGCATAACTATCATATGCATAGCATGATTTTTCATTTTTAAAAAGGAAAAATTTAAATATATTTCATAAATATGATTCTTGTTGATGGATGAACATAATAGAGAAATATGGTTGTTAGAGAAGGAAGAAATATGGGGTGATAGATAATTTCACCATGAAAAATTAGCCTAGAGATCACTAAGAGCTACTTGAGTGTCTTAAAACATTATCTAACTATATTAAATAAATGAAATTTAAAAAATTACAATTAAATTTCCTTGGACCTAGAGTCTTTTCCCTCTTTCAGGTACAACTTCCTCTAACCTTGGTGTTCTCATATGTGCTGACTTAAAAATCTCTAAGTTCCTGCAGAGACATAGTGAAGGACTATGTTTTGCTTATTTTAATCCCCAAAATAGTGGACACATAATACCCTCATTTTCTATTTATAGATATAGAGTAACAGAAAATAAAAAGACACTCATATGCTTTATTGCCAAATCACTGGACCCAAGAGTTCCATCCTATCTCCTTTTCAGGAAGCATCTTATCAGAGCAGAAGCTTCAGTGATGGCCAAGTGCCCGGGAAAAGTAACACTAGAGGGCGCTGGCAGTTTGTGACTTAAAGCCTTCGCACCACCCAGGGTCCTGTGTTAACAGACAGTCACTAGAATTCAGTCCCTGAAAATGTCCCTTACCATCAGGGACAAGATCATGAAC
The DNA here is from genome assembly GCF_048164855.1 of Canis lupus baileyi. Classification (NCBI taxonomy): domain Eukaryota; kingdom Metazoa; phylum Chordata; class Mammalia; order Carnivora; family Canidae; genus Canis; species Canis lupus. The sequence goes on along the minus strand of NC_132847.1, from coordinate 39,504,874 downwards.
CTGTAAATGTGTTTTGTCTGAAGTCAGAAGGAAAGAACAAGAACTCGCTGGCTCAGGCAGTGTAATAGCTGATCATGTAACCAAGTGGAAAGGATATTAAGCAGATTGCAATGAGAGCTTCCAGGCAAGAACCAAGCTTGTAGCTTACAGTTTCTTTTGTTTTAGTCATGCAGATTAACACATTTTTGATGTCGGATGTGTGTGAGAATTTCTGCCAAAATATCAAATGCTCACCTTTAAAAATGTTTGCAAATGGTTAAATACTGCATTATTTAAAGTCAGGCTGAGTTGATGTTTTTAGCTACTATTAGCATAAATATATAAGATTCCATTATAACATCTCTAAGGGCAAGGAATGTGTATTTAGGGCCATCAGCTACAAATTTTATTAAAAACGCAAAATTTAAATATAACTTTCAGATGTCATTCTCTCCTAAATCATGTTAGCATTATGATTGATGTGAAAAAAAAAAATTGGGGTGGGGAGGGCCTGAATGTAAAGCATGTCTCTCTGGTCTCAGTATTCATGGCCTGACTGAGGGGCATCATCCATGTGACAAAGGTGAAACTTGCTCTACAGCCAGAGATTGTCTTGCCTTCCGATGGAAGATCATTCAAACTCTAACTACATAGTATAGAAAATATGTAATTTAGTAGCCTCTGGTACTTTTGATCTATACACATTTTTTCAAAGACTTACATCAATTTGCATATGTATTTTCTATTGTATATGAAATTACAAAAAGAAGATTGTACTAAGTGATTACAGTAACAACTTTTTAAATTACACTTCTACCCTGATCAATCCATTCTTCATCAAGACCAGCAGGATTTTTGCCTGTTTGACAAAACTGATGGGTAAAATATTACTTCATGAAGTTTTCCTTATTGCTGTTTTTTTTTTTTTTTTGGTTGGTCAACATTAACTAGTCATAAATACAATTGCCAAATATGATCTATACTCATTTTAAAATCTTAGGCACAGTTGGAATTTAGTCATGTTGGTCCAGGAGGTTGAATCATGGCCTCAACACATAGAAATGTCATCACTGAAGGGTGAAAATTATTATTGACAATTTTATAATTCTTGCCTCAATCTTTACTTCCTGCCCAACATTAGACTGATGTGATCTATATATCATTTATTCACTTACTCAACAAAGCCACAGTTACCCAATTAAGAGGTGAACAGTGGTACAGCCCATTTCTGTTTTTTAAGCTCCCACATCTATTTTCAAAAATGAAGAAATATGGAAAGAATAAGGCTAAAATTGTGGTACATTTTAAATCTTTACATTTTATAAATTAATAATTTGAAAACACAATACAGTTGTGCTATTTGTAGATAATGATGGAAAACATGAAAAAATTTATAGTCCCCTCTAGGCCATATGACCAGTAAAAAAACAAAACAAAACAAAACAAAAAAACACACAACAACAACAAAGATCTACAGATACATACGAGGATCTTTCCGTTCTCTTAGTGTATATCTGAGACTGTGTATAGAAATTCCTAGTTGAGGATGATATCATTTGAAGCTCTTTGATCCTGTGAGAGATGGGCCAAGAGGCCTTCATCCTACCCCACTCTCCCATGGTAGTAGCAGATAGATTTGATTATCACCTTTAGGAATCCTGAATTCTTAGCAGGGAGACAGCTTGCCCACAGACATTTAATGTACAAAATTGAGGTGGTCCTGAGGGCCATAGCCATCATAATAGGACAGAACAAGCAACAGAGAAGAACCCCCAAGTCTTGCTGGGAGAGTCTTCTAGGCTGGAACTGAAGGATGGAGTAGGAGTTGTCCAGAGGAATGACAGGGAGAGAGGGTACAGGAGACCAGAAGGGCATGTCCAAAACCCCAAGCATTTGAATAAACATGGAATACTTGGAAACTAAAGCTAAGTTAAAAGGGGGAGGGAACCTTTTTTAACATCAAGTTTAGATATTTGGTACTCGCTTTGGCAGCACATATACTAAAACAGGTTTAGATATTTGGTCTCAGGGTATAAAATTGTGATGTATACCTGAGTGTTTGGTTTAGAAATCCAGGCTTGACCTTGGCAGAAAAATGATCAAGAGATTTTCAACCCCTGAACCAGAGGACAGAGTTCAGGATAAGATTCTAAAGGGGTTTCTGTTTAATTTGCTGCTTTTTAATAAGGCATATGACAGAGATACTAAAACTAAATAAATAAAACTTCTGCTTTTAGAAAAGTACTTTTCAAATTTTACATGGCTGCCCATTTGGCTTATGAAATCAATTTAACAGGTTATGAGACTGGCATCTTTAGGATGAAATAAAACAGGAAAGAAAACAAAACAGAAAAGAGCTGAGACTATCCCACTGTATTAAGGGTGTTACTTTGTGAAATAACTATTTTAGTTTTTGCATATGGAGGGCAGAAGGAACAATGTGCTTCTTACTGTGTGGGTGGTCATGATCACAAATTTTTTTGAATAAATGCTGATCCAGAAGTTAACAATAACAAAAAAGCTACACAATTAGAAAGTTGAAGCCATTTTAAGAATAAAGACATATCAGGTGCCTGGATGGTTTAGTTGGTTAAGTGTCTGCCTTCAGCTCAGGTCATGATCCCAGGGTCCTGGAATCAAGCCCATGTCGTGTTCCCTGCTCAGTAGGGAGCCTGTTTCTCCCTCTCTCTCTGCTTCTCCCCTCTGCTCATATTCTCTCTCTCAAATAAATAAATAAATAAATAAATAAATAAATAAATAAATATTGGTCAAATCAACATTTTGCTGCTTGGGAGAAAAGGAAATAAAAGATGAATTGGAGAGGATTTAAAAACGGGGGACCATCAAATAGCATTCCAGGATTTAGACCTGTAGCTTCTGGATTGATTTATCTAGTCTGTGAAGTTGAGATGTTGTCCTCTCAGTCTCTTCACAGCCAGCTCTGGGTCATCCTAAAAATGGTTTCAATATCATTCCCTCAGACCTCCCTTGTTGCTCCTCTTGTTATAATCTTTCATGCTGCCTTGCACCTTTTCTTTATAGCACTTATCACATTGTATAATTGTATATTCATTTGTGTTTCTTTGTTTCTAAATGGTTTTAAACTCTGTGGTGGCAGGCTTTTCTTCTGCAGTTAACTGTGACATAATGCCTGGCCAGGTACTTGATTAGTATATAAGGAACAGAGTATCAGGAGAAATTGGGAAAGAATTTCAGATGGGCAGGAAGGCTTTTGGGTGTCCTGTCCAGTGCACCCTTCTGGGTTATCTGATCAGTTCACTGAGTGATTTTCAGCTCTGTAAATTGTAGAAAACTGATAGTAAGGCAAATGATTCTTATCCACAGAAATGTATATCGTTTTGGTGAATTTTGCAGTTGATCATTATCCAGTGGATACTAACTAGTTTTGCATCCATTAATAAATTCATCTCAGCATTCCTGGTTGCCCAGATGTGTATATTCTTTGGGTTCTCTTTTAAACAAGTTGTAACATTTTATAGGTTCCTCTCATTAATTAATGAGCTATATAAAATCTTTGATATATATTCATTTTATGTTGTATGGTATATATATACATATATACATGTATATGTATATATATGCCTTAATAGAAGGAAAAAGAAGAGCAAAGAAAGAAAATAGACATTGGCTCGCCAGAAAGTACACAGGCCTATTCTTGAGGACTGGTGTGACCTGGTTGTGGTTATGTTTAGAGAAAGAGGCTGAAAAAGAGAAGAAAAGGCATCAGACAGGCCTATTTTAAAGCTTGAGATGAGATCACAACGTAGCAGTCTTATAAAACAGAATTTGTTGTAAAGAGAGACAAAAACATAAATATAATATGTGGAAATAAATATATATTCTTTCCATATATTCTGTACTAGGAAGGCATTTCCATATTTAGGATCCACAGCCTCGAGAGGCTGACACAGGTTCAGAGAGATAATTCAGAGCAGTTATAATTTTTCCACCATCTATCTACATGCAAGCTGGCAGATGTTTTATGTTAAGTTCCCATCAAAATTACCAACTAACAAAAAGAATTAATTGTCCATTATGCTATGTCACTCAAATAGAGCAAAGGGAAAGTAATAGAGAGAAAAATCAGTATTATCTGGTAAGAAGCAATTGGACATGTGTTAAATGAATGAGAATATCTTTCAATAAGAACAGTTACTAAAAAATAAAAAGAACAATTATATCAGCAAAGCTAAAACTGGCTTTTTTAGAGATCGCCAACCTATTAATTAGAATGGCTTAAAATAATGAAATTGAATTCAAGTGATTTATTTAGATGCAAGAATTAAGTTAATAAGGGCTTCCCTATGGCTTTATAGAATTAAATTCTATTTACTAAATCCCAACACAGAGTTTGAGCAGATTTTGGTTTGGGTTCTATGGTCTAAATATTTATAATGGGTCTCAAATGACTGCTCACATAACTCTGAGTAATAGGTACTAATTCTATAACAAAAAGGCATTATACAAAACATTCCAGCAGTAACATAAAATGCATGAATGTGCCATATTCAGCAGAACAATAGAGAAGTTTCTAGTGATGATGTACGTAATGCATAATAATAAACCCAAGTGGTTTCTTTTAGTCATCACAATCCAGTCTGTCTGGCATGCATTTTATATGAATTTCTATCACAAGCATTTTTTTCCAACTGTAAGCAAACATAACAAATATTTCAAGAGGAAAATAAAAAGGAACTTTACCAGTTACTACAAGTTTGTATGATGCAGATTTGAATTTGCAAACATACACACACATGCACATGCCTTGGAATAATATAAACCTAAATTATATTCAGTAAGTAATACTTCCCTTTGTGTAGCATGTCACAATTCAAAAACATCTTTGAGGACATCATCTTCCTAACACTCTTGTAAGGACATTCATTTTTATCATTCCCATTTTATAGATGAAGAAATCAAGGTCTATTTGTGGCCAGAGACACAAAGTTAAACATCAAGTTTAAGTTTCTAATTTTCATGTTTCATCCTCTAAACATAACTTATCCAGGTAAAAGAAAAGTTATTATGATATGTTATTCATTTATTGCAATGAAATCAATTCCTACCGCCTGATTTAAAGTCACTTACTGACTATGTGATCTTAGTCAAGTTACTTAACCTCTCTGTGTCTGTTTCAATGGCTATAAATTTAGGCTAATAATATCACCTATCTCATAGCACTGTCATAAGGATTAAAATATTTATGAAGCACTTAAAACAGTATCTGGCACACAGTAAATAAAATTCTTCAAATTTCAGCTTGGCAAAGTAACACATTGGCCCCAAGGGGGCTGACTGCCTGGACACGTGGTGATTGCCCTGTATCTGAGGATTCATGGGCTGCAGGTGCACGGGTACAACCCCCACACTTCAGTGAAATGAGCTTCCAGCATAGATGTCCAGTAGTCCTACTGCCAGGGGCATGGGGGCTCCTTTCTCTACATTTTGTTAAGCAGTTTCAGAGCATCTGACCCAAGGTCATGGAGGAACTCTGCCACTTGGAACTCACAACCTCTTCCTAACCTGAGTAATAATTATATTATCAGATTTAAAGAAGTTACAATCTTTTATATTTCAATTTATTGTAAACAATAGCAGCTGCCACTTACTGAGTACCTATTAGATGTAAAACACTGTGCTAAGTATTTTGGGGTTTTGTACTCCTTACAGTTAATAAAGGAGACACTGAGGAGTTAATTTATCCAAAGACATACAGCAAGTTGCAAAACCAGCATTCAGCTGGTTCACAGGTGCTGATTCCAAAACTTATGCCCATGACATCATACAGTGCTTCCTCCTGGGGCCAAATCATGCCCTATTTATTTATCCTACCTCATATTATGCTAAAATAAAACCAAATTTATCCTATTTTGTTTTATACTCTGTATTGTTTCAGAATGGCCTGACACTCACACAAATATGTAAACTGAATAGAAATTTTCAAAGAGGATAAAAATAAAAAGGAACACAGAGCTGAGGCCGGATAAAAAAAAATAAGCCTATGAAACACATGCTATCAGGGTACGCTAAAATGACTAGCACCAGGCTATGAATGCAACTTCTCATTAGCATTAAGGAGTTTAACTTCTATCCTCTCCTAGGGGAGAATCATGTAACGTTAACATTATGCAGGACATATGTAGGCACACACTAATTACTCTTAAATTGAGTGGTATTGAACTATCTAATCTCAATTTGGCCACTAGCTAGGTAATTTTAGGCCAGTTACTGAACTCAAGGCTTAGCTTTAAACACCTGTAAAATAGTACTTATGTCACACAGTTATTGAGAGCACTGAATGAGCTACTGTCCTGTAAAGTATACTATGTGACAACCTAGCAAGAACTCAATAATTGATAGCTATTGTGATTATGACAATATTGTTGTAATCCTGTGTTTCTTTTATTCCTCTCCTCTCCTTTTTTTTCCTCTCTGCCCCTCCTACCTTCTTCCTTTCCTTTCCTTTTGCTTCCTGGCTAGTCACTTCCAGGATTAATTTCAATTCCATCTAGGTCAAAAGATTTCTAGATACTTCAGGGATAAACTCCCAATTACCATCTAAGATAGCCAAGCACCAGCTAAGGAAAAAATAGGGTGCAAAATAAGTAAATATGACTTCTGCTTTTAAGGAGTTCATATTCTTAACAAAGAGTAGACAAATATATTTTTAATGGCTACAAACTAGAGATGTAAGAATAGATAAAGCAAGTTTAAGGGAAGCACTGGTAAACAGATCATTCTGACACTATATGGTGAATGCAAGACTGCAAGACTGGAAGCATACACATTGTTTTAGGAGCATGGAGATGAAAGGGACAACATACAATAATTAGAAAATATAATATTTGAACTTGATGAAATAAAAGAGAACAGAGAAGATTTTTTACTGAGAGCTTCACTAAAGGGAAGCAGCTTGAGAAAGGAGGATAAATGAAATTGAGATAGGAAAAAAGAGAACAAGACAGGACTCAGCCAGCAAACACACTCCAGGACACCCAGCAAACTTGGCTCCATGTCAATCACCTGCACAGCTCTGAGAAAGTAAATTGAATCGTATACCTGGCAAATGCCTCAAATCAAAGAAGTCAGGGGTCAAGGACAAAGAGTATATCAGCCTCTAAAGGACACCTTCCTGGCCTGAGCTTCCAACTTTTGGCTTCTGCAATGAAAGATGATCCTTACTGAGCAATAGGATATCACAAACCTAATGCTGGGATGTTTCCATGTAAAAGTCTGAGAATTGGCTTTTGTGAAGAAGCCTCATGATCCGAAATCTCACGAGACTTACAATTTCAGAAGAGAATGCTAGTATTTACTTGCTCCGGAAAATGTGAATGAATTCACAAGGACAGAAGAACATGGAGTTACGGGGAGAACAGGCTTTGGAATCAGAGAGATCTTAATCTGTTTTTCCCTGTGGGAACTTCATCAGGTTTCCTAACCCCTCTGTGCCTCAGATCTCTCAAAGCTGACCTAAGAATTAAACCCCTAAATTTAAGCAAGTAGGTAAAAGACTTGTACCCTAAAAACTTTAAGACTTTTGATGAAAGAAATTGAAAATGACACAAATAAAAGGAGAAATATACTGTGCTCATGAATTAGAAGAATATTGCTGAATATCGTCTGTACTACTCAAACCAATCTACAGATTCAATGCAATTGCCAGCAAAATACCTCTGGTACTTTTCACACAACTAGAACAAAGAGTTCTGAAATTTGTGTGGAACCACAAAAGACCCAAAGAGCAAAGCAATCATGAGAAAGAAGGACAAAGCTGGAGGTATCACACTTCCTGATTTCAAACTATACTACAAAACCTTAGTAATCAAAATAATATAATACTAGCATGAAAACAGGCAAACAGATCAGTGGAATAGCATAAGGAGCCCAGGAATAGATCCACATATGCATGGTCAATTAATCTATGATGAAGGAGGCAAGAATATACAATGGGGAAATGACAGTCTTTTTAATAAATGGTGCTGGGAAAATGGGACACCTCCATGCAAAGGACTTTTGCTACATGGACCACTTTCTCACACTTTGCATTTCTGGCAGGAATTTAAATTGGTGCAGCCAATTACAAAAAAATAATTGAATATAGAACTACCATACAATCCAGCAATTCTACTTCTGGGTATTTATTCAAAGCAAACAAAATCACCAATTCAAAGACATCTATGCATGCCTGTGTTCATGGAAGCATTATCTATAATAGTCTATATATGGAAGCAATCTAAATGTCCATCAATGGATACACTGATAAAGAAGATGTGATATATGTACACAGTAGAACATTATTCAGCCATATAAAAAGAATGAAAACTTGCCATTTGTGACAGCATGGATGGACCTGGAGGTTATTATGCTAAGTGAAATAAGTCAGAAAAAGACAAATACCATATGATTTCACTTATATGTGGAATCTAAAAAACAAAACCAATAAACAAAACAGAAACAGACTCACAGGTGTAAGAAACAAACTGTTGGTTACCAGAGGTTGGTCAGAGTTGGGATGGTGTTGGGGTGTGGGCAGGCAAACTATGGGATTTAGAGGCACAAACTTCGACTTACAAAATAGATTAAGTCATGGAGATGTAATGTACAGCATAAGGAACATAGTCAATAATATTATAATAACTTTAATAATAATTTTGAAAAGAATTAAGCCCAGTAACTGTAAAACATCTAATAAAGATGAAATATAAGTGACACTGGACCATTTTTTTTATGGTAACTCAAAATAGAATGAGAGGACGTAAATCCATTATTGTATTTATTTAAAAGTAACAACAATGAAAGATAAATTTGGAAAACAAATTCTAAGAACTGTAAAATCCTATCCTAAGAAATGACTGTGTATTTTCATTTTCAGCTTTCTTAGTTCTGAGATCAATTAAACTGGTAAATCGTGTTTCTAAGAGTACTAGAGTGTATATAATTATACCTGATGCTTAAAATCTTTTGATGACTTTTTAATTGTTTTAAAAGAGTAAAATCAGGGTTTATATACCACCCTAGGCAATAATTCTGTCAGATTTCATTAACAAAACAAGGCTGAACTTGAGCTCTCTTTGGAAGAGAGCTCTGTGATGAGATGCAAGGCATGTCCACAATTCACACTGGTGGCTCCACTGTGGATTTGGTACTACTCTCCTCCATCTGTGAGAACCTTACGAAATGATTTTGGTATAACGATTATGTGGCATTTTACCTATTGTAATGCCTAATTCCAGTATCAACCCAATCACACTCATGACCCCAATGCTACGGTGTATAGTGGATAAAAATTAGCAGAGAGATGTTCTCATCAGCTTATTCTAGAACAAACAAGTCTGAACAGATGGTGCCTCTCAAGTCCTGTGTTAGAGTTATCATCCAGAGCAGTCAGGCTGCTGGCTTTGGACACTACTTGCTTTATAATAGCCAATAGATTCTCCTTCCTTGTAAATTTCTGGTTAAACCCAAACACAACATGCCGAGGGACAGAAGACTTCTGGCAAATCTGTCTTTAGATATTCAGATGGGTCTCTCTGGAAGCAGTATGAAATAATGGTAACTAAGGAGGCTTAGGAGTCTTATAAATCTGTGTACATCTACTTGCTAGACACAGAAGTCACTAGACTTCTTGATTTTCTCCAGCACATATTGTATCCATTACACAGGGTTATTTAAGGAATACATGGCAAAATCCCAAACAGCGGTTAGCCTGCAGTAGATACTAAATATCATTATTAATATTGCCCTATGTTCTTATTAAAAGATTCAGAGATGGTATTTAGCACCCAGCTCAAGGTGATAAGATCTCAGATTCTCCTGTTTACATCTATTGAATAATTTATTAGGTTCAGTTTTTTCTTCTATTCCCTGCCTCTCTCACAAAATCAATTCTCAATGTTTCTTTGGGATATATGGAAACCATGGAAGACACAGAGGTCTTCTTTTAAGTGCCAATTATAACATATAAATGTAGAACAGAGACTCCTTTTTGACCAGATTCTTTCACTGAGAATGTTTGTCTCTGAAATTCGGGCCAAATCTGAGACACACTTGCATTAACCACCTCTGATCTTGTGGCTTATTTCATCCTCATTTCCTCTAGACTAACCTTTCAAGATAGTCTGTACTCTCCCTGCCCTTGATTTTCAAGAGGGATAAGCAGGTTTCCCTTAGGGAGCCTGATGCAGGGCTCGATCCCTGGACCCTGGGATCATGCCTTGAATCAAAGGCAGACGCTCAACCGCTGAGCCACCCAGGTGTCCCCTCTTATATTTTTCTAACTTTTTAGGTGAACTTGTCAGTTTCCTCATATCTTTTTAAACTTTATATGTGAATAAATATATAATCAAGAGCATTTTATTCTCTTGAGGGCCTAGCTCTAGGACCTTATGTCTTATGAATTCCAATGCTGAAATTTCTGTTCTAATCTAGTATTTATCCTGAGCTTTGGCTTTTTGGTGTGGTTATCTGCCTTCTTTTACAAATTCTTCAATTACATAGATGCTATATTCTTTAATCATTATTTAATAGGCTTAAGAATGCCTTTGTCAAATCAACATTCTCCTTAAAGGAACTTGGAGAAAGCACCAACAGCAGTACTTGATGTAGCATGGAACTCATGTCCAGAAAGAGGTGTGTACTGGTGAATGCAGTTCCTCCCCCATTCTCTCAGCCTCCCCAGAGAGGCATCCTCAGGATGAGGTACACCTGGATGCACTAGGAATGCTAGATTTTAACAATAGGCCTCCAGTTCACTGTCCTCTCTTTATAGAGCAAAAATGGGGATGGCCTTGTGGGACTCATGAGCAGTTTTGGAAACAAAGTCTTAACTTGTATAGAACCTGATCAGGGGCAAGCTGAGAAAGGATGCTACCTGCCACTGGAGATCTTGGCAGTCAAGAGCTTTGTAGCTCATGAAAAAATTGAGTTTGTGTATAACCACTGCTATTGGGAAGCAGTATCTCTGGTTCCATTTAGCTAATTTTTAGGCACTCTAGAAAGATCTCTCATGGTTGTTTATCCAACAATATGCTTATTTCTCTTATCCATCCATCCATCCATCCATCCATCCATCCATCCATCAATTCATCCACCCACTGGACCTACTCAACAAAAAATTGAATGTTTACTCTGTGCCAAGCACTGGCAACAAAACAAACAAAGAGACAAAACAAAACTAGACAAGATATGATCCTGACCTCAAAGGAGTGCAGTTAGTCTTAAAGAGAGAAGTGTATACACAAATGAATAAGGGGGACAAAAGTGTTACAAGTGCTAAATTGTGATGTGTTCAGGGTGTGGTGGAGATGTGGAAGAGGAATCATCCATTCCACAGGCAGTCAGGAAAGCTTTTGTCTGGCTCTTGACAAATAAGAGGGTATCTTCAGATTGGGTATGAAGACAGTTTTGGGAGACAATAATATTCTGGTGGCAGATAGGCTTAAAGCACTAGATGAAGCCCAATGATGGGATCAATTTGAAAGATAATTAAAATATTTCAGGTATCCTCATTTGTAGGACCATGTACTAGCTCCACTGAAGACTGAGTGGATATATTGGAAGGATATTGACATTAACTCAGTTCTACATGATGTCCCAAACACTAGCTTAAGTATTTAACATAGATTGCCCTCAAAACAGTTCTTTGAACTTTATACAGCGTTACCTTTTTTTGTTCTATTAAGTTAAAGAAGCCAAGAAGACTAATTAAATTTCTCTTGGTCAAACAGGTTTAATATCTTAGAAGTACAGTAGTGAAATCTTAAGCTAGTTCTAACTGAATCAACACCAACATTTTTCCTCTATAATATCAGGTTTGTCTGGAAAGTACATGAATTTCATCTATTTATTTATTATAAATGTTTATTTTATCTATCATAAAAATTACTATCACAATCCTGAGTAATACAGTCACAGCAAGTCATACTGAATGATTTTTTAAAATAAAATAGTCTGTTTAGGAAGTGTATCACTTTTATATATGAAATTTGAAAAGAGGACAAACCCATTTTTGATAAATTAATACGTGTCAGATATTACTAAGTGCTTCATCTATATTTTCCACAATGAATTCTTGAAATAAAACAATGATATGAATATTATTATTCCTATTTCACAGATGGAGAAACTAAAGGTAAGTACATTTTATAATATAACCAGAGACATAAAGACAATAAGTTGCAGAGCCAGGATTCATACTGAGGTCTTCAAGATCCCAAGCCCCAGGCGCTTACATATTCCAAATAAGAACAAGACTAGGATAGGATACAATGGTATTCTTCTCATTACTTCATTAGTTTTCATACATAAATCCCAGGCTAGTTCCTTAAATTCCTGCTCTTACCTCGATAAAATAAGATGAAAAGTTTTTGAGTGCATTTTTCCTTCTAAAGACATAATATTGTATAGTCTTTAGTAGGGAAAGAAGAGGCAGAGAAAAAGTAAAAGAGGAATGTTCTTAGGAACCTTCCAAAAATGTTTGGCAAAATCCAACTTGACTCTTATTATTAATGTGAGAATATCAGGAGAATACATGAAAGCAGCTAAAAAATGAATAATGGTGAAAGCAACTTAGCATAACGAAGCATGTTCCCCTTAATCAGAGATAACTCAACATCATCCAACACAGTAGACACACTGGAAGGTACATGCCTAAATCATCAAATTTATTGCTCAAGAAGATTCCCAAATGGATACAGCCAAGCTTTTCCTTTAAAAAGCCAATGTGCTGAATTCATTTCTGGACCAAATTTGACTCTCTGTGGGAAATCAATTTCTTTTCGCAAACTCCAAAACACCATTTGATAAACTGTCTATGCTTTCAGTTAAAAAATCCTGACATCTTAACTTAAAGTATACTAAGAAACAGAGATGAATTTTCAGAGGGACACAATCAGGATTTTTTTCAGATAAAGTATTTCAGAGGTTTACAAAGTTTTGCAGTATTGCAAAAAGTCAACAGAGGTGCGGACTAGAAGTCCAGCATCAGATAGTATAAATTTCTTTCTAATTAATGCAAATTATATAGTTCTGAGGGCCACCATGTTTATTTATGGAAAATAAGAAAAGCACATTGAAAGAGGACATCATGACTGTTCCTCCTTAATTAGTTCTTCTATCTTATTGACCTTGTTTCTATTGCTAGGATCACATAAAGAAGAGGAAAATGAGATGATTATTGAACCTATTACTTTTCAACTTAAACATAACTCATTTGGAAACTGTGCCCTAAAGTAGTACTTTAATACTTGTTTCATTTTTCTTTCTGAAGAGTAAAAAGCATGGGAGGCATAACAGGTTACCTGAATGAACAATTACAATAGCATACCATTCAAAGTCAAGTGATGTGTACAACAACCCAAGGTTGCTACCCTAAATTAAGTGACAGTAGAGACCAACAAAGGACTTGTTTTCCTTGGTATAACTTTTAGGGGTTTGGGGTTCTTATTTCTTAGGGTAGACGCCTTCCCAGCATAAAATTAACATTTATTATAATATATGAATACCAACCAATATTTAAATGATACTCTGTAGACTTTTTAAAGGTAGCAATTAAAGAGATATTGACCATTGAAGAAATTGAAGCTAAACATGCAGTTATGTTTTGTAATAAGATTTAGCAAAAGCATCTCTAAATCACTCATGCAGATATTTTCCATAGTCTCATATTTCTGCATCCCTGCCCTACGAGGTTGTTTTCTCTAAAATTTTACCAACGAATCTCCAAGGTCGCCCATCTACTCTCGTGGGCTTCAATGGTTGGGTTTCTACAAATGAGCTTGCATACATTTATTCCATTAATATCTCTGAGCTTTCCCAGAAATCCAATTTCAGGAACTCATCTTTTATAATGAGGCAAAGAATAAAACACACAAGTGCACAGACACACACCTCAGAATACAAATAAGCTCACACTATTTCTTAAACTACTCAAATCAGTAGCTCATCTATTTCCCAGCCAACTGCATTTGTCTTGGGAGGGGGTATGTAGAAGGAAGAATGCAAATCTGGAGAACTTTACACAAGATGTAACAGAACTAAAGCTCTATGCTGTATGTGAGTGGCAAAGTCTGGGATTTGAGTTTTGTTACAAAACTTAGACCAAGGGCAGGTTACATTTAATGTCCTAAAAAACACAAATGTATTTGGTCCCAAATAGAAAATGAAAAGTGATACGGGAATTGATTTTTTCTCCTAAAGTTCAAAAATGTCGTTTTCACTTCTCATGAAATAATGAGAATCAGCTAAAATAGTTTCCAAGAATAAAAAAAGAAATGTATGGAGAAAATCATCCTAGATGGACATCTAACTAACAATTTGTTAAACATCTTACCAAATGAACATATGACTTTCATTTCAGCGAAGAAAATAGAAATAACTTAAAACCTAGGAACCTAAGGTCATCATTTCAGTACCTAAGTTCGATGAGTAGTCTTCTTCTCTTCCCACATATCTCACTTCTTAGCACCTTTCTTTTTCAATTACAATTTAATTACCATACTCACTACCCTCTTCACTAGGTTTATCAATTACTTTTTTTCCCTAGCTAAATACTATGGCTCTTCTCTGCTGTAATTATGGCTGCTATTATGATCCATAGCAATAAGTAGCTAATCATAGAATACTATCAAAGGCAGTATATTGAGTAAAGGGGACAAATACAGAACTATGAAGTATATTGTCCATCATCACAGAAGAAAGATGATGAAACTTGGGTGCAAACAATTTTAATAGAGTAGTTGAAACAGTAAGGGGCTGGGAGGTAAAGAAGAAGGATATTTAGTCTTCCTGGCAAACCCCCCAGGGTTATAGCAGAGAGAGCTGCTTTTCAAATCTCATACTGAGGGGATCAGTCAATGGTAAAAAAAAAAAAATGTGTAAGTGCCTATATAAGAGGGCTGTCCAAACAGACCCACTTCTTTAATATGTGCGGCAAATTGTAATTCTGACTTTTATCTTTTCACTCTTCTATTTTTTGGATCCTCTTCTGTTTAGTTCTTCTCAACTACATTTGAACATTAGAGTGACATCTAAAATCTAATAGGAAAAAATAAAAGAACAGAAATAGGGTGTAAGAGTGGGGGAGGGCTTCATCCAAGGAAAAGAAGTTTCTCATAGCAGCTCCATTACTGGCTTCTAGGTCTCAGCAAACCAGAACTCCTCATCGCTATTCCTTCTGTCCTGCATAGTCTATGTTCCATATCCCCTTGCTTTGTCTGCCATGACACTGATTCTGTGAGTCTTCCCTATTATCCCAACCCACTGGAGACTAGGTCATAGTTAATTCCTAGTTATCTGTCTTCATCTCACAACTTACAAGATCACCTTCTAAAAACTATTTTCAACAAGTGAAAACCAAGTTCACCTTAAATGACTGGACAAATCTACACTGACTCTTGAGGTTCAAGTACAATCTTGTGACTAGCTTAAATCTACCGGGAATGTGCTCTGAGAGAAAAAGAAAACCCAAACTACAGCCAGCATCTTTATTTATTTTGCCCAACAAGAAACCCTGGAAAAGGCAATTCCAGATCTAGTACAACGATTCCCTGGCCACTGATCTTATTCTTCCTTAATTTCTTTGGCACATGTGGTCTAAATATTTGTTACATCTTTCCTTTTCGTGGTTAGGTAATTCTTGAGCATATTACATCTAAAATTAAAATAGGAATTATAGAAAGCAGGCATCATCTCCTAAGTGTCTGTGCTTAGTACAGTGTTTGAGGTAAAAACTCCTTAAAAAATGCATACTGAATAAATGAAACCTCTTAGGAATAGAGGTATATAAATAGTCTAAGTTGGTTTTCTACCTTACCTTAAGACTATGTACTGAGTACTTTTCTTTGTTTTCATATTTTCTTGTGTATCAATTCTTCTTAAACACAATCTTCTAAATGTTTTCTTAGCCTACCAAACACATGGTGCTAAACATTAGCTAAGTGATCTGTAAATTATACAAGTAAAAGGAATTTAGAAAAGTCTTCTCCAAAAACCATAGGTCACTATCATTTACCATAGAACAGCACTGGAGAATATTATAGCTTCCAAAATCTTAGTTTTCTCCAAAAAACATTATAAAATTAATTTACAAGAGAATCAGCAAGCTCAATACTTTCCTCAACATTAGACACTCATGATAGGATGAATTTCTGGGCACTCCCCATGATATGTTCAAGGTGTATTACATTTGACCTGTTAATAGTCATAATTCAGACAGTCAACTTGATATAATTTTAGTGCACTCGAAGAAACCAAAATATAAACAGTTCTGGCCCCCACTGTAAAGCAACTCTATTTATTTATTTATTTATTTATTTATTTATTTATTTTATTTTTTAATTAATTAATTTTTTTTTTTTGCAACTCAATTTAGATTCCAGTCTTCCTGATATGCTCCTAGTGGTAGCCTTTTCTTTCTTTTTCTTTTTCTTCTTCTTTTTTTAAAGATTTTATTTATTAACTTGAGAGAGAAAGTAAATATGAGTGGAGGGAGGAGCAGAGGGAGAAGGACAAGCAGAGTCTGCACTGAGAACAGAATCCCACTCAGGGCTTGATCTCACAACACTGAGATCATGACATGACCTAAATCAAGAGTTGGTCACTTAACCGACTGAGCCACCCAGGCACCCCCAAGTGATGGCCTTTATTTCAATAATAAATTTTAAAGGAACAGGTCTCATGATTTATTAAAATATAGAAGGATGAAATAGAATAAGTCATTGTAAGAGTAGAAAAGGCAACAACCAATCCAAGTATTCCTATTAGAAAAGTTAAACAGACTTAATTAAACATAAAGAGAGCAAGATGAGAAAAAAAATGACCACGAAAAGTGCACCATTTTCAGGAAAGACTAACCCGTCAACATTAAACATCACAACTCTAATACCCAGTTTGCCTCAGCACAAGCAGATCTTAATTGCATTTACCATGAGATTGGTTGTGCAATTATGACTCAAATAACAATAAAGTTTCCATTGCAAGATCCTAACAATCCCTTTTATAACTGTCTTCTTTCAAAGCCTCTCTTTGAATGTGGTATTATAACTTCAAGAAATGGAGAGAGAATATGGGTATAATAAAATATTTCAAGAAAGACAAGTCTCTGGAATAATAATCTTCACAAAGCCCTCTAAGAATTGATGCCAGTTACCACAATTATTTGCAGTCTTAAGTGACATCTTAATAAGCAGGCCTGGAAATTCATGGAAGCTGGTTCTCTGTGCTGGCAACTGCATTTTAAGCTGGTAATTAGATTCAATGAAGAAGTCTTTTTTGCCAAGGCTGGAGTCTTTAAAAAACTTTTTTGAACTCAGGGTTGTGATGCACAACTAAGAGGCCCTGTCCTGTACCAGGTAACAGGCCATTTTGTCCAGGCTGTTGGCTGAAATTGTCAGGCCCCTATACTGAGGTCTGTATCTCAAGGTTAAGGAAAAGAGTAGGCCAGGATGGGTGCTCTCTGTTGGTGGAGATGACACCACTCTTCAAGCCCCATTGTCTGAGCTTCCTAAAAAAAGCAGGCCTGTCCTCCTCAGCCTGGAGGGAAGGAGAGAGCCTGATAATAGCAGGGACTCTGGAACTCTGAGGCACATTAATAGAAGCTCCTACTAGCAATTTTCTGAGGGTCATGGGAGGGAGTGACAAGCACACATGCTGATTTCTTTTCCCCCTCATCCCCATCTGTCAGGACAGATGAGTGCCTGGCCAGCAGCCACCCAGGCAAAATATCAAGGCCTATTCATAAGCATTCCTCACTGAACCCAGTCCCCAACTGGCACTTTCCAGCAGAAATATATGATCTAAATATTTCTTTTGGCGTCCTCTCCTATTCCCCTTACCACTGTAAAAACTATTGTAAGAGGATAATTTTCATCTGCTTATTTGTAACATCAGCCCAGATTTCATGGGGAAATCTGGATTATTTTGACACCTGCAGGAAGGTTAACAAGAAAATGCATGGGCTCTTTTGCCTTAGGGGTATGTTAGAGCACAACCCACTACTCTGGAAAGGCAAAGGCATAGCACCACCTTGTGGTGGGTGGTCGGAACCAGTCTTCCCAGTGTTCCATTTATGAACACTAATGAAAAAGAACAAGCAGTTTGTTAAACCAGAGAGATAGGTTGGGGAAAACCAAATAAAATAAATTAATTTTAAAAATTAATATAAAAATTCTTTTGGTCAAGTTTCAAATAACGATTATAATTCTTCAGCAGTATCCTCACGATTTATTTAACGGACTCAAATCTAGAAAGAACTGTTGCAGATGCAGGGCCAGAAATTAATTCTTATCTGGTAAATAGCTGAATTCTCTCCCTGTTTGGGAACAATCAATAAAAGCCTGGCTTGAACTCAGGCCGAAATAGCCACTCTAATGGACAAAATAAAGGACAAAATTCAGACAAGCATAATACAGCACTCTCTGTAAAGTGCAAGAGTGTGCTGGTCACAATGACAGCTCCTAATCTCCCCCACTGAAAAGTGACTTCCATGGAATAAAGTCAGCTTAGATGGATTTTCCATTTAAATGGTCAAGGATTAAAAGGAGCTGGTCGGACAAGCGTAACTCATTCATATAACATTCCACTTAAAATACACATACACATCATGATATCCTTATGAAAATAAGCTGTCTTCTTATTCACTGGAATTTGAAAGGAAAAGCTGACACTAAACCATTTTGATTAATATATGACATAGTTGGAAGACTATGCTGCACTTCATTTTCCTGAATTTCTGAGCTTCTGTGACTATTATATCACGTTATACAATTTGCAGTGCTGGATTCCCTCAGAGGTTACTTATACAAAAACAGACATTTCATTTGAAACCTGACCAGGCTCATTCCTATTCTAGCTAAATTCATTATGACAACCTTTAATTGGGCACACTGCCAAAATGCAGCCAGTTAATAGGCCTGTTTAAATATAACACATAGACTAATATGCTTATTTGACATAGTCGTTGAGAATGATTTATTGAATAATACTTGTTAGAGATAGGGTACAAAACTTTTCAAAGGGTGGTTTTTTCGGAAAGCTTAAAAGTCCACAACCTAGCCTGTATAAAAGAAACTTGAGAAGTTAAGAAAATTCATATATTGCCAAACAGTTCTATGATAGAGTAGAAGCCATGTATTAATTCTGAGGGCTTAAAGAGTTACATCCTAACAGAAATTACTTGATATCAGACTTTTACTCTTTACAGTTGTAGGGACATGTGTCCATGGGGAATGAGAAAGATATACCTATATATTATATCATATCTCTAACTTGTGTATTGATTTAAAAAAATAAAATTAGAGGAAAAAAAGTATTCAGTCCTGTCTTTTGAAGTTACTTAAAAAAGACTTCTTAGGTTTGCAGGACTTGGTTCAGTAGAAAGACTTGTATTTGGCTGGCAGTTATCTTAAGAAAAATATTATCTAGACTTCACCTTGCCCACTCTAGAGCAAGCTGAAATCAGCTGGGAAGTTTGCTGCTTTGTAAATTACAATGGCAAAATTTACCTAATAATTATGCTTTGTAAGTTAATGAAATATCAAATCAATCTTCAATATGGTTATTCACAGCCATTTCAAGAGTAATTTCCTCTAGGATCTCGCTTAGAACAATGTTCTTGTGCCAGTCACCCCCCACCTCTGTTGGAGGCAATACACAGCTCAGCCTGGGAACTGTGGAGTGGAACTAATTCCTTCCTCTTAACGCCTGTCTCCAATTAGCTGGTGGGAAATAGAAATGATTTACTTAAGAGACAGCTTTTCCTACTTACTCAAACCTATTACCATTCTCATCCAAGCATCACTCAGCTGCTAATTGTCTTGGGAAGCTGTACTGTGCAGTGGTAAAGAGCACAAAGTTGTTAACATAGTGATGTAAGCGAGTTACTTAACCTTCCTTCGCCTCAGTTTCCTTACTTGTCAAATAGAATTCATTTCAGCTTTATACCTTTATAGCAAATATTAAATGAAAAAAAGAACTAACAGCACTTAGGGATGCCTGGCTCATAGCAAAGTCCAATGGATTAATCATCATTGTATAATAGGCACATAAACAGATAAATAATTTAAAACAATGACATAAAGAAACCATAAAGGGTATGTACAAGATGCAATGAAAGCACCAAGGGGTTTAGCCCATGAATCTCCTCTATAATATCCCTGACAATTTGTCACCAGAATCCATTAGGACAGCTTTGGCAAAAACAAAAACAAAAACAAAAACAAAAACAAAAAACAAACCAACAGACCTCATGGGGCAGATCTAATTATTGCAGTATTTTCCCTCAAAAATAAGTCTTTAAATTCTCTACAAGTTGTCTGCCACTGATTTTCACCCATTCATCCCTTCTCCTCCAAAGTGAAATTCATCTTCATGTTTTCATGGGCCAGTGAGAAACGTTACAAGTGACAAGCTAAACAGAAAGACCCCAGAGGCTTCAATTTCCCCAGAAGTGTAATTCTATTACAGACATGATGCCCATGCCAGCAAGTCATTAGTGACTGTCCACGTCTAGGGTTGAGAGGGAACCTGAAGGATGTTCTCTCAGGAGCCAAGTGTAACACAGAGACTTTTACAAGGGGTGTGGGGGTGATGGCACAGGTGGTAGGAGTGCCAAGTATTGACCATCCCTGGTAAACAAGCTATGAGCTCTCCTAGGCCTTTTTAATTTTTTTGTTGGGGTTATATTGTGTTCACCCTTGCACCTGGCTGTGAGAACGAATAATTGAATGGCTTTATCCTACACTATACACACTCTACAGTATCCATCAAAATCTCATGTTCTTTAATGTCAGTAATATAAGCAAT
Source organism: Canis lupus baileyi (assembly GCF_048164855.1). Taxonomy (NCBI): domain Eukaryota; kingdom Metazoa; phylum Chordata; class Mammalia; order Carnivora; family Canidae; genus Canis; species Canis lupus. The sequence continues at coordinate 39,484,072 of NC_132847.1, read as the reverse complement.
AGACAGCTCAGAAATGTATAAATGGCATTTAAGCAAATTTATTGAAGTATGGGATGAATATATTGCCTAATTACATAGCATGTATTCTCATTTCTTTCATTATGACAAATAAGATAAATTATATCTATGAGCTAAGCGAGTGCGATCCACGTCAGCTGTAGAATGATTGCTCATTTTCCATCCTTCCTCCCTCTCTCCTTTCCTTTAACCCATATTTCTTATTTTATATTAACTGGATAATTTTAAATTACAAAATTACTATTTGATCCTCATTACAAGTGAAAAAATCCAGCTATATATAAAAAATAAAGTCAGAATGTTCCAACTTTTCTCATATGGTAGCTTCTTTTTTCATGTTTCTCTACATTTATATAAGTGTATACAGATATTTAAGTTTATTTTTATTTTTGGCCCCAAACAGGGGTCATACTTATGTACATTTTTGTGCAAACTTACTATTTTGTTTATTATATTTAGATATTTAAACTCTTCAGATCTTTAAGTAAAGAATTTTAAAAATGAATAATCTGCAATATGAACATATGGACAGGTCATGTTTAAACTTTGTTCTTTGTTTAGAATCTAATAGTTTTTCACAGAGTAATCATATTTTACATGTGAGCTAATTAGCTTCAGGGCTCCAGAGACTAGGATCAAGACCATGTTTTTACCATCTTCTATGAGGAATGGACTCCACAAATAGGAGTTACTAGAAAGAGGCTGATGACAAGGGCTTCCTTGCTTACCTACAACTCTGCATGGACAGAAAGCAGTTCCCTAGGCCTGCGAGTAGGTTGCAACATCAGTCCAGATGTGAATCCCTAAGTGGGAACATGACACAGCTGCTGATGAAAAGGAAGTGTGGTGACTCAGAAGCATCTTTTTTCTCAGCATAGGACTACTTCTTCTTATAAGTAAGCAAAATCATTCCATCAAAGTCCTCCAGAGACAGAATGGGATTTAGTCAGAAGTGTGGTTTCAGTCCCAGTTCCACCATTCACCAGTTACGGGACACTGGGCAACTCTGTCCTTCAATAATCCATAATGTGTGTGTTTGTGTGTGCACGCTCATACATGAGTGCGCGCACACTACAAAGCAATAAGAAGCACTGCTGACATGACATGCTGATAATATCTACCTCCCAGGATAACCAAGAGGATCAAATGATCATCTGCAATGAAAAGTGCTTTTATAAACTGAAATGCAATCCCATATTCAAATTACATAAAGCGATTCTTTTCAAAACCTTTTATTTTATGGCTTCATAAACCTTTTAGACAGACTCTTCTTTTTTGGAAATTGACACCATTTACAAAATTACTGCAACAAAATTTTCCTACAAAGAGTCTGTCAAAGAGGTTGATAGTATATAATCTACTTTTATGTAGAGACTATTACCCCATTTTACAACTGGTAACTCTAAATCCCAGACAGATAACATGACGGTTGTGTGTTTGAGCTGAAACTAGTTTACAGGCTTCAGATTTCTGCATGGTCCAGCGCATTTCCAACATTTCATACCACCTCTTCCTACTCCAAATCTCATGAGATATATATAGAGAAGACCATGAAAAATAAGCCTCAAGAGGATTTACTGCACAGTTATATAAATATGCATCAAGTTTGGGCCTTTTACGTAAGTATTAGATAGTAGTTGTTCCCCTAACTAGTTCTTCCATAGACCAAGGAACCTCTCTCCCTCTCATATTCTATATGCCAAAGGGAAAACCAACCCATGGTCCACCACCATTATCAGCATTCTTTATTGTTTCTAATTCCAGCTTGGAAACAGAGGCCATGCTGTCTACAGGCTACATGGAAATAAGTGATAGTTTAATTTTAAGCTCAAGTATATATTTGTAACTTAAAATTCTTACTCAATATTCTAATAATCATTACAACATGTCACATTGTGGGAAAGGCACATGTAACTCTTTGATTATAACTATTTTGTTATTTTCCAATCTCTTTGAATTAATCCTAGGATAAATATCAAATTCTCAAATAATGCCAAGATCAAACACATCCAGTGCTATGTCAATGATTACGAAATTTTTTCACAATTGTAGTACATAGATCTCTAGCTTCTTGAATAGAATGTTTTACTTGATATGTTGCTGCTTATAAACTCATTGTCATAACGTGAATGCCATTTATTGTTCAATTATGCTTTCAGAGGTTATACTGGTATAAAAGGCTGCTAGTTTCTATGCTACATTGGTTCAGACAGAAATGTGATTTTGAGAGACCCATATCTTTTCTTCTTATATTTTGTATGTTCTATGTTCTCACATCTTTTGTCTCCTTACTTGTCAATTGTTTCTTCTCTTGTTGCTTTCAATACCTCAGCCAAGTACCAATCTCTCTCTTTTATAGTTTAAGAAAGCAGCTATGTTAGTTTGTGGTGCTACATAACAAACTGCCACAAAATTAAAGGCTACACAACACACATATTTATTATCTCATAGTTCCTATGCATCAGAGGTCTGACCATGGCTTAGCTGGGTCCTCTGCAAGTCTGCAAAGTGCCAACCAGGGCTGGGTTCTCATCTGGATGCTCATTTGGGAAAGAGCTCATTTCATAGCTTTTAAGTTGTTAGATGAATTCACTTCCTGTGTCTGTAAGACTCACAGTAGCTTGTCTCTTCAAAGCCAACAGGAAGAAGAGCAAGCCTCTCAAGTCAGTCTTTTAGAAAGATAGAGTCCTATGTAATGTAATCACTGGAATGACATTCTTTGCCATATTCTGTTGGTTACTGCAAGCCACTGGTCCTACCCAAACTCAAAGGGGAGGAATTATATGAAGCCATAAACACCCAGGAGGTGAGGTTCATGGGGGCTCCCCTAATAGTCTATCAGCCATAGCAATACCAGGTTATCTACTAGGAATTAAATGCAAAGTTAGAGTAATACAGCCATAATGAGAGAACAAAGGGCCTTTGGGAGTTAACTGACACTACTTTTATGACTTACATTTTAATTTCTTTCTGAATCTTGAGCAAGTTTGGGACACTCCAGCTATTCAATATGTGATTTTTAGTTATATGGATGAGTTCTCAAGCCAGAAATCATGACTTTCAAGAAATAATGCTGCTACTTCCTATTTTTCTTTCTTCTCTAGAGAGGTCATAAAAATGCTGGTCAATTTGCTGTCATTCCTACATGAAAAAGGTTTGTTACTGAGTAGGTTGAGTCTATTTCTGTCTGACTACTGTTCAGTTACTAAAGACTGCCTAATCTCCACAGTAGGTCAGAGCTAAGCCTTTGCTATGGTAAAAGTCCCATAACAGTAGGCAAGGTGAAAGTGGATATCTTCCTTCTCTTCTGGCTCCTGGAAAACAGGAAGCTGATCTTCTGAAGCCTTGTGCTGTTCGACTGCCTATAGAATATTTTGATATTGGTAATTAAAAAAAAAACATGTGAAAGTTCTCTGTAGAAAATACTTGTGGTCCTAGATAAACTTGAACAGAATTGCCACCTCTTTTACTATACCCACCAGTCTAGAACTTGTTTAAATTAGTTTCTTCTTCTAGGCATTAAAAGGTCAGATCTCTGTGTCTTCTTTGGTTTCATGAAGTAGAGATCATTGGCATCATTTTTAGTGTGCAAAACTATTATTTTTAGAGAGGGGGGAAGGGGACAGAGAGGAGGGGGCAGAGAGAGAGAATTAAGCAGTCTCTATGATCAGCACAAAGCCCAATGTGGGGCTCGACCTCATGACCCTGAGAACATGACTTGAGCCAAATCAAGAGTCAGATGCTCAACCCACTGAGCCACCCGGGTGCCCCCATGCATATCTATTTTAGACCAAAGCTGATATTAGACTTTAAACCCTTTTTGAGCAGTTGCTCAGAGGACAAGAAATGTATGCAGCAAGTGGAATGACCTTTAGAATTCATTCGAAGAATATCAAATGCCTGCCACTTCTGCCAGCATTCATTACTTTGAAGAATTATTCATCAGATGATGAGTCATCTCTCCCTCTTGTAGACATCATTGGGAACACAAGACAACAACTTTACCTTATGACTAAATCCTATCCGAAAAATAGTATTTCTTATTTTAAATCACAATGCAAATGTTTTTCTCCCCTAGTCAAGCTATTTAATTAGCTTGTGCTTGCTACAACTATGTAAAATGTAATTCCATAGTGTAAACTCAAGATAATAGAAAGTTTCATAGTACAGGAATCTTTAAAACTGCAGCTGGAACAATGAGATTACAAGCAAAGTCAACTGATCTGTAAATAAAGCAGGCGTATTCATTTTTGTATAATTGACTGAGTGTTACACATAAATTATTGTGGTAGAGTGATTACTTGAAATATTGATTTTTCTTCCTTTGCTCCACAAAATACAAGTCACCATTATCAGAGAAAGGGAACATCGTGGCCAAAATGTTTATCACTGATAATGCTTGGTGAGTTGGACCTCAAGTATTCTTTTGAGTGGCCACAAATCTCATCTCTGCCAAGAACCAGTGGGATGAATAAGACCCTGAGTAAGGAGCTAGATTACAACCACACACCTTTCCCCTCTTCTCTGTGGTCACATTTGTATATGCTTCCCAGAGAATGCGGATAAGGCAATGGGCACACAACAGAGACAATTCTGTACCCAAATCACTAACTTGTACTAGATTTACCTTATACATCAGGACAAATGGTGCAGAGGGTGATATAAAACACAAAATAAAATGAAACTTGATTATAAAAATCAACCAAAGTCACTCTCTTGCAAACCTGAGTATGTGACTGTCCCGTTTATAGCCACCACATCTATATCTGATGCTATATCTGAGTAGGCAAAATCATAAATTCTGAAATACACACTTTCAAAAATAGTTGTATTTTTTAAAAGATTTTATTTTTGTTGTTTATTCATGAGGGGGGAGTAGAGGGGGGGGGCAGAGACACAGGCAGAGGGAGAAACAGGCTCCATGCAGGAAGCCCGACGTGGGATTTGATCCTGGGACTCCAGGATCACACCCTGGACTGAAGGCAGCGCTAAACCGCTGAGCCACCTGGGCTGCCCCTTGTTTTTTTTTTTTTTTAAAAGATTTTATTTATTTATTCATGAGAGACACACACACACACAGAGAGGCAGAGACACAGGCAGAGAGAGAAGCAGGCTCCATGCAGGGAGCCTGACGTGGGACTCAATCCCAGGTCTCCAAGATCATGCCCTGGGCTGAATGCAGGCGCTAAACCGCTGAGCCATTCAGGGATCCCTCTCAAAAATAGCTTTAAAAGTGTATAATAGTGGATCTATTTCCTTGAAGATAATGGATATTCACTCAGCTTTAAGAAGCCAGGTAAGATTCTTACTGTCTTCCCATTAAAACTATCTTTTTACTGTATTTCTATTAAGATCACATGTCCTTATGTGTGATTCTGATTTTGCAATTAAGAGATTTGGATAATTTTTTTCCAGTGTTGGCCTTAACATAGTCATAGAGTAAAGTAAATGGTGGTATAGAATCATATATGCTATAAGAACATAAAGACAGGGATGCCTGGGTGGCTCAGCAGTTGAGCATCTGCCTTTGGTTCAGGGCGTGCTCCTGGGGTCCTGGGATGGAGTCCTGTATCAGGATCCTGGTAGGGAGCCTACTTCTCCGTCTGCTCTGTCTCTTTGTCTCTCTGTGTCTCTCATGAACAAATAAATAAAACCTTAAAAAAAAAAAGAACACAAAAACATCGTATTTCATAGGTATTAGGCAGCACCCATCTAAAGAGGACACTCAAATTTATGCTTCTATAAATGTGTAAATTTCTCCAAGTTTTAGTATGTATTGTACATATCACCTTCACTGATTACATACAGAAGAGGTCCATTGTCATACATTTTGAGAGTATTTCTGCTCCAAGGTAGGACTGCCCAAGCTTTGAACTGCGTCAAAAATAAACTCTTCAGATTTTAATTCATTGTTTAATTATAGAAATAAGAGTACAATAAACACCCATACCCCAAGTGCTCAGAAAACTGCAAGCAACTTTGAGTTTTTAAAAAGATGCTTTGCCTTTCAAAAGCAAGCCATATACTTTACAAGGACCATATGAGATCATCTGGAAGAAAGGAAAAATTAAAGAAATTTGTCTTATTGCATCATATTAGGCTTGACAAAGGAAATGTGTGCTTTAAGTATCTAATTAAAAACAAGCCTGGTATAGTAGGTCACCTTCTTCAGTTGTGTGTGTGTCTTGATAATTGCCCTCATGTTCCTAATTAGTTCAGGAGAGCACTGAGTATGAAAATGCATGAGGCAATCCTGACAACAGAAGATATCCTGTGTTAGTTCATAAACTACCTTGGATAACTATAATCAAATTTAATTTTAAATACACATTATAAAGATCACAAAATCCATACAAGAAGGAGAATTCTTGCTTTAACTAGGAGGGATCACTTTTGATAGCAGGAGAAAGCCCCAGAGTGTAGTATAGCAATTAGGAGTGTGGACTGTGAGCCAGACATTGGGATTTGAAATCAGGTTCTACTACATAGCAAGGGTGTGACCCTGACAAGCTTGCTAACCAATATGTGCCTCAGTTTTCTCATAAGTATTATGAGATGTTATCCTGATGTTATCTGAAGTGTTCATTACTTTGATTATTACATACATAATACAGCTAGCCAGCATCTGATAGATAAGTGTTTGCTGTTGCCATACTCATCACTGTCATCATCAGCACTAGCTGCTCCAAAGTTCAACCAGTTATCCTGCATGTCCCTCACACTCCAGCATCAGGCAGAGAGGATGGCCTGGGGGCAGTTCCCCTTCTACCAAAGAGAACCAATGAGCCATGCTGTCATAGCCTTTGCTTTTTCTTTGGAACTACCCTCTTTCCATTCTGGGAAATAAAGATTTTTTTTTTTTGCATCTGTGTCCATTCCTCTTAGATTGAAACTTTACAGACCACAGTAATTGTTGTTTTTTAATTGAGATGTGATTCATATACCATGAAATCCACTCTTTTACAGTATACACTTCAGTGGTTCTTAGTATATTATGCAACCATCACTACTATCTGATTGCAGAACAATTTTACTGCCCCCATGAATCTTGAAGCTACTGCAAAATAAATTTTTTATTCAGTATATATACTAGGGATTCAGTTCCATTATCATTCCACCTAAGTGTATCACTGTGGGAAAGACCACTGGCTTCTCACTCTAAAATGTTTTCTCCCTTCCTCTTTAAACTGGGTATATAGCCAGCCGCCCAGTATAAAGACTGCCAGACCCGGGGCACCAGGGGGCTCAGTCAGTTAAGTGTTTAAGCATCTGCCTTTGGCTCAGGTCATGATCCCAGGGTCCTGGGATCTAGCTTCACATCTGGCTCCCCGCTCAGGGGAGAGCCTGCTTCTCTCTCTCCCTTTGCTGCTCCCCCTACTTGTGCTCTCTTTCTCTGTCAGATAAATAAATTCTTAAAAAAAAAAAAAAAAAAAAAAGACTACATGACCCTGAATCCCCTGCACCTAGGCATGGCTATGTAGCTAAGTTCATGCCAGGGAGCTAGCAATTCAGAGGAAATACAAAGTGGTAGCTTCTGGAAAAGCTGTGGGGAGCCAGCCGGTATATACCCTTTCTCCATTAGCACGTTATTTTTTGTCCCTTCCTCCATCTTATTGCCTGAATGATGAGTGACTGGAGCTCTGGGAGCCATTTCTGGATCACAAGACATCCTCAAGATTAGGAGGCAGAGGCTAAGATGATTTAGGAGAACAATGGAAGGAGCCTGGGTCGCTAGCACCTCTGTTCATACTGGCCCTGAAATATCTTCCCTGGAAAATTTCTTTCACATAGAAGAGAAGCAAATGTATGTGCTTATCCCACCATTTGGGGATGTTCAAGGCATACGCAGTGGATCCCAAATTCCCACCGGTGGCATAAATTTTGAATTGCCAAGAAGGTAAGCACTCAATAAGCTAAGACCATTTTTGTTGCTCTTTGTAAGTATTACATCAAATTGGAGTTCAGCACAGAACACCAACCATTGTTTGCAGCAACTTATTTAATACAGCTCCCTAGGTATATTCTCCACACACTCATTCACTCATACTGTGGAACTAATACGTAATACATGAAGATTAATTGTCTCTGTAGAAACTTGGAACACCAACCAGCAATGGTAACGAGTCATACTTGCAAACCAATCTACTTAAATTGTACTTTCACACTGGAGACAAGCAGCCATCTGAACATACATCCACTCAAAGCCATTAAAGAGCAATGGACTGTGCAAAGCAATAATCCTACGAGGGAATCTAATTCAAACTAAAATAAAGTCACCTGAAATTTAGTGTGTTCAGCAGCTCCTTTGAACCTGCTTCATATATAATCAAGTCCAACCCTTAAAAAAAAAAAAACCAAAATAAATCAAGTAGTATTTCTAAAGACTTTGCTATTAAAAGGATGAGGTATTCTAAAACAATACTCATAATCTTACTACTCTGCCACTACCCTGATGATCTTATTCAAAAAGAAAACATTTCAAGTTTTAATTCTAATACGGTTAGAATTAAAGTGTTGATAGCCTAAACTCCTAGAGAGTAAGGACCATTTAACTCAGCTTTATGTTCCCTGGTAGCACCTAGATGAGTATGTTAAATATAGTAGATACTCAATTAATGGTTGCTGAGATGAATTTGTATTTTTCAAATGTGCATTGCTGTATTCTTTAAAGTGACAAATCAGTTTTGTGACCTTGAGAAAGTTACTTTTCTTTTTCATTTCTTCACCTGTTAGAAGGGGATAGCATCCTCTTCCTAAGATTAATGAGGTATGTGTAGGCAAAGTGCTTTAGGCAGCACCTGATACAGAAGGTGTAGACAATAAATGATAGTTGATATTCTCATTAATGTTATTTTTTTTGTCATTGTGTCACTATTATTATTACTCTGCTTAAGATTCTATTCTGTGTGCTGGGAAAAGTATTATAAAACATAGTCCTTACTAAAAAAATATCCAAAGCAGATGGTCTATACATATGAAAAGATAAGTGGAGATGCAAAGTAGGAGGGGTTCTATGACCAATGGACAATATTCTTGGGATAGGATCCCAGAATTAACTCCTAGTCTGAATTTTCTGATTGCCTTGTACTCCAAACCGCCACTTGCCTTTCCCCTCCCCACTGTCCCTCCACTATACCCACTGAGATTTTATGATTTCCTGCTTTTTTTCCCCAGATTTGCACTAATATTCCCCTGTGGGCAGACCATTCCTGCAGATTAAGATCCTGACAATAGCCTGTCCTGAGGCCTGAGCCAAGGACTCTCCACAGCTTCATAAAGTCTTCTGGGCAGCCTGAGAAGATAGGGCCCCAGCTGGTCCCAAAAGCAAAGATCATGAATGCTTAGGAGTTCACAGAGACAAGCCTATCTTGAGAGCCGGTTTCCTGGAGCAAGTGAGACTTGAGTTGAGTTAATAAAGAAAAGTCTAGAGAAGAGGGAACAAGGACATGCCAGGCAGAAGAGGCCCTATGAGCAAAGCAATGAGCTGATAATTGCATATGGGAACAAATTGTGGTGTTGACAAGCTGCAGTGAAGAAAGTCTAAATGGACGTTGTCAGAAGCAAAGTTGAAGATCAACAGGAACCATACTAAGGGGTTTTGGCATTAAGCTGTGTGTGAGGAACTCAGCTTTCTTGAACTATATAATTGGCTTTGACATACAAGTACTCATTACATGAAGAGCAAAGTGGAACTTTTGAAATATGTTAGTAGTGGTACATGTAGAATGCACAGGCAGACTGTGGGTATTTATTGAGATTGGGGAAGGAAGGTGAATCTATTATAGCTGGGAAGATCTGACTCTAGAAACACAAAACTGGTTCTGACATGAAAGCGACCTTGAGTAGTCATCAAAAAATATCACCAAATAGCAACTGTGAGGAATTTGAAGTTTCCATCAAATATCTAATTTGAAACACAGTATTCTAGAGCTGCAAAGACATCCAGAGTATATTTTATCTTAAAGGTCAGGAAAATGAGGTTGAGGAAGACATATGACTTGCCTCAAGTCTCATGGCTAGTTGGAAATAAAGCCTCAACCCAACAACACAAGCCCTCCTCAGGTTTTAGGCTCTGTAAGTGACACTTTTACAACAAATCCCACATTTTTAGTTTTGGTAAAACAATTTAACTGTAGATAAAGATATTTTCACTTAGCAGAAGCTACATATTTATATTTAAGTAATATAAATAACAGATCTTTATTTTTTGGGTATTCGTTTTGCTCTTGTGTCAACATCGAGTTGAAATCAAACTTAAAGTAACACAACGGAAAACGAAAATGTGTTCCTTCCAAAACTTTTGAGTAATAATGCTTTTTTTTTAAGCTGAACAAAAACATGACCTTCTTCTTACTTAGAAGTTCCTATTAACGAAGGTAAAATGGTATACAGAATTTTAAAATCAACATTTAGAGATTACAGCTATTCAACAATATCATGCTAGTAAATAATGTTCTTTTAATGTTTGCTTCCTTGGTCAGCTCAATTATAAACTCAGTTTAAGGGGTGCCTGGGTGGCTCAGCACTTGAGGATCTGCCTTCGGCTCTGGTTGTTAACCCCCGGGGCCCGGGATTGAGTACCGCACTGGGCTTCCCACATGGAGCCTCCTTCTCCCTCTGCCTATGTCTCTGCCTCTCTCTCTGTGTCTCTTATGAATAAATAAATTAAAAAAAAATAAAATAAACTCAGTTTAAAGGCCTACATTTCTACCTACTTGGAAATAGCAGCATCGACTCTAAAAAAAATCATGTCTCTCCAATTAGAAGATCATATAAACTCTAAGAGGATGTTATGCATCAAAAGGTCATTTGGCCCCTGCCTGCACCCCACAGTACTCTGTCATATTTTCTTAAATTCAAGTAATAGAATTTGGACTCTCAGTTACAAGACTCCATTAGGCTGTCCTCTGACCGCTCCGATTCTACTCAGCACTTCCCTGTGCAGATGTCTGGTGCCAAGGGACCTTGTCCAGCTGCTGGCGGCATGGGCAACTACCCTTCGTAGCCGCCTTCATCCACTGATGGACAGCACCTCCACCCTCCACGCACAGCTCAGTCATCAACACCCGTTAGAGACAGGCATTGAAACTCTTCATACCTTCTGACAGCTTCAGCACCACCTTAAGAGGCAGCTAAAGAACTTCTTTGAAAGTTGTCTTTTCATGAGATGAATTGGCTCTTTATATTAAGGAAGCAATAAATTATTCCTTGGTGCCCCAAGTGATTTTCTGCAGAGCAATTTAAATCACAGCCCCTGGTTAGTTTATGCTTTTTCGTGAAGTTCCAAAGTCAAGCAGCAAAGAGTCGGCTCCTCACATTTATAACTGTTACTCAAGATATTTGATATTAATTTCAAAGTACTCTGGCTTGCTTTAGGATAACTGTAAGTGGACACTATCTCAGGAATTTACCAGTTTACAGGAACAACATTGGAGTGACCTAGGGAAAATTGGTTTAATACTGAAATTTCACCAGTACTGACAAAGTTTCTTGGGGAAGGATCTCACAGTGTGAAACCTGAAAATGTACTTGAGCAGAGTCCTAAAATTCACACATGTTATTTATAATTTTCTAACTGATGTTAAATTTTTTTAACATTTTATTTGAGAGATTGTTTAGTCTTAAAAATCTGCTCACATGAGAGTTGGGATTTTTAATGCTTCACATTGTATTACTTCTAATGTCTTTGAGATAATTACTCCTGATATCTATTTGTTGTTTGGAATCCTAGCAGGTGGTGGATATCTTATAAACAACAGATAGAAACTATATAAGCTGTAAGGAAATTAAAAATTGAGAAAGAAAAAAAATCTTCCCCCCCCCAGGATAATTTTTTTTTTCAGTTAATTCCAAAGGTTAAGTGTAAAGAAATAGTCCCTCTCCTTAAATACTGAGATTCATCATCCTGACATTATTTACTAGAGTTGCAGTTCATGAACTGATAGGAGGTCCCATGATTTTGTATTCTGTTGTCAGACATTTGACTACTCCTTAATTATGCTATGAGGCAAAAATGTGAATAGTGTATATATTAAATCTTGGGCACTGAGCTTTGTCACTTATGTCTCAATGATTGCCAATTCAACCACTGCTAATAAAAACAGGATTCATTTTGTACTGACTTCTGTCAGACATTATCCTAAAGGTTTTATTATGCATGTATTTTAAAATATTCTAAACATAAAAAGTGCAGGGAATAATAAAGTAAACTTTTTTGCAACCACTAGCCATTTAAACACATATTAACATCTTACCATATTCTTTTTTTGAGAAATAAAATATTATAGATATGGTTAAAGTATACCATGCACATGTTCCCAACCTGATCCCATTCTTTACTCTCTATGCAGAAAGTAACCAACATTACAAAGTTGAGGCACATTTTTCCCACCCTTGTTTTTATACATAATCATTTTCTCTAAACATTATTTAATAAATATTTATGTGATACTAAAATTAATATAAATTGTATATTATAAAATAGTATCATTTTCCCCTCAACATTATATTTTTGAGATTGATCCAACACATATAGATCTAGTTATTTATTTTAACTGCTTCTCTAGTGTTTTATTTTGTGAATAAACCACAAGTAGTTTATCCATTTACCTTCTAATGAATATTTAAGGTTTTCTTTCAATTTTAGGCTATAACATTCAATACTTTGTTGAACATCTGTGTGTTTCTCTAGGGTAGATTTCTAAAATGAGATTGGTGGGATTTAGGATACGCATATACTCAACTTTATAGACATTGGAAGTTGCTCTTTTAAAGTGGCTATACTGATCTGTACCCCAACAGCAATATAGGAGTGGTTCTCACTATTTCTTCCTCACTAATACTGCCTTTGTCAGTTCTTTTAATTTTTTACCAATATGATGGGTATCAAATGCTGTATCTTGTTTTCATTTGTATATCCCTGATGGGTGGTAATATTGAATATATATGTATAGCACGCCATTATTAACATGCCATTAATAAGCTATTCATCTTTGACTTTTTCAATGATATCCCATTTAGATTTTATATCTTTTTCAGAGTTTTGTTCTTATAGTTTTATTACAATTATGAGTGGTATCTTTCAAAAATTACATTTCCAATGGTCATTACCACTGCAAAATGGAGTTATTATTGCCTATCTCAGGTTGTCCTGAGAAATTTGTATAAAATGCCTAGTAAGGTGCTTACTAGAAACCAAATCTAGTCCCTCACTAAGTTTTTGTGGAATAAAGAGAAGAAGGAGTTAACATTTACTTGCAAATGCACACACTCAAGGTGGCACACAGCTTCATAAAGCCTTATTGATTAGTGACCAACACCTTTTTTTTTTTAAAGATTTATTTATTTATTTATTTATGATAGAGAGAGAGAGAGAGAGAGAAGCAGAGACACAGGCAGAGGGAGAAGCAGGCTCCATCCCGGGAGCCCGACGTGGGATTCGATCCCCGGTCTCCAGGATGGCGCCCTGGGCCAAAGGCAGGCGCTAAACCGCTGTGCCACCCAGGGATCCTTTTTTTTTTTTTTTTTTTTTAAAGATTTATTTATTTATTTATTTATGATAGACAGAGAGAGAGAGAGAGAAGCAGAGACACAGGCAGAGGGAGACAACACCTTTTTTATTAACTGATTTTACGCAGAGAAGAAATGTGCAGTGATACTGAAGAGCCAGGTGTTTTAAAAGTGGAAGTGCATTCCAATTCAATCTGTGATTTTTGCGGCACACTTATAGGTGTAACTTGAATTGGCTATCCTTTGGGAAAATATACTGAGACAGGAAGACAAGATTTGGTTTCTAGTACATTTGCTACTTCAAGTTATATAATATGATATCACCGAGAAAAAATCAGAACACCCTGCAAAGTATATATAATATGTCACCCTGTGAGGGTTTTAAATATTTTATTTGCCTGCATTTGCAAGACTTATCTAATGCATTCTGACTCTACTGATCATGAAGCATTGGGGAAAAAAATACTTTAAACTTTAGTATATGAATATTTTATATGACTTCACATTTTCTGATTATTGTTTGGTATCCTAAACTAGTACTCTCCATCATTTCTACATTTCTGTGAGAGCAGAGGAAGCTAGGAGAAGGCCAAATATGCATCAAGCAGAATTGTAGTTTTGGGAAAAGACAACTCTTTCCAGGGTGGGCAGAGTCAGTTCAGGTAGGAAGATGCTAGTGAGAGATGAACAAAGCGAGTCACAGCTCACATTCAGTAACTTAAATGCTTTCGGCACATGGTCACTTCCTTGTGTTTATGTCCCCTAAATACTCAAAAAATAGCAGCCAGTGTAGAAGTACAATTAAGCAAATTAAGTTATTATCTTCAGATGTTAGCAGTTAAATTCCACTGTTTCCTTTCCCTTGGCAGGTTGGGGAGGAGGCTGGTGAACACCTAGGGAACATATGGAAATGGTTATATTCCATTTTATGTAAGTGTTTATGTGTTGGTTGAACTCATTTTTCAGTTCATAGAAATAATACTTGTCCCCACCAGTTCCCCCACCCCAACAAGGAAGAAAAAATAATTTACTTTGAAGCAGAACCGATTTTAATCAATTGTATTTTTTATTTCAGTTGAGTTTCGGAGAATTACTGACTTGACCTTAAAAACAAACTCCCTTTTCACATATGACTATTTAAAAAAAAGGGGGGGTCTTTTTGAGGATCCCTCCTGAAACTCACCTCTATTTTAGCAGTCATTAAACGAACACTCTATTGAAATAACTGATGATTTATTTTATAATAAATTATTATTAAATAAGAAATTACTTAAATGATTTCCATTTTCTACCGAGGTACAAGAATGGCTTAAATAACTACTTTGTGAACCACAAAGTTACAGGCAGATTGGGGTTTGCACTAAATTACATACTGAAGGAAATCTCATTCTGTAGTGAATTTCATGTTAATTATCATCATAATTTTGTATCCAGCTGACAACCAAAGCCAACATGACCTGTTTCCCAACTATTCCAATAATGAATAACAGTCTTTGACAAACATCCTATTTCTGCAAACAATGCAAATCACATACATGCAGAGTTTCAGACAATGATTAGAAGTTTAGTTGCCCTGCTGTGGATTCAAGACAAATGGCTCCCTTACACTGCTTTTCAAAGTGAACCCATGGAATTAGCCCTTGGAGAGAAAGCTAACTAGAAAGTTTTCCTAATGCAATGTAAAAGTCAATTTGTGCCAAAGGCCCTAGTTGAGGAAGTGTTATTTAAGGTCAAAAATGACCGAAAGAAGCTTTTAGGTAAAAGAGTTCCACAAATAAGTTATAAGTCAGGCTGTTCTGGTTCTCAAAAATTATTTGCAAGAATAAAGAAAGGGCAGGAGAGAAGAAAAATTAAAGACTTAAAATGAGGATAGCAATCATTTTACCCAACAGTGTGACAATGTGTTTCTTACATCTCATGCCACTTGTGTCCAAAATGTTATACATATTGGGGATAAGTTTATTACTTACACAACTATAAATTTTCAATCTATTTGCATTCATATTCTTTGTTGCAAACCTGCATATGGCTTGAAAAAACATCATGGAAGATAATCCCAAATGTTCTTTCATCACCTCATTAAAAGCTGAAATCATTCATACCATTTTAATAATAATATTTTGCATTTAGAAGGATCTTCACATTTAGTTTTTTAAAGATTTTATTTATTATTTATTTTAGAGATAGAAAGAGCAAGGGGAGGGGACAAGCAGATTTCATGCTGCATACAGAGCCCAATGCAGAGCTCCATCCCAGGACCCTGAGATCATGACCTGAGCTGAAATCAAGAGTTAGATAGTTAATTGAGCCACCCCAGTGCCCCAGATTTTCATTTTATAGGGCCCTTTTCATGCATAGCCTGTAATGGAATTCTTACCATGCTTTCAATATAAAAATGCTAACAATTGGGCCAGAGAGAATAGTCATGATAGGTTTTCTCCATCAACACTTGGCACAACCAAGTATTTATCATATGCAAGTGCAGGGGTGGGTGCTAGGGAGGTGAGAGTGAACATGCATCCTGATCTCAAGAAGCAGAGCTGCTAATCAGGTAAGAGCAGTGAAATATGAGCATGACTGTCACTGGGCTACTAAAGGAGGACTTGTTAGCAGACAGAACTGGACAAACAGATTATGGCTCAGCTGTTTTTCCTCTCACCCACTTGCCTGTGTGAAGTGGTTTTTGTGACCTATACCAGGAAGTTTTCTCATCGATGATTCCCCCATTGTCCTGCAGAGCTTCCTCACAATGTAGTAGAAACTTAATTTATATAAGCCACAAAAGGAGTTTCAGTGTTCTGGCTATTGATAGAAGTAGCAATTCACGTTTGAACTCTTCCCCTTAAACAAACACAAACACTGCGGTGATTCATCTTTTAATGTTATTTAGAAAATCAAGTTACACTTTAAAATTTTTATATCTTAGGGGCCAAAAGAAGTCCTCAGATAGAGAGATACATCCTCCAAAGAAATTGTTAGAATTTCATAAATTTGTTCGAAACTGGATCAGCTTCTGGTATTCAGGAAGCTTTGATCTTTTCTCTTCCCTACCATTTTCTTATACAACCCCAGTTCTGACTAGTTGTGCTGGTAAGTAATTCCTCTGTCAGGTTAAATGCCTCCACTCTCTCAATTACTTGTGACCCCAGTGGATTTGAGAAAACTCTGCAGCATGAACAGTTTCCATTATGATGTAAATCAATATTATAATATGTAACAATAATGTTTGTGAAAACTCTCAATGCTTGCCAAGTGACAAAAATTGTTTTTAGTGGCACCACTATGACAATTCCATTATGGCCATAATTAGTTCATATTATTCAATTTCCTTTTTGGTATAAATTATGTAATAATTAGACTTGCTCATGAGGTTTGCATATGGTATCCATGTAGCAGTACTTACCAGGACTTTTCATAAACCAAATCCAAAGTGAGCTAACATATCTCAGATTTTGCATAACATCAAATGGAACAAAATTAAAACATAATTACAAGATAATGTTCTGAGAAAGAAGTAATAAAACTTAGGTGGCAATGTGTATACCATAGTAGATCACACAAAAAAGCCTTGAGCAGACAATAAAAGTTTAAAAGGCAGGCTCTGCATTTTCTGAGTTTACTGAGAAATATATGTGTATCTGCATGAACCATCTGAAAATTAATTATTGTACCCTTGGGAACCTTTACCACTGTTCCTGCCCACACTTGGGGCACAAGCTTTGAGAAGAATGTGAATGTCTGTCCAGGAGAAGATGGTGGTCATGAGTGGCCACCATGAGAACTGATTTACTTAGTATTTAAAAGAGAAGTTTATGAGATAAATGTGCTCAAAAGAACCTCTTGAGAGAGGCTGTAAGGAGGCAGGGTAGAGGAGGTAGAAATAAAGCCACTTGCATGTTTGCTTTGAACATGTTCTAAATCAGTATTTTCTGAGTACACAAGAAATCCACTGGGCTCCTTTAATTCTACCGTGAGCACTTCCTAGCACAAGCTCATCACCATGAAGAGCCACACTTGAAACTTTCAGAAGTTATCCTTCCAATTCTCACAATAAAGTACAAATCACAAATAATGGCTTGATTCACAGTTATAGAGAACCCTGAATCCTGACATCTCTGTTCAACTGTGCTACTTGTTTTCATTTCAGAGCTCATTTTGGAGACTTTCAATTTTCTGCTTTTTTTTTTTTTTCAAAACCACCACCAGAGAAACAAACTTTCATAAAATAAATATGACTAACACTTTGAAGTAAAAATATCCACAAAGAAACCAGTATGGGAAGATGGTGGAATTTCCATTGACTCATAAAACAATTTACATATAAAGCTCCTTTTTTCTTCACTCATTTAAATTATTACCATTTCTTGTTCCAACGCGCTGGCAAAACATCAGTTATTTTCATGTGAATCCTTCACAGGCTGCCCCAAACCAACCAACACTCCAGTGAAAGGTTTGCAGCTTGCCAGACCCAGGAAAGGGTAGAAAGTTGACCCACATATTCTGTCTACTGAACTATCACGTTGCTTCCCTCTTGTCATGGACATGAGGAAATACCATCCAAACCTCTTCACATTTGCTAAAACCAACCATCACCACGAGTCAGAATTAGCGACTTGAACTTCAGTGTTTCTAAGAATAAAGAAAAGAGGCACTCTACCGGGTCTTCAGTTTTGTGACTATTCAAGAGGTCAGACAGGAAATCTTCATGAAGGCTCTCTCTCCGAATTAGCGTAAATTCCCTCAGGAAAACAGCCCCCTGGCTTTGGTCTCCGCACACCTAGGGAGATAAGATAGCCAATTAAGCCTTCAGACAGAGCCTGGAGGGAGGGGACACTGAGGAATGAGTCTCTGAGTTGAAGAAACTTCTTGGATTCATTTCAAGTCCGATTAGAGCAATCAAAAACAACGCACGCAAATACATATTAATGCGAGAGCCACTAGAATATTCTGGCATGTGGCTCCTTGGATGGATGCCAGGAAAGTCCACTGCTAAGTTGGCACCTCTTAATTGCCTGGTGTACTATGCCAAAATTCAGAGATTGTAAACTATCTTTGAGGCCAAATCAAGCGTAGATTTATTCTCTTGGGCTACCCCTCTGTATGTGGCACCCAGGTACCTCAGACCCACAGGGATCTATCCCTAGTCCCATAGATATGAGCATCTAGGTGGACCCTGATGTTCTATTAAATTATCTATGAGGTAAGGAGAAGCTGGCAGAAGCCCATAACTGACTTCCCGAATTATTCAAGTACTTTAGAACCAGATGCACTTTAGCTACTCTGGAGGAAGGTACTGGAGAACTTTTATCTGGATCTTATCACATACCAGGTTCTTTACACATGTTATCTTGCAGCAGCCCCAGGAGGTGTCTGTTACTAGCCACACTTTGCAAATTAGGAACTGGCAACAGGGTTTCAGGAATTTGGCAAGTTAGTAAGTGTTGAAAGGAGGACTCAGATACAGGTCTGACTCCAAAACCTCTTTCTTTTTATTATCACATTGTTCTACTGAGCTCCTCAAACCTCTGGCGGAGAACAAATTGTTAAGTAACTACTACATATGCAAGGGTCAGTGAATTTACCCAGGCCTCCCACTACCTCTCTGAACCTCAGTTTACTCGTTGTATGGAGTAAACTGGAATGATATTAGCATGAGTGGGCTGCTGAGAAGACAGGAGATAATACATGTAAGGTGCAGAGTACAGCGACTTACCTAGAGGAAGCATTCAACAGATAACAGCCACAGTTATTATCAAAAGCACATTCTACTCAAGGAACAATTAAAAATTTAAGCTTTTAACATACATGAAATTCTTTGACCATATTTATAATATCTGTAATGGATATTATAAATGGGTGTTGTATTATCTTCCTATTAGTTTAACATTTAATTTTTAAACATTTTCAGTTTTATACCTCTTTTATGGTATCGGTAATGTCATTAGGAATATGTGGGTGTTCATGATATTACTTTATGCCTTCTTCAATGTCTCTAATAATTCATAATAAATTAAAATAATTTTAATCCCTAAACACTTTGGAAAGGAATAGAATTTTCTGTAATTTATATCTAAATGGCCTCTGTTATAGACAACACAGTATCATGGAGGTAGACAGAATCTTGGGCCCCTTTACTCTCTAGTCTCCTACCTGTGACTATATCATTCAACATGGCAAAGGGACTTTGCAGATATAATTAAGTTTACTTATGAGCAGACTTCAAAATAGGGTTGTATCCTGGATAATCCAAGTGGGCCCAATGCAATCATCGGAGTCCTTCAAACAGAACATCCTGGCTGAGGGCAGGAGAGAAAGTCAAAAAGCTTCAAAGTGTGACAAGGACTTGACCTGCCATTTTTGGCTTGAAGACCAAGGGGGGGGGGGGGATCCCTGGGTGGCGCAGCGGTTTGGCGCCTGCCTTTGGCCCAGGGCGCGATCCTGGAGACCCGGGATCGAATCCCACGTCGGGCTCCCGGTGCATGGAGCCTGCTTCTCCCTCTGCCTGTGTCTCTGCCTCTCTCTCTCTCTCTGTGGCTATCATAAGTAAATAAAAATTTAAAAAAAAAAAAGAAAAAAAAAAAAAAAGACCAAGGGGGGGCATGTGGGAAGCTTGAGAGGAAAATATGTTTTGCCAACAACGGAGAGCTTGAAAGAGGACCTTTGCCCTAGTAGAGATTTGGCCAATAGTTAGATTTTAGCCCAGTGGGACTCTAACTAGGGAATCCAGCCATGCCTGCCAGACTTCTGACCTATCGAAATTTTGAGATAATACTTATGTACTGTTTTCAGCCATTAAATCTGTGGTAATTTGTTATGGCAGCAATAGAAAATGGATATTGATATTGATATTTATCAAGAGGCACAGTCAATGAGAGGTTATTTTATTACTTTTCCTGCATGGCTTCATAAGAATTAACCAGTACTGAACAAGGAGAGGTAGAATTACAGACGAATTCTTAGAAATGTAACCTTCTGGTTAACCTAACTTATTCCTGTTACCCTTAAAATTAAATTTCTCATTTCTTTTCTCATCAGAGTCAGTCATTCCTTGAGTCTGTACCTACATACACTTCAAAACCTGTCTTGACCCTGAAACTTCCCTGATCAGGGAAGCTTTCAGGGGTTCTCCACTTCGTGTCAGGTGCATTTCAAATTCATGGGTCTGGTGCTCAGGACTACTCACAGCCTTTCAAGCTCTAGATAAAGAATAGCCACACTTCTGCAACTTTTTCTCAAAAAGATCAGAACCTGAGTTTAAAGTGACCTAGAATTGGTTTATTTTAATGTCACTGTTTTCAAAAGAACTGATGTATGGCTGATTGCTACTAAAGTTCAGATTTCATTAATCATTTCTCCAACAATCCTAGGCTATTGTGAATTCTAACACCAATATGCAAAATGGTGGCCACTTTGTCATGCAATGTCATAGTTTTTAAAAGCTCAAATCTGAAGAGACTAATCAACTTATGTGCATTTTCTTTGGGAGAACTTTTGTGCCTGTAAAAGACATGTTTCTTTTGTTAAACTGATTAAAGAAAGAGGCAAAATAACTAAAATATCCTCCAAAAGACAAAGTGAGGTGTCAAACATAAAGACTGAATATGCAATGCTATAAAAAGAAAGTAAAATCACTTTATCCATTTGGTTTATACTTTAATTCTCAATCATAACTGCATATGTGTTTTCAAAAGCATTTCTGCCTGTTTGTATTTCCCAAGAATATTGACATTTGTAAGACTCACAATTCTTACCAAGATACTCAAGTTCCCCAATACTTTTCTGTGATACCAAGGCAGAAGGTCTTAATTAAACTAAAATTCAATTTAATATTGGGAATAGATAAGAACATACAAGCTAGATAAATGTAATTATAACCATTTTCTCCCTATAGATATCTTGTGCATATCTGTTTCTAATTTAACTTCTATTCATGAACACTATTACTAATTAGGCAATGTAAAGTACCCAAATTAATTTGGTCATTATTAAGTTAGTTTTAAATATCTGTATCTAGGGATGCCTGGGTGGCTCAGCGGTTGAGCATCTGCCTTTGGCTCAGGTTATGAACCCGCAATCATGGGATCGAGTCCCACATGGGCTCTCTCCATGGAGCGTGCTTCACCCTCCACCTCTGTCTCTGCCTCTCTCTCTGTCTCTCATGAATAAATAAAATCTTTAAAAAATTTTTTTTAAAAAATCTGTATCTATCAAACCATGAATAATAATTATTATATTCTGTGTGAATATAATGAGATACATAAATATATAAAGATATGTAAATATGTAACTCTTACACTTCTATTTCAAGCTGATTTTTAAAATGATTATTTAAATCCAAAGTAGCGGGATGCCTGAGTGGATCAGTGGTGAGCATCTACCTTCCCCTTGGGTCGTGATCCCAGGGTTCTGGGATCAAGTTCCCCCATTGGGCTCCCTGTGGGAGCCTGCTTCTCCCTCTGCCTGTCTCTGCCTCCCTGTGTCTCTCAGGAATAAATAAAACCTTTAAAAATCAATCAATCAATCCAATGTAGTATCTTTTACTCATTTTTTTTTCATTCACTCATATGTACACATATTTACTCAAGTGCCAGGAGCTTTATTAAATAGGACATATTTCTTCCTTTCAGAGCACTCTCTTCTAACGAGTACATGGATATGACAGTCTACTAGACGCTCACCAAAAGCTACCATCTTTTCACCATCACCTAGAGCATCACCTAGAGCACATTTCCTAGCCTCCTTTGCAGTTAGAAGTGACCAAGAGTGAGTTTTAGCTGGTAAAAGTGATAGGTGAAACTCTAGGCCTGGCCATAAAAATCTCCCACATTCCTTCCTCCAGGATCTCTTGCCCTCAGGTCTGTCTGGAATGGAGACAGCCTCAGGGAAACCTTGACATCAATGGTTAAAGGTGTAAGAGGTTCCATTAGGCTGGCTCCCTGAATGACTATACCCAGGAAGGCCAGCCCATGACCTGTTCACTTACCTAACATTGTAAAATGATCAAAAAGTAACAGTCCACTGTGTTGGAATGTGTCCCTGTTAGAGACTATTTGTTACTATGGCAAACAGTGCTCTAATTAATACAATGAAAATTTCTTGGAAAGCAGAGGATGCCAGAGAATACAGAGCAAGGGTGATTACCTCTCCCAAGAAGGATTATGAAAGACTTTAAAGTGAGTTTAAAAGAAGAGTGGGGATTTATTACTTGCTGGACAAGAGGAATGGGAGTAGGGAAGTGAAGATTCTTGTTTTAGGAAGAGGGAAGAGGGGTTAAAGTTGAGATACCTTGTTTTATTTGTGTTTTAAGTAATTTAGCATGGCACGAGTGTGGGGGTACATGAGGCCACAGGATGGGGACAGATGTTGTATAATGCTCTGGGGCCGGGTTATGAATTGTGCTCACTTAAAGATGGTAGCGGCCAGTCTTGCTGGGGCTTATGAGTCTGGAAGTGCAATCTGGTGGCTCTGAGGAGGTAAGACCAGAGATGACGTGACTAGTCTCAGATCACTGCAATTATTCTGATGAGACTCATGAAGATGTGAGAAGAGAGGAAAAGACGAGAAGATTTGGTGGCCAACTGAATGAAGATGGTAATTGTCAGGTTAGTCTATATTTTCTGCCTGGATTTGAGCCTAAGAGTGGAGTGGGTAGTAGCTCTTACAGCAAACAGGAAATATAGCAGGAGGAGCAATTATGTGAGTCAGACGCAGATTTTGGTTCCAGAGAAGTGGAGCCTGAGGGGCTTTGGGCAAAGGAAGGTGAGCTTTGTGCAGTGGATAGACACTGGTCTAAGGATGATATGTAAGTGTTGGCATCATAGGGGGAGTGGATGATACTTTGGGATGGTTGAGTTTGCCAAGGGAAGAGTATGGAGCATGCGAAGGTATGAGAGCTGAGATAAGAAACATCTGGGGAGCAGTGACACTTACCATGCAACATGGATCTATCTCTAACGTCCCCTTTATGCCAACAGAAAATATTAACAAGGACAATCCAAACATACTTCATTTCATCACCTTTAGGCATGCTTTTATTGCTTTTCCATGAAAATAATTTATGACAACATTGCATTCAACTTATTACATTTAGTTTCTTAAAAACAGCCTATGGCTCTTTGGGCTCTCAATCCCCCAGCCCCTGAATTCAACTAAATGTTGACCAGAACTTGAAAATTTCCAGGATAACTCACATTTAAAAAATTCTATTTCCCAGTGTTGGACCAGGTTTCCCAATTTTTGATTTGAAAAAAAAGTTACTTTACACCTGGATGTCAAAATTCCCCTTACAGTTATAAGGTAGTTAGCATATCATAAAAAATACATCGAAACTGGTGGCCCATTATGTTTTAGATTCAGTGGTGTTAGTTTTGCAGTCAGAAAACAGAAATGTGAGAAGTGGAGGAATTTTACACGTGGCCAGTGGCTATGTTAGGATTAGGAGTCAGAGACAGTGTCTCTAAAAACCTCAAGTCTCTGGTGGATTCAAACCTTGTTATTCATCTACAGGAAGAGGGCAAGAAACAAGTAATCATGACTGAGACACCTATCTGTTTCTACAGGGTTTCTAGATTTCATGAGGACTGCTCCTCAGAAAGCACAAAGACTGTCATGCGCTAGAATTTGTACCCCACGATGAAGATTGCTTCTCCAATTACAGTCTCATTTCCTGCTTCAAACATTGACTCCTCTTTCTGATCCTTGGCACACCAGAGTACTCCTTAGAGAAACCCAGGAATGTAGAAATACCAGCTCCCAGAATAGAGTCTCATTAGATCCAGGAAGGCATGGAAGCAATTTATTGTTGTGGTTTACGTTCTCTGTAAATGGGGCTGAGCGATCAAACATAAAGAGATTTTAGGGAGGTACATAGGTAAATACAGGAAACAAGGGAGTCTTTCAAGTAACTCTCTATTCTCTATACTCTACCCCCGAGAGGGAAAAGGAGGTAAAAGTAGTTTAAAATGAAAAACCAAAATCACTGAATAATAACAAAGGTTTTGTATTTGGCTTTAGGATACAATTAGAAGCTCAAACCATATCTATGTGTACTTTTGTCTTCTAATTCACACTTGCTCCCATCATAACCTGGCACCAACCATTCCCCTGCCTGACCTGACTGACAGTGGTTCCAGAGAATACTGGTTAGTATTCTGACTCCTGATTATTAGCTCACAATGAATGTATTTGGTAGAAGAAAAGATAAGATTCCCCCCTCAGAATGTCCTACTTCTTATAAGTTTGCTCTTAGGGTTGTGACTAGGATTTGGAATATTAAAACACACAGCAACTGGTTCACATTTTGGAATCTCCACCATCATTAAAGAAGAGTTGAAATGTCTCTAGAAGTTGCAATGTTGATGATAGGAGTGGATTATGGCCAGAGCTTTGAAGCAGCCTGTAATGTTCTGGGAGAAGCCTCCATTGACTTCCAGGCTGGGAGGAAGGGATGCAGAAATAATAGAGGTTTAAACAAACAAACATGCCCTCAAATTATCAGTTTATTGTTCTTTTTTCTTCATTTAGTTTTTCTGTGAAAACTGAAATGTAGTCAAGTTTATGTCCTGTGCTTTGGATTTCAGTTTCAATACTACTTATAATAGTGAAAGGGAATATAAGGGAAGGGAGAAGAAATGTGTGGGAAATATCAGAAAGGGAGACAGAACGTAAAGACTGCTAACTCTGGGAAACGAACTAGGGGTGGTAGAAGGGGAGGAGGGCGGGGGGTGGGAGTGAATGGGTGACGGGCACTGGGGGTTATTCTGTATGTTAGTAAATTGAACACCAATAAAAAATAAATTAAAAAAAAATAAAGTGTAGCACTGAAAATCACAGTTACATTTTTTTTCTACCAAAAGGATCTTGTAACATCTATTTGTTCCCCTATTTTGGTTCATAGTTTATTAAGAATTAAGATAGTGAAGCTATAAATTCTAATTAGAATAATCGTCTAAACAAACAACTTAGGTAACTGACTCCTGTGTTGTCTGAATACACATCTGTATTTGAATGCCAATGGACAGTGAAATGATTGGGGCAAGGCTTATGAGTTCTTGGCATAAAAGGGACACTTGAATGCTTATTGAATAAATAACTGAATAGAAAGTTTTCTTGGACACAGAAAATCTCTAGCTCCAGTTCTGAGAATCCCTACCAAGTAATAGGCAGAAATAAGAATATATATGGACTCAAAGAGCCCAAAGGTGGCCCTGCCGCCCAATATCAATACCATCTGATCTCAAAATCAAAGTGATTCAGACACCCAGGGAAAGAAGAGAAAATCTGTTCCCAATATAAAAGTATGAGTAACTTCTGGTTTGAAGGAAATCAAGCCAAAGGATAAATATCCTATCACTAGCCCTTAAAATATTGATACACTAAGCCCAAAATGACAATAGTCCCAAATGAAATCTGGAGACTAAATATACTAATAAGTAGACTCTAAATAAAAATAAATATAGATGTTCCTAACTTTATTAAAGGTCCTGATATTTGGTAACAAAGTGAGTTTGCCTGACATTAATAAATTCCACTTTGCAATAAACAAGGGTCTTTGATTTGGGAAAGGAAATTAATCACTTGAAAACCTATTCCTGTTAGGGCTATTATAGTGGACCCAAATGCAATGGGAAAAAACAATCCTGCCTAATTTCCATTGCAGTGGAAAATAGCTACTTTCCAGTGGCTCCCCTTCTATTAATCTCTATAGCTTCATTTCTGGTTAGAATATTCTAATGTAATAAGATGGGGAAATGAGTAAACAATAATTTGAATGTAAAGGATAGAAACAAATCATCAGCATATAATCTTATTAAAGAAATTTCCTCATTATAATGCAGACGGAGAAGTATTTCAGAGACTTATGAGAATATGTACCAAAATAATAGTATTTATAAATGTCTGCAAATTCATAGTCATCAGTCAGAAGAGGCTCAATCAGCTTATGCTGAGATCAGCAACTCTGTGTGCACATGTTCATAAATGTGTATAGAGAGTGCGGAGGCAGCCTCACTGAATAAACTCCTTTCATCATTGTAAGAGCCCACTTAGAAAACCATCTGCTTATCTTTGAAAGTATTGTTGTTTGTTTTGTTGGTGGGTGACTAAATCTCTTTAGACAGAGACTTTGTGATGCCAACATACCTATCTATACCTACTGCCACAGCAGGCTTGTCTGTGAAAATAAAAAGGTTCTTGAGGTGGCTTCAGGTGTCCCCAGCTAATGGCTGCCAACTATGTGAGCTGATTAGCAGTATTATACTCCCTTAAGGAAAGGCTAAATATGATCCCCAAGAAGATCGGTGGGGGGAGTTAATAAAAACATTCTTATAACCATATTTAAGCCACTGACGTTTATATACCTGGTGTTTGGAGCTTAAAAACATTTCTGTATTCTGTTTGTTCTTTTACCAACTTTAATTACCATTTCTAAGGATTGTAAAGATAATTGCTAAACAGTCAAAGCAGAAAGAAGTGAGATGGAACATACTGGTCCAAAGTGTTCAGCTGGGCCTCATAATTCCTGGTACAGATGTTCGTGCTTAGTTCAGGTCTGATTTAGAGCAACAGCTATAATATGGTTTGAGGCAAGGTGACCAGATGTAGCTGAATTTAAAGATCTGTCCCAGAATGTCAATGAAAAGAAACTCCATTACCCTAGCAAAATAATCTTTATGGTGTGGGGTTAGGGGGGTGGGGAGTAATGCTTAAAAAGATCTACTTTATCTTTAAGGTAGATAGCTACCTTGACAAGGCAAGGAGTCATTAAAACAATATCAACAAAATAAGAAACGAACAAAAACATATGGAGAAATTTACCCTCACAGAACAATGTGCTAAAAAAAAAAAGTAGCAGAAGGAAAACCATCAAAGGGTACGCATGCCCTGTGTATAATGTGGGCTTGATCTACAGGTAAGCTGTGGCATTTCCATAACTGATTATAAACATGAGCACTGAAAAGGAAGTGCTAGAAATAATCTTGGAGACCCTCTTCACTGGCCTCTGATCTTTTCAGATGAGGGGAAACATCCATCGCCTTCTTAGGCATCTGGTAGAGAAAACATGTGGATCTTGAGACATAGCCCTTGACATACATAAGATGGCAAAACAGCCAAATAATTCAAGGAAGGTAACAACTTTACCAAAATATGCTGAGAATTCTCTTCTTCCTTATCTTCTTCAAACATTTTAAGACACATTATACCCCATTCCTGCCAAGAGGAAAGCAGATAACAATTTCCAAAGTTAGGATACTCGGCTTGAGAAAGCTGGTAACAGCTGTGATTCAGATCTACATTGAGACAGTGAAAGAACATTTATAAAATAGAAAAGATGGGATTCCCTGTGCTCTACTCCTAGGTAGAAGGGCACATTATGGTCACATCTTCTAAAGACAAAGAGAGACAGAGATGGTCTTAAAATCTCTATGTGCTTAAGGATATGCCTTAAATCTTCCATGTAAAATGAAATACTCATTAATGCCAAGAATTAAGGGAGTTGAGCAGTTAGAGGAGAATTTTAAGATTTAAAAAAAAAGGAAGAACATAAAGATGTCTACAATACACATTGCAGTGGTAGAAATCAATCATCTTTGGTTGTATAGTTGGCAATGTTTATTTACATCAACATTATTATCTTGGCTTTTCTAAAGTTGCTTGGCTACAAGGAGTTGAAAGTGATGGTATCTCTCATAATTCTGAATCAAGATGAAGAGTAATTAGGGCAGAAATTCTTTCTTCATCCTTGCTCAGTTTACATAATCCTCTTGGGTGGCCATAAAGATGTGCGCCTCAGATCTCCTGTTGCAGAAAGCTTAATTGACAGGTGCCCCAAATGTACTCTGAATCCACCTCCTTGTTGCTGACCGGCTGCTCCCACCCCAGGGCTGAGCACAGCAGATACCAAAGCAGCTCTATGCTTGAGAGATGTGGAGATCCTCTGACAGGCGACTTCTGCTCCAGGACTTCCCACTGGCTGGCCAAACCTTTCTCAGCACTGCACTGTGGTGACCCTTCCTACCCAACCTTTCTGTCATCTCTTTCCCTCACTAGGGACAGCTGAGTTGCAGTCCAGTCAAAGGCTCTTCTGGCCTCCTCTGCCTCCCCCATCTTTTTCCCCAGTAAACCTCTCGCATTCCTAATCCTGTCTTGGCATCTGTTTCTGGATTTCAACTAACACAGCTTCTCTTCTTCTGACCCCAAGTGCTATTGGATTGGAACTAATGTTTTCAATTCACCATCCCTATCTATCTACAGCAAAATGGCCACTTGGTCTCCAGGATGCCAAAGAAATGTTGAGGACACTGTTAGGGTTTCTTTATACTCTCTCTGCATTGAAGTCTCAGTTAATTCTCTGCAGTATTAGGAAACAATGCTCAGAATTGGTGGATAAGAGACAGCTCTGATTCTGCCTCCTGGGTCCTCACCCAGGCTGCTTATACCAGCTCCAGGCTCCTCCCTACTCTAGCACACTTCTTTGTCCTGCTACTGAAATGCAGATAGTACATCAGATACTCACTGTATTCAGTTGGCTCAATGGCTGTAATTACACATAAAAGTGTCAAGGTCATAAGTTAAAGTACTTTATGGGCAAATCAGTCTTTCTTGGTGCATGAACTCTAGAAGCTTCTCTATCCCTGGCTAGAAGTCTTATCAACATGTGCCAATATTTCAGAGAAAAAATAGGATAGCATGGACCCAAGTAGATTTATTCCCCCTTTAAAGAAATATTTAAGCACAGCTCTACAGATAGTGCTTTAGTAGTAGTAGTAGTGTAACTCAGATATATGTGAGTTCACCACACCCTCCCCACCCTGCACAGGCATATCCCCTGGCCCAATCTCTTAAGAAATGTAAACACAAAAAATTGGGAGAAATACATATCAGTACTTAAATTGTCTATGTAACCTAAAGAATCTCAAATATTTACTCAGTATCTCAAGAAAATGACCAAGAAATAGGGAGGTTTACAGTTCACACATAGCAAGCGTTCCTTAAATGTCCACTCTTCTCTCCTCACCCTTATCTGTCATTCTCAATGTACTTCACACAGATGGCAGCTGGTTCTTCAAAACTCTTTTGTCTCTCAACTCCCAAGTTATTTCTGAAATTCAGCCCATGCATTTCTTGGGGAAACAGAAGTGGACTCCAGAATAGATTTGTCATATAAATGTATTATTACTGTGTCATATATTAATAATAGTTTGTTCCTATTAAAGAAGCATAATCTTTGTAAGGAAATGAAAGCACTTAATAGGCATGCATGTGTGGGATATTTATGGATGAATGGGTATGTGTGTACGTGTGTAGTAAAAATCTCAATGTGACCCAAAAATGGGAGACCCAAGCATGTCGGATAGATGATGAGTCTATTTGCATGACGTATGGAGGAGCCTCTTGAAAAAGAATTCATTCCAGCTTGGTCTAGACACAGAGCTTTGGATATCAAAGAAAAAAAAAGAACAATTCTACATGCAAAATAGTGATTATTACTCAGATTCCACTCAGTGCAGGGAGTCTTTAAGTAAAAAACAAAAAGGTGTGGCACTAAAAACCAAGGATGAAAGGTAACAAAGCATGAAAGCTTTCTTTCCCATTTGACAGGTGGGCACTCTTGGCTTAGCACATCAGTGGCATGGACCAGAAAGAGTGCCCAGCCAGGACAGGGACTATACCAGGGGAGAAAACAGCACCTGCAGAAGGGATAGGAATAGCCAGGAGAAAAAGGGGGCTGTGACAGGAAGTGGATCACCTGTGAGCACTGCAGGTTACATGGTGCTTCTGCTCAAATTCCTAGGCATAGAAGCCTTGATGGTGGATATCACCAAAAGGGCTGGAACAGGAAAGGAAAGAAAATGGTAGCCTTTCCCTGGTAGTATAGAGTACTTGTTCATAGGTACCACCCATGGAAGCAGCCCAAAAGGATAAGGGTTTGCAAGGATCTCAAAGGTCAGTGAAAGGTAGGGCAAAATTAAGTCATATTCATCATTTAAGCTAATGAAAATGTGAATCTTTTATAAATCATTGCCTGAAAAAGCCTTGAGATCATCAATTATATGCCCCCCCCCGCCATGCACACACACAACCTTTCTTCTTGACCATGAAATTACTATTATATATGTTGCTGAAGCAAGCACTTGACCATGAAATTATTAAAAATAATTTTTTACTGGCAATTTTCACAATCCACATTTGGGTTTATACTAAAAGAAAAATCAGTAGAAGGCCAGCAATAAAATATTTTTCCTTACTTTCTATTCTATGAAAAATGAGCTCAGTGGAGCCAGGTCATGTTCAACTGGGTCTAGGTCTTGATGTTGGCGTCCATTTCCAATACTTCTCACGTGGTAACTATTTTCCAAAATAGTCCCAACTGAACCATGCCTCCTGGAATTAATGAACCTGTTTAGTGTGTTCACCCCCAACTACCCTCCCCCCACCACATACACACTAAATCTGGGTTGGCTCTGTGACTTGCTTTAACCAATAGAATAAGGTAGAAGTGGTGTCATGACAGTTTAGAGCCTAAGAGTGTTGGGACCTAGCAGCTTTCACTTTTGTATTCTGGGGAGTTCTGGATCACCAAATATGAAGTCCAGGCACCCAGCTAAAGAGGCTATGTGAAGTGACCAAATGGAGAGGGCTGTGTGGAATAGGAAAAGTCTTAAGACTATGTGGTGAGACACAGATATTCCAGTGTTCTAGTTGAGCCCAGCCTTCCACTTGTCCCTACTAAGGTACAAGATACGTGACTAAACAATCCTAGACATTCTAGTCTAATTAAGCTTCCAAATGAGTGCAATCCTAACTGATATCACATGGAGTAGAAGAAGCATCCAGTTGAGCCCCTTTGACCCATGAAATTATGGGAGGTAATAATAACAGAGTTATTGTTTTAAACCACCAGGTTTGGTGTTAATTTATTACATAGCAATAGGTAACTGAAATACCACAGTAGTATTTATTCATTGGAGGGGGAAGGGAGAAATTTATCTCCATAGCCCATGTTTGCTTTCAGAAACACACAAAGTGTGTGTGTGTGGGGGGGGGGTAGGTTTCCTTCTAGATTGTTCATATCTGGGCAGACCCGGTGGCTCAGTGGTTTAGTGCCATCTTCAGTCTGGGGCTTGATCCTGGAGGCCCTGGGCTCGAGTCCCATGTCGGGCTCCCTGTATGGAGCCTGCTTCTTCCTCTGCCTGTGTCTCCATCTCTCTCTCTGTCTCTCATGGATAAATAAATAAATAAAAATCTTTAGATTGTTCATATCTACTGAAAATTGGAATCTTAAGACAAATGTAGGAATTGACTTACAGTTGATATTCTGGGAAAAAAATAATGATCTTTCAGTAGGTCCCTCTGATTTTGTGACCCATCTTGAAATTTCAAGATTGCCTGATGCTAGATAGAAATTTCTTGTATGCTTCATTAATTTTGTGTTTAGGGTAGATAACATCAAAGCCAGCTAATGATATTGCCATATCACGGATGGTGTTATTAACATCATCTTCTTCAATATAAGTGGCTGTAGTTCCTGTAAATACTAGGTCCTTGGAAAAAGTTTCAGTGTAATACACTTCTAGTATCCTCTTCACTGTGTTTCTTCACAGATAATTTTGATAACTATGAAACGACATAAAATGATTACTTCTTAGTATAATGCCAAGTGGAGGGATTCTATTCTTCATTTTTTAAAGATTTTATTTTATTTTTTTTTTGAAAGAGAGAGAGAGAGAGAGAGAAAGCACGAGTAGGGGCAGGGACAGAGAGATAGGCAGACTCGCACACTGAGATCATGACCTGAGCTAAAGTCAGATGCATAATGGACTGAACTACCCAGGTGTCGCTCTCTTCTTCATTTTTGTATTTTGAAAGTCCCCAAGGCCACTGCCCTTCCACACACCTTGTGGGAGGTAATAATTTGAATTATCTGAGTCTTTGCTCTTCATCCATTCTTCCTTGCTTTTTGCCAAGTACTTTTCTGCCTCAAAATGCCACCATGAGTCTGTAAGTCCCAGGGTTCAGAACCATTCTCTCTCTATATATGTTGAGTTTTATAAATATCTGAGTAGTAAATCAATGAAGGCAATTTGTTTATCAGTTGTTAATTTTAGAATTTTTAGAGCTAGAAAGAGGTTTAAAAGTCATCCAGTCTAGCTCTCTCTGGAGCCTGGAAAGAAGATAACGGACTTTCCCAAGAGCATATATCTGATGTGTCAAAGTCCAGACTACAATGTAGATTTCCAGATGCCAGTCCCATGCTCTTTCCACCCCAGGGCTCCAGTGTCTGTCTCCCTGTTTGGGCTGTCTCTCCAAATAGTTGGTAAGTATAGGATGTGGATGACATGGAATCAACAGACTGTAAGCCCAATGCATCAACAGTGAAATGCGGCTAATTAAAATGTGGGCTGCTGTTAAAAACACGGTATAAGAAATACAACATATAATAGCTTTCTTCTACTCTATGCTCAACTGACCACGAACATGGGATGCAGAGTTAATTTTTAGATCTCAAACTTTAAGGACAAATGACAAACTAACAATTTCTAAACGAGAAAATACAATGGTAACTATCTGGAAGGCATATGATAATCAACTGAATTAATTAATGGTATTTTGCCCGGCAAAGGGAAGAAGATGATTTGAGAGCTGTCTTCAAATACTTGAAAGGCCACTTCTGACAGAGAGGGAATTTTCTTGCATCAGTCCTCCTCACCCCCTTCCTGATCTTCACTCCTTTCCCATCTACTTGCTTCTTACATTTGGACTTCTGTTGTCACTCCTCTGCTCTTTCCAAGACCACCAAGTTGGTCTTTCATCCTCTTGTCCTCTGTCATCATCCCTAATGATCATATGCTCTCTCCTGAAACCCCCCCCCCCTTGGTTTATATAATAGTTGGGAATGATTGTAACTCTGGCCATTCCTTTGATTTCTCACTTGGTAGCTCCTCCTGTGCTTCTTATCCACTAACCATAGGTGATCTCAGGGCTCTGTCCATGAGCATCTTTTCTTCCTTTTTTCTTGCCCTAGGATTTTTATTAGCTCTCAGAGAGTCAGCCATCTCTTCTGAACAGATTATTCTCAAACCCATATATGGAGCCTTGGCTCTTAAATGATCATATCCTGCACTTCCTACATCCACAATTTGAATCTTGTCATGCTCTCCACCTAGAATGGCCTCCTTCCATTTCCTCCTACTGAAATTGCATCAGTCCTTAAAGCCCTCTTTCTCTATGTGTCCTCTCCATACCCTTTAAGCACCCATATTTTTTCTTCCACTGAATCCAGAGGTCTTGCTCTTCTAATTGAGACCTGGAGTCATGTGACCTGGATAGCATAGCTCACCTCTTTCCTGTTGGGTAATTTGGGTAAATTACTTAAACCGAGTCTTAGGTTCTTCATGTGCAAATGGGGGAGAATATTACTATTTGCCTTACAGAGTTGTTGGGATGATTACATGAGTTAATATACGAAAAGTGATTTGTAAACTATAAAGTGCTATACAAACAGAGTTTGGTAGTAACATTACTACCAATGAGGTCTTTTCTTTCTTCCAGCAATATAAGCTAGCAGAGTATGTTCAGTCAAATAAATTAGTATTTCCATCTTGACTGACTCACTTGGCTGGAAAAACATGTGGACATTCCAATGTAAACAGAATTGGGGAGGAGGTGTAGGAGACACATGTCATAATTTATTGAGATATGAGTCCTGGCACCTCATTTTTAAACAAAAAAGTACAACATATTATTACTTCGCTAATGGCATGTATTTTCATCTCTCTTGTGGTCATTTGGGAACTTGTCTTACCTCCCCTACTGGTCTATAAAGATATCAAAGTCAGAGACCCTGACCTATTGATCATCCTGGAAGTCCAAGAATAATACCTTAAACTTAGCATGTGTACAAAATTTGCTGAATGAAAATAAATTTGGCACATCTAGTTTAAGGAAAGTGGAATTCAGCCATAAGTTATCCTGATAAAATAGTTTTCAAACAATTAAATAAAGTGTCCTGAGATGAAGTTGGTTAATTGGTAGATAATGAAGATTCTGGGACTATAAGCATTTGCACAGGACCTGAAGAAAGTATTTATATAAATTCTGAGAGTCTTTCTGACTCCAAATCTGTAGATTAATTAGCTAAAGTTATTGCTATTATTTCCACTGTCATTCCCCACTTCCTCTATAAATAGTAGATAAAAATAGATGTCCAGCAATTGGTGCCAACATTTATTTCCTTGAGACCGTAGTCATGCAACAGTCTTTTCGTTTGCTTGTTTTGGGCATCTTTGGAGTACTTTCCAGTTCTTAGGCACCTGAATAATGGCCTCATTGGTCGTGCATTAGAATTACAGATGATAGATTATTCACACACATTTGAATCTGCTTATTAATCAAATAGATGGACTAGGTAATGCAGAAACTACCAAAATACATTTTCTAGACTCAAAAAATCTAACTTGAGTAATTTTAAATACAGCCCTTAAATGCCCACCGCCCCCCCCCCCCCCAACCTCTAATTGCATCACAGTCAGCTTTTCCCCTCATTCTCCTTTGGGCCTTAGCAGCTTTCCCTTCTATGTGACTATCATTGTCTCCCATTTCACAGAAAATATTAAGTCCCTTAAATGTGAATATTCTAAAATGACCACATTCCCAAATTACATGTCCCTATCCCCATGCTTCCCTTAGCCCCACACATTAACATATCTTTTCTCTGGCCTAAGGCAAATATCCTCCACCCATACTCTGAATTCTATTCACTAATATTCCTGTTGTGATCTTATTCCATTAATTATTACTCTCTCCTTCCTCCCTATCCACATATTGTCATTATTTATCTATGGTTGACCCTTTTCTGTGTTTACCTCTACATATTTAAAAGAAAAAGAGAGGGGGTGCCTGGGTGGCTCAGTTGGCTGAGCATCTGATTTTCGATTTCAGCTCAGGTCATGATCTCAGGGTCCTGAGATGGAGCCCCGCATTGAACTGTGTTCAGCAAGAAGTCTGCTTGTTTCTGTCCTTGTGCTCCTCCCTCTCCTCCCCACTGCTCACACACTCTCTTTCTCTCAAATAAATAAGTAAAATCTTAAAAAATGTCTTAAAAGAAAGGAAGAGAGGAGGAAAAGGAATGAGAGAGACAGAATATAACTCTATTTTATTCTATGCTCCTGTATCCAACATTTTTCCTTCCTCTTAGCCACTTTTCTAGAAATAAAGCTTCACTACATTTAATGGCACCACAACCTTGACCAGTAGCAACCATGAATTTTGATATCATTATCCAGCTAAAATTCCTCTGTATATGGTCATCAATGACTTCCTAGGTACCAAATATGATAGGCATTTCCCTGTTTTCATCTTACATCCACAAATCATGACTTGGTTAGCCACTATCTTTTGCTTGAAATTATCTTCTGCTTTCCTTAACCATGACACCACTCCTTCCAAGTTCTTCTTAATCTCTCTCATGGTTTGATATTCATCTGTCCATCCCTTAAACGCTGGTGTTCTTTGGTGTTCTATCCTTACACAACTTGTTTCTTATTCTATGATTTATTCCTGGAAATTTTTTCCATGACCATGGATTTAGACAGCATTTATAAGATAACACCTTTCAAAAAATATGTATCTGTAGCCCAAATTCTAGATATATGCACCCAGTTACCTATTAAGCATCCACAACCAAAGGTCCCACAGGTACCTCCAAACAAATATTTCAGTATTTCATCATGTCCACCCTTTACAGATATGCTCTTTCCCCCGCAGACTTTATCTATACTGGCAACACATTTTTCCATGTGTCCCAAGCTAGAAATCTTTTAGTGTGTGCCTAGAATCTTTTATCTTCCCCCTACACAATTCAATTGCCAAATTTTGACACTGCTGTCTTCTAAATGTCTTTCCTGCTTTACATTCCCAGATGTAGTTGGCTATCCCCTAGACTACTACAGCACTGGTTTTAGTAGTCTCTCTGTTTATTTGTTTGTTTGTTTTTTCTATTCATGAGAGACACAGAGAGAGGCAGAGACAAAGGCAGAGGGAGAAGCACACTTCCCGCAGGGAGCCTGATGTGGGACTTGATCCCAGGACCCTGGGATCACACCCTGAGCCAAAGGCAGACACTTAACCACTAAGCCACCCAGGTGCCCCCAGTCACTCTGTTTTTAATCTTATTCCTTCTTTGATCTAATGCCTGTATTGCTGCTGGAGTGAGCTTTCTAAAAAAAATTCCAGCCAAGTCTCTCTCTAGCAGAACACGCTGTAACAATTCTTTACATTTTCATGCAATTCCTCACATTTTAATGTACACCAGAGTCAACTGGACATTGACTCATTATAACAGAGATTCTGATTTAGGACATCTGGGTTTGGGCCTGAAATTTGCATTTCTAACGCATTCCCTGAAGATTCTTATGCTGTGGTCCAGCAAGCATACTTTCAGTAGCAAGTTTCTACAGATTATAACCCAACTTCCTTTTAAAGGCCCCCCAAACCTGGGCACCTGCGTGGCTCAGTCGGTTCAGTGTCCAACTCTTGATTTTGGCTCAGGTCATGATCTCAGTGTCCACGCTCAGCATGGAGTCTGCTTGAGATTCTCTCCCTCTGCTCATCCCCATGCTTGCTCTCTCTCTCTCAAAATAAACAAAGAAAATCTTTAAAGGCCCCCCAAGCAGTTTTTTGGCCCTCTACTTATCATTGCATCCTTTTCTCCAACTCTTTCCTCCTTTGCTCTTAATGCTCCAGCATCACTGAATGGTTTGTGAATGTTCAAACACATAGTGATCATCTGCTTCTCTATGCCTATACACTTTCAGTTCCAAATGCCTTGCATGCCCACCTACAGATGTCTATTGGTTAGCTCCTACTCAGCTCACCTCTATCTAGGCAAGTCTGTCTCCCTCCCCACTCCAGAGTATTAGCTCCTTGATAGAAAAGTCTGATTCATCTCCAAGGTCCTAACCTCGTAAAGTACCTTGGCCCAAAGGAGCTAGACTCCAAAGCTTGGTTAACTGTCTACAGGATAACTCCCTTAAAAACTCCCAGTGTTCCTTAAACACTTCCCATGCAAGCTGATAATCATAAAACAGAAACTCCAGTGAAATAAATATAGATGACTTTTCCTTTTTGAGATTAAAACAAATACTAAATTGGGAGTAGATGAGGAAAAGATATATAATGTAAGCACATATTACATACATATACATATAAAGTTATTATATTAATACATATTACATATAAAGTTCTATCTTTAATCAACCGGAATTTAGGCAAATTTATCACTAATAAAAAATGTTTTCATGTTTTTCAAACTGCTTCACCAAACTCTTTTATTTAAATGTGTCCTCTGAGTACATAACTAAATGTGCTAAATGTGTCACCAATTAAAAAATGTGTCACCAATCACAATTAGCTAATAATGAGGATTAGCTAATGAGTCATTAATTTTTAAAGCCTCACTGCCTGGAATCTAACCATCAAGTGTTATCAATATCCTGGGAAAAGTTAAACAACCAAATAAGATAAATAATTATTTACTCAGTAAAAGTAAGATTCTTTAAACTTTATAATTTTCCCTTCTTGTCTTTCCTAGACAGAACCCATGGATGCTTCCACCATTTTGCTTGTTCTTTGTAAATTTTGCATATTTTAAGTATATTTTTGCAAATTCCTATTTAACTCGACTTCAGTATCTAAACTTGACTTCAAGAGACCTTTCTATTTTACAGCTACCAAATAAATTCCTATAGTCTGTTAATAATTTTCTTCTGTCAGTGAAGTATCAGTAACTGAATGTTAAATAAACTTTTTCAAATCCAAGCTGAAAATAGGATGTACCATTTGTTTATACTATGTAAACATTTAAAAATGTGAGCTTTTTCATCTTTTGTTTAAAAAATTCCACTCCTTCCACTTCTAAAACTATATTTTTAACTCTAAAGTTTGTCAGGTTTTCTGTTATAAAAATATTACTAATTTTTAAAGGTTTTTAAGCTTTCTTTACATGAGTGAAGCAGCTTTTGATCTTTTATTACCTTATTTTATTTCAACAAATAT
Source organism: Canis lupus baileyi (assembly GCF_048164855.1). Lineage (NCBI taxonomy): Eukaryota > Metazoa > Chordata > Mammalia > Carnivora > Canidae > Canis > Canis lupus. The sequence goes on along the minus strand of NC_132847.1, from coordinate 39,445,492 downwards.
TTATTTAGCTTCTACTATACTGTAAGAGCTGTGCTGGAGGGAGTGGACAAAGAAGTAAATATAGTCCCTGGGCACAACAGTCGTATGGTCTCGTAGAAGAATGAGAATGGTAGGTAACCATAAGAGATAGGTGTCTGGTGGTACTTTATTGGTCTTCATTTGCATCTCCTTAAGGTGTAGCAGTAACAAATTGTCAAAATAATAGTATCTGCTACATTATATAGAGATACAAGCTTCTTGCCTTGGATCCATAGAAAGTAGTGGAATCGAGTGGTTGCTCCAAGAATAATGACATGTGCTGTAAGAACTGCAAACCACTCATGTTCATTTTCAAGCCTGCTAATATATATGCCTCAGCCCCCTACCTAACAATTCTCTTGGTTGCCTTGGTCTTTTGGAACAATCTCAGGAATGGATTAATCAACAATTACCAACTGAGTCTCCACTGTGTATAAGTCTCCACTGTCTGGAAAGTCCTATTCTGCTTGCTGGGTGGTTGTGAAAACAAGACTTATAAAAAGGTAAGCACATCCACTTCTTGGGTATTTTCACCAATGTCAACAGCAGTGAGGAAGAGGGAATTCCTAACAATTATACCCTTTCTACAATAATGCAGACAGACTGGCTACAACTCGCTTTCAAGCAATGAATGGGCTGATGGAAAGTAAGGCCATGCCAAACAGGTGCTAAGTGATGGGTCATGCCACCTTCTCACCTTACCACCTACCATCTTTCTTTCTTTTTTTTTTTTCCCCCTGAGTTAATGAAATACTTTGGCATCTCTTTATCAATCAGTAGCCACTAATTTCTTCAAGACCATTTATTGGATTCTTAACTTTGTTCTGTTTACAGTAGAAATTTTTCAAAATGCTCACAAATCAATAAGACATTCAGTATTATTTTTATTTCATAGTTGATGAAACTAAGTTTCAAAGTGATTACTACCTTGTCCAATAGTCCAGCTGGAACTTGAATTCAGGGCTATGTTTTCTTAGAAATTAAAACATAATATTCACTTATATAAATATTATTGGGCACCCACATACATGAGCAACACTGTAAATAAAAGCTGGAATCAACTCAAAGGTCAGATCTCTGCCCTCAAAGAGTTAGAATCTAAAAGGAGAGGGGGGAAATGGTGGGGTTTTAACCACTTTGAAATATAGAGGAAAAAAAAAAGAAAGAAATACAGAGCAGAATTAATTTGCTTTGCATTTGTATTAAATCAAATATCATAAAAAGCTACACACGAAATTTTTTTCTTTTTATATATGTATATAATACATTCTTAAAATTGTTAAATTAAATTTATAAGAATACATTCTTATAAATTGTTTTACTCCCTTTCACCCATTTTGCCCATCCTCCTCAATCTCCTCCCTAGTCATTCCAATAGATGTGTAGTGGTAACTCATTTGCTTTCATTTGCATTTCTCCAGTGATGGATAATGTTGAACACCTTTTCATATGCTTACTTGCCATTTACGTATCTTTTCTGGTGAGGTGTCTATTCAGAGCTATTGCCCATTTGGTTTTTTATTGTTGAGTGTTAAGTGCTCTTTGTATATTTTTTTAATTTTCTAAAAAAGATTTTATTTATTTATTCATGAGAGACACACAGAGAGAGGAAGAGACCTAAGCAGAGGGAGAAGCAGGGTGGGGAGTCCATTGTGGGACTCAATCCCCTACCCCAGGATCATGCCCTGGGCAGAAGGCAGATGCTCAACCGTTGAGCCAACCAGGTGCTCCTCTTTGCATGTTTTAGATATGTTCTTTTTTTTATAGATCTTGCAAATATTTTTTCTCACTCTGTGGCTTGTTTTGTTTTTCATTCTCTTAACAGTGCTTTGGCAGAGCTGAAGAATTTCATTTTCATAAAATCTAGCTTATTGATTTTTTCTTTCATGGATTATACTTTTAGTGCTATGCCTAAAAACTCATCATCAAACACAAGGTTACACAGATTTTTTTATGTTTATTTTTGTATGTTTTAGTCTAAAAATTTAATAGTTTTGCATGTTAGGTCTATGATCCATTATTTTAGTTAATTTTTTTAAAGACTTTATTTATTAATGAGACACACACACACACACACACACAGATTTTATTTATTTATTCATGAGAGAGACACAGATAGGGAGAGAGGCAGAGAAACAGGCAGAGGGAGAATCAGGCTCCATGCAGGGAGCCTGATGTGGGACTCCATCCCAGGTCTCCAGGATCAAGCCCTGGGCTGAAGGCAGCGCTAAACCGCTGAGCCACCCAGGCTACCCTGTTTTAGTTAATTTTTGCGAAAGATTTCTCTGTATTTGAGTTCATTGTATTGTTTATGGACAGTTGTTTCAGCACCATAATCATGCAATGAATGAATGGATTGTTGCAAGTTACATAAAGTTACTAATGGATTAATAAATAAAACTAACATGATGATTAAAATGCCTTTGACCTTACACCTTTAGAACGGCTACCATCAAAAAAGATAGGAGACAACAAATGCTAGTGTGGGTGTACTAAAAAGGGAATTTAGTGGAACTGTAAAGTGGCACAGGCACTATGGAAAATAGTATAGAGAACCCTCAAAAAATTAAAGATAGAACTATCATATGGTCCAGCAGTTCTACTTCTGGGATTATATGCAAAGGAAACAAAAACGCTAACTCAAAAATATATCTGTACCCCCATGTTCATAGTAGCATGATTTATAATAGCCAAAACATGGAAACATGGAAACAACCTAAGAGTCCATTGATGAATAAATGGATAAAGAAACACACACACACACACACACACACACACACACACCCCGGAACATTTTTCAGCCATAAAAAAGGAAATCCTACTGTTTGTGACAACGGATGAATCTTGAAGGCATAATGCTTAATGAAATAAGTCAGAGAAAGATAAATTTATTTCCATTGGTATATGATCTCACTTATATGTAGAATCAAAGAAAAATTAGGGTGGTGTTGGGAAGTGGAATTGGAGGAAGGTGGTCAAAAGGTACAAACTTTCAATCATACAATCAGTAAGTAATAGAAGTGTAATGTACGACATAACTGTAGCTAACTGTGCTGTATAATAAATAGTAAATTTGTAAAAGATAAAATAAGAGTGCTCATCATGAGGAAAATTTTTCTTTTCTTTTTAATTTTTTTATTTTATCTATATAAGAAGATGGAGATTAGCTGAATTTACTGTGGTAATAATTTCACTGTATATGTAAATCAGACCATCATGCTGTATACCTGAAACTGATACAGTGATATTCATCAATTATTTCTCAAAAAAAAATGCCGTTCAGTTTATAAAGTGTCAGGAGTCATTAACACGAGTCATTTAGAAGAAACTGAGGTTCAACAGATGTAGTCATTTGCTCAAGGCAACCACTGAAAACAAAACACGATAGTAACTGCACAATACAGTATCCACAGAGTATTATTCAAGAAGGTTCAACTCTTTTTGTTACTACTACACCCTTATGGTTTTTCTTTTCTTTTCTTCTTGGCTACTGGAGTCTCTTCTGTCTTCAATAGTCTACTTTTAATACATCCACACCACTGAGAGCGGCTTCACCTCTTCAGTTGTTAGCATTATCAGGTGCCACCCAAACAACAGCATTGCAGACCCTTCAGAAGAATGATGCTGCCCGCCTCCCCACCTGGAACAGCTGCTCTTATAGCCACTCTTAGACTCCTCTGTTATCTATGGTTTCACATCTCCCCAAGACAGCCTGCTGACCTCCTGACAGCTCTCAATACTAGGGGAGAAATGTCTCCATCATCATACCGAGTCTGGGTTTGTTTACCTGTAATGCCACAAAAGTCCCAACATTCTGAACACAGAGAATGTCTTCCACCTGGTGTCTTGGGAGGAACACTAACCAAACCAAAGATACTGAGGTACCAGTCTGAGCTGGGCAATCCTGGCCTGGCATTTCATTCTCAAAGGTATCAATTCTCTCATTTTGGTAAAGTTGGCAAATTCTCTGCCACTAAAAAAAAGCTAGTAAATTTGCAAGAATTAGTCTTAATTCAACTAAAAATGAAAGTAAATCATGGGAAAGTACCTGGGGAATCACAGGAAGGCTGAAAGGGGCATGGAACTAGGAAAAAGAAAGTGTTGACAGCCAACGTTGTGCAGGTTTGGCCGCAAGGAGACAGACAGTATTATGAACATGTCAGGTGGCTTCCACAGCTTTCGCAGAAATGCCAGTCTCAAAATGTGCCTCTGTAGTAAGTTTTAGCTCTCAAAAGCAGGAGGAATTCTACTCTTCATCTGCTCCGAAGATAATAAGAAACTGCCACGGAAACACAGGTCCAAATAGCCTTGTCGTTCCCCAGGGAATGTTTTACTCAGTTGTTAAATGTTCCCACCAGAAATCTTTTCGAAAGTCTTAAAACATATTTCATCCCCCCTCCTCCCCATTTTCCTACAGAAACAAAATTAATTGTTCCCTCCATGGCAGTTCCCTCACTTCTTTTAAAACTTTGTGAAGGAAATGTGGCTTTGTGCGGATGATTTTCGTTCCTCTAACATCTATAATGAAAGAGTCTGTTTAATGTGTTCATTGAAAGAATTATGTAAGCTCCAGTTCAGCCCTGCATGATTGCCAGGGATAAAAGAAACAAAAGGTGATTTGCACTTGAGAATTTGCAGCATGAAGTGTCTGTTAAACAAAACCAGCCGCCACCATCCTCTCGAGCAGGCACCAGGCAAGGGACGGGGACCCTTCTATAAAGCACACACACGCCTACACTTGACCCATGGGGTTCGGACAAGGGGGAACGCCAGTATGATTCCATCGGACAGAGTGACAAAAACCCTGGCTTGAGAAACACAAAAGCACATGGCAGCTCTTAGATTCGCTGCTAAGCAACACTGTCCTGCTTCCCCAGCTCCTACCCACTGACCGCCATAAAATATACAGTGAAGGGGAAGCTGCTTGCTGTGGGAAAGGAGGATGTATTCAGGGTGGAGAAGCTGCAGATCTGCTCTTTAACGTCCTTCAGTTAGAGCCAGTTGACCTGAGCTCATAAGGAATTGCTAAGTGATGGAGAGGGGAGTTTGTTCCAACCCCCCCCCCCCCGGGGTTCCTCTGGTTCCCTTCACCTGGATGGTGGCAGAGCGTAGATGGTGGTTAAGCCCTCTGACTGCAAAGTGGATGAACTGCACTTAGCCCTGCCTGATCCAGGCTCAGTGTTGCCCAGTTAGGGGTGGAGTCAAACTGCCACCTGCAGACCACCTTATCCTTGGCACAACAAATGGCTCCTGAGCCTCTTCCTGGATGCCAGAACCGACTGGTGCTCCATGTACCTGATCTCCCTTGATCTTTAAAATCATCCCCAAAGGCAGTATTAGTCCCCCAATTTTATAGATGAGAAAACTGATGCTCAGAGGGAAGAGGTTAAAAGTAGCAGGGGCTGGATTTGAACTCATGCTTGTCTCATTCCAAAGTGTGCAGTCGTTTACGCTCTCATTCACTCCAGCACATACACCTGGTCTTCGTCACTTGTTAGGAAGGTGACTCTGTGATGTGACTCTTGTGGTTTCCTATTGAATGTCATTCTTCCTTTTAGAGATACAGTCCAGTGTCACAGACAAGCATATTAGACTCCGGACCTCCTTGTGGCAAATCCTAGCTCTGTCTCTTGCCGGCTAAGGAACTTGGGCAAATTATTGACCTTCTTTGTGCCCCACTTTGATCGGCTGCCCCTACTTCATAAGTTGTAGATGAGGCTGGAATGGATTGCTAACTAAGAAGCCAACAGAGGGTTACTTGGCATGGAGAAGGTGCTCGTGAAATGTTTACTATTATTGTTTGCCTCAGATAGGAGTTTGATGAGGAAGGGACATGTCATAGCAAAGCATAGAAAATCACTCCTGACATTCATGGTTTTTTGAGAGAGAAGCATAACATAGTACAAATAAGCAAAGATTTTTATAGAGAAAGATAGGAAATGCCAGCATCAGCTCTTGATCCTGTCATGTCATTGCTCTTAAGGTCTGACGGTTCTGAGCTGTGCTTGTGGACAGAGCCAATCAATTTGGAGTCAGTCAACTGTCCTGCCAATTTTTTTTTTTTACGTTGTTGTTAAAACATCTGTTAGTCAAAAATTATTATACAAGAGGTGGAGAAGCGTTCCTGAGAACAAGAGGTTAAGTAACTTGGCTCAGAGGTTAAATCAATAGTTAGACTAAACACAACCCATAATTCTGAATTCTCAGTCCACTCCTCTTGCTCTTGAGTCATGCTTTTCTTTTGACTGCATTCCCAGCTATGTTTAAGAAGTCATTCACTCTTCAAACCATGGGGAAAAAAAGACAACTTTCACATAAAAATATATCTGTTGAGTCAGGATGAACCAAAAGCAAGTCACATCAGTTTTTGTTGTTGTTGTTTTATCGTTACCAGGATAAATGTGCATGTAGCCTCACAGACATTACCAGTTTGGCTTTCTAACTTAGCACTTGTTTCCCTGAGAGTTCCCCACCACACAGCAACTGTGATTTCTCGTAACCATGCTTAAGGATCCAACCTGCTTCTCAAGGTTGTATAAAGAACCCTCGCTGGGCACATTGCTGGATTCTGCCATTCATGAACACCCCAGTCATGGAATAGCTGCTTGTGTGGACAGCAATTGGGAAAACAATTCTTCAGTCTGTCTGGATGAGGGTTAGATTAGTTCATAAGAGAATGCCTCCTTCTAGCTTCAGTATAGAAGAGGGGAATTTGCCAACAATGGCAAGGGCAGCAAGAAATGTCTCCAGAAGGAGAAGGCCACCAGCCTGGAAATGGAGGAGTAATCTTGTCTCACATTTAGATCTTTCATCCATTTTGAGTTTATCTTTGTGTATGGTGCAAGAGAGTGGTCTAGTTTCATTCTTCTGCATGTGGATGTCCAATTTTCCCAGCACCATTTATTGAAGAGACTGTCTTTCTTCCAATGGATAGTCTTTCCTCCGTTATTGAATATTAGTTGACCATAAAGTTGAGGGTCCACTTCTGGGTTTATTCTGTTCCATTGATCTATGTGTCTGTTTTTGTGCCAGTACCACACTGTCTTGATTACCACAGCTTTGTAGTACAACCTGAAATCTGGCATTGTGATGCCCCCCGATATGGTTTTCTTTTTTAAAATTCCCCTGGCTATTCAGGGTCTTTTCTGATTCCACACAAATCTTAAAATAATTTGTTCTAACTCTCTGAAGAAAGTCCATGGTATTTTGATAGGGATTGCCTTAAACGTGTATATTGCCCTGGGTAACATTGACATTTTCACAATATTAATTCTGCCAATCCATGAGCATGGAATATTTTTCCATCTCTTTATGTCTTCCTCAATTTCTTTCAGAAGTGTTCTATAGTTTTGAGGGTATAGATCCTTTACCTCTTTGGTTAGGTTTATTCCTAGGTATCTTATGCTTTTGGGTGCAATTGTAAATGGGATTGACTCCTTAATTTCTCTTTCTTCAGTCTCATTGTTAGTGTATAGAAATGCCACTAATTTCTGGGCATTCAAAATCCTAGAGAAGAACACAGGCAACACCCTTTTTGAACTTGGCCATAGTAACTTCTTGCAAGATACATCCACGAAGGCAAAAGAAACAAAAGCAAAAATGAACTATTGGGACTTCATCAAGATAAGAAGCTTTTGCACAGCAAAGGATACAGTCAACAAAACTCAAAGACAACCTACAGAATGGGAGAAGATATTTGCAAATGACATATCAGATAAAGGGCTAGTTTCCAAGATCTATAAAGAACTTATTAAACTCAACACCAAAGAAACAAACAATCCAATCATGAAATGGGCAAAAGACATGAACAGAAATCTCACAGAGGAAGACATAGACATGGCCAACATGCACATGAGAAAATGCTCCGCATCACTTGCCATCAGGGAAATACAAATCAAAACCACAATGAGATACCACCTCACACCAGTGAGAATGGGGAACATTAACAAGGCAGGAAACCACAAATGTTGGAGAGGATGCGGAGAAAAGGGAACCCTCTTGCACTGTTGGTGGAAATGTGAACTGGTGCAGCCACTCTGGAAAACTGTGTGGAGGTTCCTCAATGAGTTAAAAATAGACCTGCCCTACGACCCAGCAATTGCACTGTTGGGGATTTACCCCAAAGATACAGATGCAATGAAACGCCGGGACACCTGCACCCCGATGTTTCTAGCAGCAATGTCCACAATAGCCAAACTGTGGAAGGAGCCTCAGTGTCCATCGAAAGATGAGTGGATAAAGAAGATGTGGTTTATGTATACAATGGAATATTACTCAGCTATTAGAAATGACAAATACCCACCATTTGCTTCAACGTGGATGGAACTGGAGGGTATTATGCTGAGTGAAGTAAGTCAGTCAGAGAAGGACAAACATTATATGTTCTCATTCATGTGGGGAATATAAATAATAGTGAAAGGGAATATAAGGGAAGGGAGAAGAAATGTGTGGGAAATATCAGAAAGGGAGACATAACGTAAAGACTGCTAACTCTGGGAAACGAACTAGGGGTGGTAGAAGGGGAGGAGGGCGGGGGTGGGAGTGATTGGGTGACGGGCACTGGGGGTTATTCTGTATGTTGGTAAATTGAACACCAATAAAAAAAAAAAAGGAAATGGAGGAGTACCTGGAGGAGGTGCTGGCCGCAGTTGTGTGATTGGGCTGCTAGGCACCATGTGCTGCCTCAAGCTGGGTTCTTGGACTGGAGTGAGAGGTCGCCTAGTTTTTCCAACTATGGAACTGGTGTTGGTTTCAATCGCTTTAACCGCAGAACTCATGACTCTCTGTCCTAGAAAGACTGGTCTGGCATTCTAGGGCACAGCATAGCATGTTGATCAAGTCAATTATTTTGATTCAGAGCTGTTTTGTCAGAGCCTTCTTCTCCAGCTTAGAGTTCCCTAGGCTATAAAAGGCACTACTTCCCCAGGGGATCACATTCCCCATAAGCAATGAGAAATCAAATCTTCTCCCTCTGAGCTTCCCCTTCTCTGTGAGCCCAGGGTCATGGAGTTAATATTAAAGAATTGGAATATGCCAATGTTCATATGTGAGCTCTGTGATGTCAGGAACCTGCTCTGACTGGGTCATGCAAGGCGTGCCAGCACCCAGCACAGTGTCTGGCACAAAACACTCAGTGAAACATTGTGAATGTCTAAATGAAACCTCCTTTTGACTTTAGCATACTGGACTCATATGATAAATTTAAATGAATACATAGTCTCCACTCCTTTATTCAGAGCTCACCTTTTAGTGTATAGAGATACAGAAATGAAAAGATGAATGATATGATTACATGGAACTCTGCCTTCTTTTGAATGTGTTCCAAGTAGCCCAATTTTGGGCAGCTCTAATCTATGAATGATAAGTAGTTAATTACTCTGGGACCTTTTTTCCATTACTACTTTTTTTGATAAATTTTTGATGGTGTACAAAAAATTATCTACCAGCCCAAACACTGCTATCTTTTGAAAGGCCTGCTTACAAGATTGGTCCTCTGCTGGCATCTGAGAACTTGGATTCCCACAGCTGATCAAAGAATAGCTCACTGTGCCTCAAGTGTGTGTACAAACAACATGACTTAGATTGAACACCTGCTTTCCTTCTGGGAGTCTGGAATGTGCTAGGAAGAGGGTCCCTATATGACCAACATCCCTCTCCAATCCTTTGGTGCTGAGTATCAGCTAGCTTCCTTTTTATCCTGTGTGACTCCACCAGGAGAGAGGACCCATAAAAGCTTGCTCCTGGTTTTTTCTGGACTTTGCCACATACACTCTTTCCTTTTGATTTTGCTTTGTTCCATAGCCATGAGTATGACCACATGCTGAGTTCTGTGAGTTCCAGCAAATTATTAAACATTAAGGTGGTCTTGGTGACCCCCAACACATAGAGTAAAGGGAAAAAAAGCTTTTATAAAATCTTAGAAACCTTTCCTGCTACAGATATATTCCTCTTGCAGCCCCAGGTCTTTTTACTTTGTATTTTGGTCCTTTATAGTTAAACCTAACTTCTCTATTAGGCTATTAATTTCTTAAGAATAGGCCAAGACTTAATTCAGCTCTGTTTCATCCAGTGCAGTGCCTTATACAAACAATATACCAGTAATATACTAGTAAATAGTTAGTATATGAATGGGTGAATGCCACTTAGACATTTCTCTCATATACAGTATCAGGCTCAAAATATTATATACTTTTATTTGGCCTGTTTGAATGTGAGATCATTAGGATCTCCTAAACTTCCAGAACCTAAAAATTATAATGTCTGTAGAGAGAAAGAGACCAAGATACAATCTCTTGCAATTGACTAAAGATCATAAGAAACAGATAGGGAAGGATCACATTCCCATTTTGAGGAAGGAATGCAAGATATATTTTTGAAATTTTCTAGGGTGGAATTTCAAACTTCAGTATCCCAGTATCAGTGGGCAAAATTATGATTTCACATGTATAGCTTGTGCTGCCTTGTAAAGTTTATAGATTAAAGTATAATCCACACAGCAATCACACAGGATGGCTATGAGTATTATTTTGAACAAAGGTCATGTAATATGGCATATATTTAGGATCTATTAAGTCGTAATTTTCTGGCCGCCTGAAAGTCGGATGGAACTTGTTTTCTTGAGAGGATTTGAATCCACAGGGGTTGAAAACTTTTCTGTAGATTTTCAAGGGGTTCATCAAAATAGGAAGTTTAGCAGGGAGTAGAATACAGAAGAAGAAACTTGGCTTCCCCTTTCATTGACTCTGTTCTCCATAACCAATTTAGGAAGCTTTTTTCCATCACAAATGAAGACATACTTAATGTTTTAAAATCTTCTGACAAGTGATGTTATTAGTTCTGCCTTAGGTATAGGATACTTTGTAGAATCAGATGTATATGTCCCGAGGCACCAGCCTTGGAAGAGGGCAATGGTGGGTAGAGAATCTAAAGTCTATGCCTTCTGACCACAGAAGCCAGGTTGACAAAAGCTTGTCCTTGAAACACTGAATTTAGAATAAAAATACCATAAATTCTGAGGTTTTTCTGAATGAATCAGTGAGTCAGTTGGTTACAAGACCATAAAACGTTAGAGCATCTTATCCTGCCCTCTATCTTTCATGTGAGAGAAATTCAATTCAGGCGGGTGAGATGATTTCCCTCAAGTTCTCATAGCTTCTTAGTGACAGAGAGAGTAAGATCTAGGTCTCCTGATTTCCAGTCTTCCTACTGCATGTACTTTGATGCTTATATACTTAAACATGCACTCTCAACTGTACACATACCGTACTCAAGGGGACATACAAGGCTCATGGCTATGGTGCAATTCATGCGAAGCAGAGCATTAGATCTAGTTCTAGACAATTCGACCACCCAAGACAAAATCTATTTTAAATTTCCTAAATAATCTCATAAGAATGCTAGACTCCACCAGAAGTTAATGAAGATGCTACAGAAAGCACAACTCGACCCTCCTTTTTAATCTGGGATTCCTAGAACTAGCTTGCTGTGTCTCTGCAGTGCTTCCTTTCTTCATGTGGGTATTTTAAGAACACTCATAATATGACAACACTTGTTTTCATAAAATTGGTTTTCCACAGGTTGAGTACCACGGGAGAGGCTATGGTTCATATTAGAAGCCATATCCCATGGTAACACACCAGCTTCTTTGTATACTGCAGCAGTGGAAGTTATTGTTTTAAAAAATGCAAATAGCTCATTTTGAAAATGCAAACCACACAAACCTAGAGCCTCCTTACATTCATTATTCCCTAAACTTAGCCTACCCTGTCTTCAAAATGTTAGCTGTTGGCTACACAGATGAAAAAGAAATAATCGGGGAGATAGCTACCTAGAAAACTTGCAAGATAAAACAAAACCAAGTTGTGTTTATGTATGTAACAAAGCCCTAAAATTCTAATAATAATTACAATTATGTAAGCCTTTCTAATTTACAAAGCAGACACATATTTCACAGTTCTGACAATATTCCCATGTGGTGAATTTTATCATCCCTATCTTACAGAGAAGGAAAAAGAGGTTCAGATGATTTAAGTCGGTTGCCTAGGAACATGCAGCCAACAAGGCACGCAGCAAGGACCCAAACCTGGTTCTATGGGATTGCAAGACACAATCAAATGTTTTGCAGGTCAGGACTTGATTGTTGGTTCGGCTCTGCAGTAGGTGATCCCTACCACAAGAAATCCTCCAGCCAGGAAGAACAATCCTCCCTGCCAATCTTTACTTGATGGAGTCTTAGGCCCAGGGTACCTACCTCTTTTGAATGCTTCTCTCTCCACATCTGCCAATGGAATTCATTGCACCCTAGAATGAAGTGCTTCAAAATGGAAATTCTGGTTGCTAAAGGGGCCCTTTAATTATTAAATAGATAGTGAAAGAAAATACAGAACTCTAAAACTAGAGGCATTCCATCATTTCAGGTGGGAATTCCTTATAATTTTTTTTTCTTCCACTGGGTTTTATTTTATACATTGTTTTAGCTTTCTCCAAAGTCATTATATAAACCCCAGTGGAAAAATTCATCTATTGCAGCACCGTAAAATGTTTTCTTAAAAATTCCATCACCCATTTTATTACTGGAAGCAACTACAGAAAGACTTACATGTTAAGAGATTTAAGTTTGACCAGTGGGACTAATGGAGCTTGGGCTTTCAACATTAGTCTATCAGAAAACATTTAAAAAGGTTTTTTTGTTTTTTTTAAGATCCCCATGTGTTTTTCAAAGATGAATACGGACGGCCCAAGGCTTCCACCAATCCCAATTTAACACGAATAAAATAATAAAAACCATACTTCTCTTTCTATAAATATAATTATTTCAAGAATAAAATTATTTTTTCACCTGTCTTCAAACTGATGTTAACATTTTCTATTTAAAATGATGGGCTGCACCAGTAAAATGGAAAGAAAACCTAGGGTTAGACTGAGCACCTCCAAGGAACCACAGATGTTCCCCCAAAAGCTGGGCTACCATCACTGTCCGTAGGGGTCTAGAGATTGTGGTCTCTTCTCTGACTCCTTGCCTCCCCCCATCTCTTTCTGGTGATCTCTCAGATGCGTGTCATAACTCCTTCTCTTTTCTCTATATTCATTTATGCAGCCCTATTGCTTAGCCTCCCACCATCTCCATCCTTCTCCTTCCAACCTCACTCGCTTCAGCCAGCCCTGCACTTCAACCATAGGCGTCCTTTTCAGCTGCAGCCCTCATCTTTCACTGCCTCACTTAAATATGCCAGTGGTCACTGGTTACTCACGCAAGGTCTCACCTCTTACCCCAGTGTGTGAGACCAGCCACATCACACCTCCAAGCTGCTGTCCCAATACCTGTTTTCTTTGCTTTTCATAACCTTTGATCTCACAACCTCCTGCTTGGGACGCCATCCTTCCTTTCTTTTCTTTTCTTTTTTTTCCTTTGTACAGACAGTGCAAAGTCCCACTTACATGTTATACCCCCCTGTGAAGCCTTTGCTGGCTTCCACAAATGGGTGTAGTCCTTCTCTTTCCCACACCATATTGGCGTGATGGTCTTGCCTACCTCTAAGAAAGTACTTTATCTGCACTCTCTGGTTTACCAACCTGTCTCCCCTGACATACTATAATGTCGTGGCTGTTTTCAATATTCATGCTATAGCCCTAAGACCTACATACTTTTTTAATGTAGCCACCTTTTTATTTTTTTTTAGAGAATGCAGCTTATTCTTACCTAAATGCTGGTTTCTGAATGCTGTGTTGACCTTCTACATCAAGATCACCCAGGAGAAACTACGAAAATGACTTTCAAGGTGTACCTTTGACTTCATTTTTTTAAAAATTTTGAATATGGTTGATATACAATGTTACATTAGTTTCAGGTGTACAACACAGTGATTCAACTTTTCTATAGTTAGGCAATGCTTACTACAAGTGAAACTACCATCAGTCACCATAAAATGCCATGACAATATCATTGACTCTATTCCCCTTACCGTGCCTTTTATTCCCATGACTTATTGATTCCATAACTGGAAGCCTGTATTCCCACTTCCCGTCACCCATTTTTCCCATGCCCCCAATCACTTCCCTCTGGCAGCCATCAGCTTGTTATATGTATTAATACATCTGATTCTGCTTTTTGTTTGTTTGTTCATTTGTTTTGTTTTTTAGATTCCACATGAGTGAAATCGTATGGTTTTTGTTTTTCTTTGTTTGACTTATTTCAGTTAGCATAAGCTCAGCTGGTAGAGAGGAGGACTGCAGGTGCTATGTCATGGCCAAACACTGACCTACACAATCAGCCTCTCTAAGGATATTCCTTGAAAATCTTTATTTTTTAAATATGCTTCCCACATAATTCTGATGTACAGCCAGATTTGAGGATCACTGTACAACCTCCCTGACTTACTGTCTTATTACTTCCTTCTTCCCCAACTGCTGTGGCCTGAGAGGGAGGCTGTGTAGGGCATGGGTTGTAAAGTGAGACACTCTGAAGCTTGTCTCTACATCCTAGCTTCATGATCATGTGGCAAATAAATGAACTAAATAGATTAAGCTTTGTCTTAGGTTTCTTATTTTAAATGAAAGAAATGCTCTTTTTCTTAGGGGACTGTAAGCCCTTAGGATAGCACCCTGTGAATGGAGGGCACTGCTTAAATAGGAAATTGGCTCCTTCTGAAGAAGACAAGACAACATGTCCAAAGTTAGGGAAAGAGAGTAGAAGTCATAACAAAACAATATACCCTTAACATTTTAATGGCAACAAATATGGTAACCCTTTTCAAATGTATTAGATCATCACATTTTGCAGATAACCTTTTAGAAATGTGCTAGTGAATTCATTTCCCTGTATTCTACAATGACTTTGGTAAATCTCAGGCTGTTTGTTTACTTTAAAGAAAAAAGCACCACACCCACTGGCAAGTTTTGAGCACATTACATAGAACAGTACTTCTTCAGTGTCAAATGTGTGCTTAAGTTAAACGTCTAGTACTATGGGAAGAATCTGTAAATGTCAAACATTAGGATAATTACCACTTAACTCATCTCAACAAATTATATAACTGTACTTTTTACAGGGTCCTTAGAGACATTATCCTCTTAGGGCCTCTCTTGCAGCAAAGTTGATCTCGGCTCCTATCCCACCATTTGTCAATAACCAGAATTGAATCTGAAGCCAAAATAGGATAATGTATGCTCCCAAACCATCAGCTTGATGATATTAATAATCAAATGGTGCCCATGATATGCAGCAACAACAAACTTGCCTCTGTAGAAGTTCAAACAAGTAGCAGCACACTGGACGTACTTGTCAGTTCTTACATTCAGAATACTCGCAAATCTTTACACTAAAGCCCTTCAGGTCATAGTCCCTATTTCCTTTCACGATGGATACTTACTTCCATATGTGGAGTTCCTATTGAATGATCAGAATTGTATTGTGCCAAATTAGGCTTGCAAAGATATGGTTTAATGGGAGTTTATTTCAATAATTGCTTGCAAATGTAGGATACTTAAAGTATTACATGCCCCATTTTCATTCCTTAATATTCAACAACACAATGTTGTTACTGTTCCATATTCTCCCAACACTTTCCAACATACCACCCTGCCCACAAATGGCTTTTTATCAATGGATGAAGAAATCACGCATTTGTTGAATCAGATCTAAAGAGATGTAATATTGCATCATGGCTAAGGCCATATTTTTAATTCCAGTTGCCCATTAGAATCATCTAAGGGGCTATTTACCTGTATTTATTTATTTAAAAAATTTGTTTATTTTTTAAAAAGAAAGAAAGCATGAGTGCGAGTGTGGGGAGGGGCAGAGGGAGAGATTTTCAAGCGGACTTCCCGCTGCATGGAATCTGATGAGGAACTCAACCCCCTGACCCATGAGATTATGACCTGAGCCAAAACCAACAGTCAGACCCTCAATCAACTAAACTACCCAGGCACCCCTAGTTTTTTTAAAAAAATATTATAGTTACTTCTTACCCTACCCCCCATCAAAATTCCCCTATAATGCCATTTTACAGATCCACAAGTGACTCTAATCCACAACTAGGGTTGAGAACTCGAATTAAGAGCTTGGGTTTTGAAGCTACATTGGCCTGGGTTTGAATGTAGGTTTCACCATTTACTGGCTGCATGACCTTGAACAAGTTACGTTGCTTCTGGGTCTCATCCCAGGCAAACAGAATCAAAAGCTCAAGGGGTAAAGCGGGAACACTGGTCCTTTTTAACAGCACCGTAGGTGATTTTATTGTGCAGCCAAGATTGAAAATCACTAGTTTAATACTTAGTAGTTAAGTTTGTAAAATATAAATATGAGAATTCAATGAAATACATTATGAAAAGGTTAGTTCAGGCCCTGTCCCACACAAATCAATAATGCTGGTAGATACCGTTATTAAGGCAGAAGACATAGAAGGAGCAGTGGCCAGAGTCAGGCTGGCCATCTGGAGCTAGAGCAAAGCTAACTGAGGTGACCCCTCACTACTGATCTAGTCACTACTTCACTATATTATATGGGCCCTCTGGGAGAGAATCTGAATCCTACCTCTATAATCCTGGGCTATTTCCTGAACCTGTCTGAACCTCACAGGTACCAAAAATAAAGATGTTATAACCACCAAAACAAGTGTGTCTGTAGTGGAAGCAGGTGGGCCACCAACCTGACATAGTAGATGACATGCAGCAAAAATGATGGGCAGTTGATATTTGAGTGAAATGTGACTGTGAACCTTCTGGTTTCTGAGCAGGGAATGGAAGGAAGAAAAGTAAAAGTAGATTCAGTCTTAAGTAATACATGCGATAGATGGGAAACAGGAGTTGTCAGAACCAAAGAAGCAAGCTAGGAGAGTGGTAACATAATACAGAACTACTAGGATGAAGGTAAGTACACAGTGTAACTCAACTGAGTTGTGGTTGCCATATATGACCTATCAAACAGTAGTTGTAGATGATCTTGAATTATTTAGCTCTGACATTCCAAGATGTTCTATCATGTTATTTCAGATGAGGTGTAAAGATATTGTTTAATGAATAAGAGTTTCAGTTTGAGATAATGGAAAAGTTCTGGAGCTGGAAGTGGTGATGACTGCAGACAATGTGGATGAACTTAATGCCAATGAATCATATCGTTAAAAAGGGCTAAAATGGTAAATTCCGTGTTGTATATATTTTACTACATACATACACAGACACACAGTAGACAGGAAGAAATAAACACATGAGATACTTTAAGAGGAAACATGGCAGACTAAGTGACTGATGGCCATAGACAGTAAAGAATGGATAAAAAAAAAAAAAAGCCCATAATAATTTAGGCTTGGGTCCCCAGGGAGATCATTTTTAGAAAACAGGGAGTGAAGTAGATCTAGTTTGATGGGAAGATTACATTTGCAATGGTGGGTATTTTGCCCTGGGGGCTGGAAGTACACGTAAGGAAAAATTATCTTCAGTAGATAGAAATGCAGACAGCTTGAGTGACAATCAAAAGTGATTTTATAAATGAGAAATTATCACTGATGTTACAAAATGGAAGTCTAGAGTTGAGGTGCTTTACTTTCCTTCTGAAGAACTCACTGCTACTATGATCATCTGATTTCACCAGCTATTTTTATAGATGGAGAAACCAAGCCCTAGGGAAGTGGGGTGGCTCCTACAAGGTCATGCAGAGAGTGAACTACGCTTTCTGAAACACACCCCAATGGTCTTTCCATTTTGTGTTACTTATTCTGGAGTGATCATCCTAGATCTGGTAAGAACATAAATCCCTTGGGAAAGAGGATTAAGGGAAATGATGAGAGAAATGATGGTTACTCTAAAGAACAGCCATAGTCAACAAGGTCCAGTGGAGGAAGATGAGAAGAAATTAGAAACCCTGGAGAGTCTATGAGTAGGAACTAGGAGAGAGTATTCAAGCAGAGAGTGAACTTGGAAACTCAAAGTAAAGCTCAGAAAAGGACCTCTGAGCTCATTTCTACTGACCCTCTGGGTCACTTGATGTTTGCATCACACAAGAGATTGATCTTCTCCATGAAGCCTTCACAAATAGTTAACTATACTTCTGCCCTAGGATCCCACAGCATTCACAGAATGTGTATGTCAGTAATGCTGTGCTCATGTTCTTGGAGATGTCAGCTCTATTTAAAACAATATTATTCAGGGACAAATTTCCCAAAGATGTATTGGTATAACTGCGCAGTTTGTTCCCAGAGAATCCCCAAATGACTTACTACACTGTAAGATGTGAAGAGAAAAGTTAAAAGTAAAATATCAAAACTTCCTTAGATGACTTAGTCAAAATAAATAAGACCCAAAGACTCAAAGATCGATGCCTTGGGTAGAGTGATATTGTGGAAAGAACACAGGATTTGAAGCCAAAGGACGGTTTTTCTTGAGGCCAGTAGGGTGCTAGGCCAAACTCCCTTTCTAAGACATTTTCTACTTCTAGGATTGGTTACACTTTGGGGACACTGGTTTCTCTGGTTTCTTAACATGCTCTTGAGGCTTCCAGGCCACCCAGGTTTTAGTTTCTGATGGAATTGAGTAAAACCATGAGCCAGGAATGACAGCTACTTTTCAAGAAAGTCCAGAAAAGTTGATGATGGAGACATAAGCTGCCAAACCATAGGGGGACTGCCCTCACTTGTACTGTCTCTGCTCATGTTCAGAGGTTGTGGTAGAGAAACTGATTATTCACTGTACCCTAAGGGATTTGGAGGAGACCACTGTCTGTTGGAAGAAAAATGTTCCTATGTGTCTGGTGGTCATGCTGGGTTTTAGATCTTATTCAGTAGTCTGTATTCTTAATTTGCTCTAAATATTTTGATAATGTATTTTCCTGTCCATTGAAAACACTAAATCAGTGTCCTTTAAAAACTTACTAGCTTTTCTCTGTAGAGATAAATTGTGATATAGGAGAAGTCATGCAATTGGACCTATGAAAGACTTGACCCTCATTTGACAATGGAACAAATGACTCTATTCTAGTCCCTGCCAGTCTGAATCTACCCAGGAAGGCATGACAAATGTGCATGTCCAGTTGGTCAGGCTTTCATAATTAACATCAGCATGACAACTGGTTAAAAGGATCAAGGAAATAAAAGTTGTAAAATAGGAGACTGTAGGGGCTGTACTTGTTAAATATTAAATGTTAACTTGTTTGTTTGCCTTGAGATACTTCCTTTCCCCATTTCAAGAAGATGGCTTGATGGCCATGATACTTCCTCCTCTCCAAGAAAAGGTGAAGTAAAGTAAAAACACACCTGTGGCAGAGAGAGGCCAATAGAACAGGAAGAGAATGTAGCTGGGGAGGCTGCTGTGATGGCGAGAAGTTGGCAGAAGGCCAGAAGTTCTACAAGAGCCAATGCCCTGTGGTAGGATGTGAGTGCCTGCAGCTTCACTTGTAGGATTTACTGCCTTGCTCAAGACCTTGGTGTGGGAGACCCAAAGAGGCCAACGAGGGCTCACAAAGGAGAACTCAGAGCAAGGAGTGTGGGAAAAGAACCAGTTACTAGAATCACCTGCCTAGATAAACATTCCCCTGGTTTCCTAGGGGGAAAAGAAACAATTTTTTGACCTCAAACTACTTCCCATGGGCTACAAAGTGCATACGAGTTGCCATCCCATACTCTCGCCATTTTGCGGTTCTGAGTCAGAATTAGAGAATCTCAGGGCTGACGAGAAGTTCAACAGCCATCTGCCCTCTATTGTAAAAAGTTGGCACTGTATAAAGGACAAATACTCTACTGTTTGTGATGTGCTTGATATTTTGTTATTTTATTGTCAATATGATTAACTTTATAAACATATGAGCTTAAGAAACATATCCATCCTTATGTCTTATTGCTCATAGGCCCGCCCCTCATCCAAGAATTAATACAAGATAGATACTTGCAGAAAGAGATGAAATTGAAAAGATAATGAGGAAAGAAAAGAGAGGTAAAAGGAGGTCATGTTTGGGGCGGGACAGGGGCTTGAGTTCTTTCAGGAAACTGGTGTCTGGTCTCCAGTTCTGCCCCCAACAAACCATGACCTAGGACAAGCCCTTGTTTACCTCTGGACTACAATGTTCTCATCTTTAAAAGATTGCAAAAATGGTTACAAATTCTGCTCCAGCTCTATCAGTCTATGGCTCTGAATCTTACTCCTGCAATAATATGAACTTCCAGGAAGCCCGTTTGCTTTCAAGAGGCTTTGAGGATTTTACAGTTCAACATCCCTAAGAATTTTGTTCGGAGGGAAAGATATATTTAGCAGGTGGGCTTTCTGTCTCCTTTAATCATAATATTATGTTAGGTTGACCACAGTTTATTTTCCCCAGACATAGATATAAAACAGATTATATCGCTGCTAAAATAATGCATTATTAAAATCAGAAATTTCTGCATGTTATTTGGAAAAAAACAGTAGGGAGATATTTATAATTTACAGTTTATGGTTTTTGTACAAAAGATTTGATAGACTTTTATATTTTTCCTCATGCATGCAAAATATAGCTTCTTCCTTTTTAAAAGGTAATAGTTTGGGGCCTTGGTATTTTTTTTTTTTAAAGAAGTTATTTATTGGCAAAATGAACTCCAATAAAAAATATACAAAAAAATAATATTTAAAAAATTAAACAAATAAAGACGTTATTTATTTATTCATGAGAGACTCATAGAGAGAGAGGCAGAGGGAGAAAGTCTCTCTGCAGAGAGCCTGATGCAAGACTCAATCCCAGGACCCTGGGATCATGAAACCCTTGAGCCAAAGGCATATGCTCAACCAACCACTGAACTACCCAGGTGCCCCTGGAGTCTTGGTATTCTTGTAATAAGACCCAAGAAACCCTTTCCTGGTTGCCTTCCTTCTACTATAGTTTGTTGGGGTTATCTGTGTATTAGGGTTATCCTCTAGCGTAAACATCTACTTTCTTAGGTATTTGCTAGAGCTGGCTAGGAAAGGGAGGATAAGAATTGGGGGTGGGAAGAAATCATGAATTTCTGTTCATCTGACTTGCTAAGTTTGTAAAATCCTAGTGATTCCCTATTTCATTAAAGACGGTGATTCATGTATCATATTCAGTATTTCCATTCAAATTCTACAACCGACACAGAAGACATTCATGACTATCACTGGTGCTCTGTTTGTAAATAAAATCTCACTACCCTGGAAGCCCCTCAATAGCTTAAGAGGAAATACAAAGCAATTTTCTGATTTCCTATAATCATATTCTTCTAAAATCATAGTCTCATAGAATTCTCCCCAAATTTAAGCTGTATTTGAGACTCTGTATGCTTAAATGTCTTTCTACCTAACTCAAACTCTCCCATGACACAAACCACTTGATAACTTTATATAATGAGTCATCTGATAGACTAAAATTGTACATAAAACTCAGCAGCCATAAGGCGACTTGCCACTTCTTAATGAAAAACATCTAAAATTGACCATCTACTTAAGCTGTAATCTATTTGCAGATGCCTCTTCTAAACAAAGGTAAAGGTCCAATCTTCATATACTGCATTGCCACACTGTTGCCATAGAAACATGAGGGAAACATATGTTAAGATTCCTGCCATGTGGGAAAAAAAGAAAATGAAAAGAAAATGTGCTTGTAGTCTTTGCTTTAAACAGCACTTCTGAGACCATGATGGGTTTCCTGGTGACCATTTCCGACTCTTTGTATACAGCCAAACTGGCATGTACCTCTCCCAGCCAGTCCCGAGGTCGCTAACATGCTCCTCACTGACAGCAAAGACTTCTTTTTTTTTTTTTTTTAAAGATTTTATTTATTTATGAGAGACAAAGAGAGGCAGAGACATAGGCAGAGGGAGAAGCAGGGTCCCCACAGGAACCCAATGCAGGACTCGATCTCAGGACCCCAGGATCACGCCCTGAGCGGAAGGCAGATGCCCAACCACTGAGCCACCAGGTGTCCCTGACAGCAAAGACTCTTTAAAAAACAAGGATGACAAAATGTGAAAACTTTCCACGTGCAGCATGCCAAGCATCTAAACTAGACGTATTACGTTTCAGGCCCACCAAGCTAGAGGAACATTTTGGCTCTGGTGAAAATGTTTGTATTCTCCTTCTATTAAAATGTGTGTGTGACTGTACATGCACCCCACACACATCCACACACTCCATTTGTTAAAAATTGCCTTTAATTTTTTTCCCAACCCACTCCCACTCCATTCAAATACACCCACGCCCATTTTACATTGCTATGACATCAGAAACTACTATCTCGGGGATGCAGTGCTGCACAATCATCTGGCAGCCTTGAGAGTGAATCACAAAGTGATTTTTCCCTGTGCTGTGAAGGAAAATGACTTTATCACCTGTTTTCCCCCTACCAGCAGCACAAGCTTCTCTTCAGGTCTAAATGGTCTGGTTCCTCCGCATGCTTTCCCACTAGCTCACCCTGCCTGGCACCAAATGCTCACAGCTGTGCCATGTGTCACACATTATTAACAAGGAGTCCTGGTTATACACTGAAATGCTGTCTTTACAACTCATAGATGCTTCCCCTCTGGCTGTGCCGCAT
The DNA here is from genome assembly GCF_048164855.1 of Canis lupus baileyi. Taxonomy (NCBI): domain Eukaryota; kingdom Metazoa; phylum Chordata; class Mammalia; order Carnivora; family Canidae; genus Canis; species Canis lupus. Next base: position 39,422,964 of record NC_132847.1, on the reverse strand, counting down.
TTGGTGGACACACAGTTTAAAAGATCTCCCTTGTCACTTCTCCTTCCCCACCCAGGTTGGCAAAAGACACTGGCTGCGATCATGCATGTTGCTGACGATAAACTGAAATAGCTCGTGTAGGAAACTCCCTCTATCGTCTCACACAGCAACTATGTGTTGTAATCTGGGTTTTCAGCACACTGCTTTTGCACCCAGAGGCATGACCATGGATGCATTTTTCAAAGATTCGGCGATAACTAATTAAAACCCACATAGAGTTTGTTTGGATAACTGCTTAATATTACATTTGCCCAAACCATGAGTTCACCCAGCCTTCTTCCATTTCTGTGTTATTCTTCCAAACTGCCATTGCTTTAAGTTTTCTAAAATATTATAATAGCTTGAAATTAAATAGTTTTTGTTTCCACAGGCTCAAAATGACATCAGCTGATTTGATTCCCCAAGTGTTTATTGAATGTCTACCATAGGTGGTGGGGATGCTGCTATGTGTGGTGGATTCAACAATTAGTAGGGGAGACAGAAGTACAAGAGATGAGTAAAATACAGTGTGGTAGAGCCTGTCAAAAAATCTTTAGAAAGATATTGTGCTCAAGAGGGATTTCCGGGGAGAAGGTCACGCTGGAACCAAATCTTAAAAAGACCTGGCTGTGTATAGGGAAGGATGATAGAAGCAGTGATAAGAAAGGGTTTGTGGGGAAGATTCTGGGGAGCTTGATCTGGGTGGTGGTTGCCAAGTGTATTCACTTGGCTTTAGTTCATCACACTTGCTGTTAACACTTGTGCATCTTTCTGGGAGTATATTAAAGAAAAAATTATAAAGACCACTGGAGTATCTTATACAATTTAACATCAGTCAGATCCTTATGAATATGTTATAGTAATCTCCATTTTGTGATGAGGAAACTGAGGTTCATTCACTGTTGAATGAATATTTTCTGAATGTGGCAATGTATCAGGCACTGTGCTGAGGCTGGGCTTCTGGTGATGACCAGGTCAGGCAAGGCCCCCAACCATGTGGGGTTCACACTCTAGTTGTAACTGAGCAATTTTGTTACAGGCCATACTTTGATTAAAAGGCAGAGCAAGATTCAAAACTATGCCTATTCCACAGCTCCTGTCCTTCCTACCACACTGAACATAGCGAGATCTAATCATTTTTTATAATCCATTGAAGCCATTGAAGATATTTCAATATCAGGAACACATGATCAAATCTACTGCAGTTTACACCAGGTATTGTATGGAAGTGTTGAATCACTATATTGTACACCTGAAACTAACATTACACTGTATGGTAACTAACTGGAATTTTTTAAAAAAAACTTTTTAAAAATCTACAGTTTAGAATAACCACTGGCAGCAGCATAGAGAAAAGATTCAATAGCGAAAAGCTCCTTACATTTATGGACAACTGATTTATAACAAAGGTGTCAAGACAACTAATGAGGATAAGAACAGTCTCTTCGACAAATGTTGGGATAACTGGATATCCACATGCAAAAGAATGAACTTGTACCCTTACACTATCATATAGAAAATTTAACACAAAAGGATCAAAGATCTAAACTATAAAATTCTTAGAAGAAAAAAATAGGTATATACATCTTCATGACCTTAAATTAAGCAGTGAATTATTAGATATAACACTTCAGCACAAGCACCCAAAGAAATAATCAGATGCATTTCTATTATTTTTTTAAACAAGAAATAGAACCTACTCTAAGAATGTGAAACGCTTTCCTCTCCAAGTAATACAAAACTAAGTGAAGGAATCCCTCCAACAAATTCATAAGAAAAGAGAAGATTCTACTTCCTCTTTGCTCAACAGTGTTTCTCACATTGGACAGTAGGAATTTCAAATATATTCAGTACAAAAGAATGTTCCTTTGTGAATATATATATATATATATATATATATTCCTTTGTGTGTGTGTGTGTATATATACACACACACACACATTCAATATATTCAGTATATACATTCAATGTATTCAAAGGAGAGAATATTAAGGGAGAGAAACTAAAACCAGAAAACTTTTTTGAAAGCATTAGGAAATGTCTGAACTTACTAAATTGCCTTTTGCATTGCAAAAGAGTCAATAAGCCTTGCTTAAAATGGCTTTCCATTTTTCCCCCTGAAATAACACATCTAGAGCACTCAGAAATTCTATTGAAATAATTACTTTGAAAGGTCTGAGTATGGCCTTCACTTTCTGTACATGTATGTGTGTCATCCATATGCTATTTCATATACACCAGGCATGTTCAGTTGGAATTCCTAAAAACTGGCCTTATCAAAATCTAAAGTTTAGATATGTTTGTGAAAAGGACATTATCAACAAAGTGAAAAGACAACCCACAGAATAGAAGAAAATATATGCAAATCACTTAACTGATAAGGGGCTAGTCTTCAGGATGTATGGAGAACTATTACAATTCCACAATAAAAAGGCAGATAAAATTGGGCAAAAGGTCTGAATAGACATCGTCCCAATGAAAATATACAAATGGCCAATAAGCACATGAAAAAATGCTCAACATCATTAGTCATTAGAAAAATGCAAATTTCAAAACAATAATGAGATACTACTTCACACTCAGCAGAACAGCTAAAATGAAAAAGACAATAACAAGTCTTGGCAAGAATGTGGAGGAATAGGAACCTCCATACATTACTGTTAGGAATGCAAAGTTGTGCAGTCAGTTTGGAAAACAGTTTGGCAGTTTCTTAAAAAGTTAAATATGGAGGGGTGCCTGACTGGCTCAGTCAGCAGAGCATACAATTCTTAATCTCCGGGTTGTAAGTTCTAGCCCCACATTGGATATAGAGATTACTTAAAAAAACAAAGTCTTTTTTAAAATAAAGTTACATATGGAGTTTAACATGGAGTCTATGTAAACATAGAGTTTAATATGACACATTAGTTATACTTCTAGATATATATACAAAAGAATTGGAAACATATGTGCATACCAAAACTTGTACATGAATGTTCATAGCATTATTATTTATAATAGCCAAAAGAGTGGAAACAATCTATGAACTTATGAATGGATGCACAAAATATGGTATAGCCATACAATGGCATACTATTCAGCCATAAAGAGGAATAAAGTATTGATTCATGGTACAATGTGGATGAACTTTGAAGACATGCCTAGTGAAAGGAAACCTGACATAAAAGATGACATATTACGTGATTCTATTAACATGAAATGTCATAGGCAAATCCATAGAGACAGAAAGTTGGTTAGTGGTTACTTGGGGCTGGCAGTGGGGGCAGGGGTTGGGGGATGGCTGCTAATGTATGTGGTTTCTTTTGGAGGTGGCAAAAATATTCTGAAGAGCTCTAAGACTGATATGGTTGTAAACATTGTGTGTAAAGTCAGTTCAGCGTACAGATGGCAGGAAATGGTCACCTAGACACTCACCAGTTTCACAAGTTCTGTTTACATTATAAAAATACACTAATTTTTTCTTTTTCCTCATAGCAGGAATCTTACATATATATATATATGGCATATGTAGAAAAAGACTATAAGGAATAGGTTAGGGGATCCCTGGGTGGCGCAGCGGTTTGGCGCCTGCCTTTGGCCCAGGGCGTGATCCTGGAGACCTGGATCGAATCCCACATCGGGCTCCTGGTGCATGGAGCCTGCTTCTCCCTCTGCCTGTGTCTCTGCCTCTCTCTCTCTCTGTGACTATCATAAATAAATAAAAATTTAAAAAATTTAAAAAAAATAAGGAATAGGTCAAAACATTAATAGACGTTCTCTCTTTTTAAAGTAGTTATCTTTTAGTGGGATTTCGAATAACTTGTTTTCTGTAGTTTTTTGGGGGGGCGGTATTCCTCAAGTGTTTGCCAATGAATTTGCATTACTCTTTTAATCAGAGAAAAAAATATATTCTAGTGGTTGGTTTAATAAGCTGAAGCCTCCATAACTGCTTTTACTACATGGCTTCCCCTTTAGGGACTGACTCTGTAATTAAATAGTGGGTGGGTATGAATCCCGATGCCAACAAGACCAACATAAATTCATTAATACCACAAAAACAAATTAGTTTAAATTTTTGTCTGCCATGGCACTTCAAGCTGTCCCATAAAAGTGGAATCATTTCAAACACATGGCTGAATTTTATACATAGGCCTTCTCTTTACGCAGAATTATCTGTATTTGTTTTAGGCGAGGGGGAAAGAAAGTCCCTGATGACATTTTGCAAATACCAGTTGATGATTTTCAAAACTATTTCTTTTTCCTAGAGCCAACTGTATCCTTTGGAAGTCTAGTCCCATCTGCCATCAATAAAAACAATCCTTATCTCAAAACATGGGTTTTTTGAAATGTCATTGTAGTACTCCACCTATTTTCTTGTGAGGCAAAAAAGAAAAAGCTTTGGTTGATGTTCACATTCTGGAGGGCCAGATTGCATTTCTGTGTAGAGTATGTGTAGGAAAGGAACTAGGGGTTAGGGGAGGGGCAGAGAGAGTAGAGAGTTTGAGTATCAAACATTAATTGAATAGGTAATTTTGTTGGCTCTGTTCCATTGTTAATTTTCAGGTTATATCAATTTTATGAGTGAAAAAGTTTAAAATGCATCCTATATTAGTGTTGCTCAAACAATGTCCCTATTTACTATCTGAGGGTTTGGTCAAAATGTAGATTCTAACCTGTATGTCTGGGCAGGGCTAATATTCTGCATTTCTAATGAGTGTGTACATGTATATGTGTGTGTGTATGTGTGTACTGTACCTTTATACAAAAATGTTATGTATATGTAGATAAAATCACAATGCTTAATGAAGAATACATGCTTTTAGATATAATTTCTGTCATTTATTTTTTTTTAAGTAAACTGTACACCCAATGTGGGGCCTGAACTTAAGATCTAGAGTTCCAGAATCGTTGCTCTACCTACTGAGCCAACTGGGAGCCCTTTGTCATTTTATTTTTAATTCAGACTATTTTATGGCTATAGTGTTATTCATAAAAAGAAGATAAAAATTCCCCTTGAAAAGCTAAATATGGCTGTGGCAGCCAGCCTCAAAGAGAGTGCCGAGTGTCCCAATGCTCCCAGCCTCTAGTACTTACATGGCCAGTAATCCATTTTATACCAGGGTTGGTATGTGATCAATATAATTGAACAAAACTGATGATATATCACCTCTGATATTAAGTTATAAAAAACACAGTGACTTTCCTCTTGGGCTCTCTTACATGCTCTCTAGATCACTCACTCTGTGGAAAGCCAACTGCCATGTTGTGAGCAGTCCTATGGAGAGACCTGTGTGGTGAGGAACTGAGTGAGAGACCTACTATCAAGAGCCATGTGAATAAACTTGGAAGGGGATCCTTCAGGCCAGTCAAGTTCTCAGATGACTACAGCCTCAGTCTACATCTTGGTGATGACCTGAGAATAGCTAAGCTACTCCATAATTTTTGACTCTCATAAACTGTGAGTTCATAAAAGTTTGTTGTTTTAAACTACCAACTTTGGGAGTAAATATATAACAATAGATAAAAAATATGCGGGCAAAGATGATATATATAATAGTGAATCCATGGGAAAGTAGTCTGTTCCTAGAACTCATGAAATTTTTCTAAAAGGATTTATCTGTCACAGCTAAAATAACACACTGTGTAATGGTTTCAAATACCTTATCATGCTCTTTTTGTGAGGGTGGTGTTAGAAGCAGGTGGGAGTGCATCTGGTCCCTCCTCATGTACACACGCCCTGAATGCCACACCTGGCCATGTTATCACTGTATATTTTCCCAGGTCAACAGCCTGGCCTGGACCTCTCTGGAAACCACTGATGTAAATTAGTAGGAAGCAGCACCCCTCCTCATCAGTTTTCCTTCCTTAAGATATGTTACAATCTTATATTAAAGATATTTAGAAAGGCAAGAACTAGTTCTTAGGTATAAATAATCATGTCTAGCCTAAATCAAAAGTAGCAGTATTGGGGCACCTGGGTAGCTCAGTAGGTTAAGCATTTACCTTTGGCCCAGGGTCCTGGAATCCAGCCCCACATTGGGTTCTCTGCTCAGCAGGGAGTCTGCTTCTTTCTCTCCCTCTGCAGCTCCTCCTGCTTGTACTCTAATAAATAAATAAAATCTTTAAAAAAAATTAACTATTGATGATAATAGTTATTCATTGGAATAAAAGCAAATGCTTATATAGTGTTTATTACTACTGTTCTGTCCCCTTTTCATATATTAACTCATGTCATTCTCATGAATTTATGAAGTAGGTGTAATGATTAGTACCATTTTACAGATGAAAAAATTATAAGTTAAGTAACTTGCTCAGAGTCCTACAGCCAGTTTTGTGATGAGACCAGTCTGGCTCCAGAGTCCATGCTCTCAACTCCCCGATACTGGCCTTCATAAGTAACAAGTATGTTTATTATATTAAAATACTGTTAATGTAAAAATCGAGGAATTGGCAAGATAGAAGTACCATACTTTATACTATTTAATCTCTTAGTTATGAAATAGGGGGATTCTAGACAGCTTGGGAATGGAGGTACCTCCAAATCAATTACAGTTTTGAATAAAGGCTGATGAGTGTAGGGGGCTTTGGGAGCGATTGTCTTCACTCCCTCAGACCAACAGGGCAGATGACATTGCACCCTTCAGGTCCCACTTAATCCTAACTGCTGAATATAGAGAGATAAAACTGTCCCATCTGCATTTTGTGATTTTAACACTTGGCCATGCTGTTTCTATGTTTATCTTTGTTTTCTGCCTCTTAGTTCCAAAGTTTTCTCCCTCTCCCCCATTAAAGGCGATCTCAGCCTGAAAGCTGGCTGGCCCACTTCTCTAAGCATACCAATCAGATCATGAGTAATGACCGGGCACTTTCATTTAGGGACGTTCCTAACAACAGGATTGAGTCCAGCTGCCATGTGTTGCCTAAACTGAACATTCAAACAAGGTGGAAAACACTAGATCTGTGTCCTTGGATACTGGTAGCTTCAAGAACTGTTTATTGCTTAGCATCTTAAATCAAAATAGAAGGAGATTTCACACTGGGTCCTCTGGTTCCAGTGCACATCTTCTCAGGCAAGGTTGGAATCCTTTTGTAGCAAATCTGTTTTGTAATAAGAATCATTGAGTTAACCAAAATTGTTGTTCATCTTCTGCATTTTCAAATAACATTGTTTTTTTTCTTCCTCTTCTTTTTTAATCAATAGGCAAGTTATCATTTTTTGACTCTCAGAATAGAAAGGCAATTTACAAAACTCATGAAATGATAGCAAATCTAGCCCTACTTGCCAGATGTTTCTCTAGGAGTTTATTTTTTGTGTTTTAGATAATGATACATTCATGATGGGTTTAATTAAAATGGTGGATGCTATTTTTAGGACTGTTTTGTGAGGAGGTATATTAAATGAAGGTTTAAAGAACAAGAGGTTTTAAATAGTCGAGTATTAAAACAAAACACAGTTAGGATAAATTTGTAACACTTGCGGATAACCATGAGGAAATGAAAAAGGAAGACAGCCAAGGATGTTTTCATTAGAGAGGTCCCATGTAACACACATTTTTAAGTTAATTCTTTTGTTTGTGTACTCGGCAAATACTTATTGAGCATCTACTCTGTCAGATGCTATTCTAGACACTTGGGATATTTCAATGAACAAAGCAGACAATGATTCCTGTCCCTGAGAAATATACTTTCTAAATACGGGAAATAAACACTAAAAGATAAATGTCAGAAATAAGTTCTACCAGTTGCTAAATTAGGAGCGTCATGGGAAAAAAAAGGGGGGCGGGAAGAGGACTGGGAGGAGCAGTCGTCTCATTTTAAATAAGATGGCTAGGGGCACCCCGGTGGCTCAGTGGTTTAGCGCCGCCTTCTCTCCAGGGCCTGATCCTGGAGACCGGGATCTAATCCCACGTTAGGCTCCCTGCATGGAGCCTGCTTCTCCCTCTGCCTGTGTCTCTGCCTCTCTCTCTCTCTCTTTCTCTGTCTCTCATGAATAAATAAATAAAATCTTTAAAAAAAAAAAAAAAAAGGTGGCCAGCGTGAACAGCTTTAGAAAGTGGCATTTCAGGTAAGATTTAAAAGAAGCTGAAGGAATTCATTATGGGTAGATCTGCAAGAAGAGCTTTCTAGTCAACAGAAGCAGCCGATGCAAAGGCTTGAAGGTAGAAGTGTGCCTGACATATGAGGCAGCAGAGAGCCAGATGGCTGGAGCAGAGAAAAAAGGGTGAAAGTAGTCAGAAAAGAGGCAACAAAGGCCATTTTAAAGGACTTCAAGATCCACTTGGAAGGAAGACCTACCACAGGCTTTTTAGTAGAATAGTGACATTTGTTGACATTTTTTTACTGGATCATTTTAGCTGCTCTAGAGGGACAAGACCACTGCAGCCAAGAAGGAAAAGATGATGGTTCAAATAAATGGTAGCATGAAGCATAAAAAAACTGACTCAATGTTGGACATATCCTACACATGGAGTCAGGATTTGTTGCTGGACTGGATGGAGGGTGTGAGAAAAAGCGAGATGTCATGATGCCTCTAAACTTTAAGGCTTCAGCAATTTGAAGAATTCTCTTCAGTTAAGATGGAGTGAAGTCTGCAGGTAAGAGAATGGTCATTTAGAGATTTTCAGTTTGAGACCTCAATCTGAAGTCTGAGTGGAAATGATGAATAGACGGTCGGATACCAGAGTCTAAGGAGAGAAGTTTAGACTAAGGATGAGGTATTTTAATAAGAATGACCTATTCTTTTGGCTATTAAATACGATGCCTACTGTGTAGAATGCAAGCCCCCTCTATGATGAGCCAAATGATTCTTGGGAGAACAATGATTGGCTGAAAAAAATTGATAAGGAGACTTCATGATAACACATGAAGAACCTCATTTCCAAGCAATGTGTCCATCAAATGGACAGAAATTTGTGCTAAACAAAACCCAGTAATCAAAGTCTTCATGTCAGAAAATCTTTTCCCCCCTAATTTTCCTGAGAAATATTTGACATACATCACTGTATAAGTTTAAGGCATCCAGCATGACGGTTTGATCTACATATGTTGTAAAATGATTACGACAATCAGCTTAGCTGATACCCATTTTCACATATAGACACACTGAAAATAAAAGAAAGAATAAAAACATGATTTTCTTCTTATGATGAGAACTCCTAGGTTTTAATCTCTTAATTTCCCTATTATACAGCAGTGTAGCTATAGTCATCATGTTGTACAATATAGCTCTAGTACTTACTGGTCTCATAACTGGAAGTTTATACCTTTTGATCACTTTCTTCTGATTCCTTCTTCCCCCACCTCCTGCCTCTGGTAACCATAAGTCTGATTTCTTTTCCTATAAATTTGTTGTTGTTATTTGAATATTCCACATATAAGTAAGATCATATAGTATTTGTCTTTCTCTGAGTTATTTCACGTAGCATAATGCCTCCAAGGTCCATCTATGTTATTGCAAATGGCAGGATTTCCTCATTTTTTTATGGCTGAATAACATCCCTCAGTGTGTATGTGTGACAACTTCTTCATTTATTCATCGGTCTATGGACACTTAGGCTGTTGCCATGCCTTGCCTATACTATAAGTAGTGCCTCCATGAACATGAGGGTGTAGATAGCTTCTCAAGTCAGTGAGAAATGTACATCTTATTTGAAATAAACAAAGTACGCCACTGTGGTGATTTTGTTCTAAAAATGTATGTCTCGAGAGAAGAATCCTTTACAGAAGCTATTTACACCTTTTCCCTTCTCATTTTCTCCTTCTCACAATTTCTGGAAGCTAATTCTCTGAAGACAATCCCTTAGAACTATGCGCTCTATAAATTTTCCATAAAGTCTATGTTCACAGTTTATACAGTGGAAATTATTCCTATTTGTAATCTTTCAGCATGTGCTAGAGTTAAGACCTCAGCTGCACTGAGAAGGAAAGCAGCATCACCCACTCTGGAAGAGAGCTGATGCTGTGCCTCTGCTTCCTCTCACAAGGCTGGTCTGGTGTAAGAGATGGCTAGCCCCACAATACTAAAAGAAGCTTTAGTAAGGCATAATGTCCTATAACTAGAATTAAGGAGAAGCCACCCTGTGGGAGAGTCATTCTGAGTATCAGAGATAATAGATTGTTTCTTTTCCTTTCCTTTAAGACAGAGTGGGCATGGTAGCAGAAAGCCAGGACTCTGGAGCCAGGCTCCCCAAGTCTACATCCCAGCTCAGCACCAGCTGTGTGACCACAGGGAAGCTACTTTTCCTCTCTGTGCCATACCACCGCTCCTACCAAATGAGGATGATCACAGTACCCACCTCCTAAGGGTTATCAAGAATATTAAATGTGTTGGGATGCCCAGGTGGCTCAGTGGTTGAGTGTCTGCTTCCAGCTCATGTCGTGATCCCAGGGTCCTGAGATCGAGTCCCACATCGGGCTCCCTAAAGGGAGCCTGCTTCTCCCTCTGCCTATGTCCCTGCCTCTCTCTCTATTTCTCTCATGAAAAAATAAAATCTTTAAAAAAATTAAATGAAAAAAAATTAAATGTGTTAAGATTGACATAGTCACTGGAAAAGTACCCGAAACAGGGTAAGTATTGTAAGTATTGGTAAACAGATAAAATGCTGGTTTTTCTATTTTAAAAGTGTGCCTCCTTCTACTTTATTGGTGCATGGTTTTCATATTTTGTATAACTTTTCAGAAACTGCTGTCAGCAGTTAAATATTTTTGAGTTTTATTCTTATAATTGTAGATCCATTCTTCTCTAAAGCTCATCTCTGAGGTAGTTTCTGAGGCAGGCCGGGTCCCTCTGCCTGCCTTCCAGAAATTGCCTGCAGCATGCCTGGTGGGGTTCCAAGTTCTTCACAGTCAGCCAAGTTAGGTTTAGTGTTATTTTTCATCACCTTGACGTCAGTGAGAAATATCACTAAATTAATGCAAAAAAGATGTTCAATAGGATTTCACGAATAACTCAAAGCCCACTGCACATACAGGATTGTCCATGATGTTTTGAATTGATGGAAATCTATCTAGGGATTTCCAGCAATTCATAAACCAATTTCAGCTGACCGATTTAAAGCTTTGTTTTTTAAAACCTGGCAAGTCAGAATGAAAGTGGAGTCTCTCCCAGGCAAAAACACCCTGAATTGATTCAATTATCATTGACAACTAATGAATTCACTGCAAGTATCAGCAAAACTCCCTTACAGAGAGAGTTGACCACAGCATCTTATGTCCAAACTCTCCTGACTTACCTTAAAACACGACCGAGGGAAGAATTGTCTCCACCTCATTAGGGCTGCCTACACTGATTTCTAACTCCCACATTCAACCTTCACCACTGTCTTTGGACATGCTCTTTCCTGCATGTGCAAAAGTCATTCCACTCGTACGCTGAGCTTGAGAACTTTCTCCCACATGTTTCTTGGAGGCTGCCAATACCCATCAGCAAGGGATTTAACATGAATCCTCTTTTTATTCTTGATATTTTGAGCTCCAGAGTCTGAGGTAACACTTTCATTTCTTCATGTATGAACAATAACAAAAGCCAATAATTGGGGTCTCAAAAAAGAATAATTTTGAGAACATCCTAACAGGTTATAAAATCAATTTTCATGTTTTACTATGTTTCTCACTCAGGTTTTCCCTTCTTCCCTCCTTTCTTCCTTCCTTTTTTGGCATTACTGCTGCCTAAAGCTTGCCCATTTGGGCATCAGAGTAGGTAGGTAGCTGCAGCCTCCAGAAAATCTGGCTCATTTTAAACTTCCTCAGATAATATTTGCTGCATGAACTTGTCAGTTCAAACTCATTCTCTGAATGGATTCCTCTAGCTCGGATAAGCTGTTTGGTCTTTATAGCTTTGCCCATAGCTTTCTCCCAACCTCAGAGATTGAGTTGAATGACCAACCGTCATCATTTCATCAAAACTGCTGCTGTTGGGACACCTGGGTGGCTCAGTGGTTGAGCCTTTGGCTCAGGGTGTGATCCCAGAGCCCTGGAATTGAGTCCCACATCGGGCTACCCGCAGGGAGCCTGCTTCTCCCTCTATGTCTCTGCCTCTCTCTGTGTGTCTCTCATGAATAAATAAATTAATTTTAAAAAAGAAACCACTGCTGCTGTTAATGACTATTATTTCCCCAATAACTGCTGTTATTTCCCCATGTGAAATCCAATGAATATCTTCTAGCCTTCTTGTTGCTTGCTCTTTCATTGACATGTGACCCAAGTAATATCTTTTCCTTTCCAATCTCCTAAATTTCCACGTATTCTTAAAATTTCTCTTACCTCTCTTGATGCCCCTGTAAGTCTTAATCAATCTTGGGCTCCAATTCCATTCTTTGCAGTTGGAACACTTGTTTTTTCTTTCTCTGTTCATAAAACTGAGTGAGCCCAGCTCCAGCACTCACTAGTTGTATGACTGTGAGAAAGTTATTTTAGCTCCTTTGTGTCTAAGTTTCCTCCTCTACAAGTGGAATAACAGTATCTCTTAAGGCTGTTGAGTTAGATGCTGAGTTAATATTTACTATCTTAATAGTTAAGAATGGTTATCATGAGTAAGTAGAGTTATTTAATATCAGTATTTTTAGTATTAGTTAAATAGAGTTAATATAAGTATTCAGAACAGTGATTGGGATCTAGTAAGCAAAATTTAAATATTAAATATTTAATTAAATATTAATAGTTAATATTAAATATTTAATTTTTTTTCATGAACCCTGATGGCTTTAAATTATCAACCACATGTAGACCTACATCTCCAGACATACATTTCCAACAAAGATTTCTCTCTAGAGCCCAGATATCCCCACTTGGATGCTCCATGAGTACCTTAAGATCTATCAGTTCTCATAGTACTATGTTCTTACCTGCTTCATCTCAAGAATTGGCACCAGCCAGGTGCCCATGCCAAGACATTGACTCGAACTCTCTCTTCTAGCTCAGCCTATGCATCTCACTATCAATCTTATTAATTTTCTTAAACATATTTGGAATCTATTCTATGATCGCCAGTCTTAGCCATTCCCAACTATCTTTCTCAATGCACAGAAAACTTTTTTCTAAAATGTAATCAAATATCCTACCAATGAAAACTCTTCCATAAAACTATTGCCCTACTATGACCACTACCACCACTACCACTAGTCAGTGAGAGCCCAAATGCCTTAGTATGGCCTAATATGTCTTCCTGCTTGACCATGACCTATTAGCCTTCATCTCTGTTTTTCCAGCCAACGTTTATGTTTTACAATCCAATTATATTAAAAAAAATGCTTTGTTTCCTCAAGTATACCATAATTGCTCAGAATTTCACCCTAATACATACTTCTTTATCCCTATAACCTTCTAGCCCACTCTTTATCCTTTTAGAGTAGGTTGGGGGAGAAGCCCTGAACTAGACATTAGAACAGGTGTGATTCACTATCATTACTGATTGATTGGCTTTACAAGTTATGTACCTTTCTAAACCTCAGATTTTACTCTGACAAAGAAGGATCATCCATTCAACAAATACATGTTAAGATCTTATATGCCAGACATGTGCTAGGCTCTAAAGATACAGGAGCAAATAGATGGTACCCTTGCCTTCCTAAGGTTTACACTGTAGAGAGGGATGTTGAATCTTTACCAAAAGAAATAACTGGTCGTTGTTCTGCTACTGCCTCTTCTGACTGTGCACACTTCTGTTACATTTCATATCATTATATTGCAAATCCTCTTTTCTTTTTTTGTAACTCCTGGTATTCTTTGTGCTTTAGCGCAGGTTTCTCCAAAAGTGAAACAATAAAACAAGAACTTAGATGCAGGTGGTTTATTTTCCAGATGACCTCAAAATGCCAGATGAGGTAAAGTGAGACAAGAAAAAGAAAAAACCCAATGAGGGATGCGTGAGAGTAGATGGTGGCTATGTGCAACTGGGTCTCAATCCCTCTCAAATGACTAGAAAACTGTGTGGAATGTATCTAAGAATCAACACATCAGATGGCATTGGAGCTGAAGTATCCCATCTGTTAATGGGGTAGCCTTTGGGAAATATTAACTCTACTGAACATCCAGGTTGCACCCGCCTGACAATCAATTCAGATAGGCCAGGGCAAGAATGGCCAAAATCCCAATAACATCTACTACAGTGTCCAATTGCCCTACCAGCCTGAGCATCACCATAAGAATGCATTACCCATCTTCCTATTCATGGGACTTAACAGAGTGCCTGAGGTAGAGTGCCCAGTCAATGAGCATGCTAAATAAATGGACAACTTTCCACCACATCAACAAGATGAAAGAAGTACTTTCAACAGGATCCAGCTGGTTTGTTAACACTGAAGGCTAAATGGGACAAGTGAGGAAGAAAACACAAAACGATTGGGGAAATAGTTTCCTTGGTGAAATACCAGATTTGAAACTCAATGATTAGATTTCTTTCTTTCTAATCACTGACCATTGCTATGGATGGAATGCTTTTGTCCCACACATCTTCTAATTGATATGTTGAAACCTCAATCCTCAATGTGATTATTATATCTGGAGAGAGGGGCTTTATGGAGGTAATTAAGTTTAAATGAGGGCATAAGGTGGGGGGCTCTGATCCAATAGGATTAATGTCCTTATAAGAAGAGGCACCAGAGCACTCCAGCTTACCTGTGCATGCATTTTCTCTCCCTCCTTCCCTCTCTCCCTCTTTTTGTACACCATGTGAGGATACAGTGAAAAAGCAGTTGTCTGCAAATCAGAAAAAGTCTTTACCAGAAACCAATGCTGTCTTACCTTGGTCTTAGACCTGTGAGTGTCCAGAACTGTGAGGAATAAATTTCTGTTGTTTAAAGCTACTCTGTCTATGGCATTTGCTATGGCAGCTGGAGCAAACTAAGATGATCACATTTGTAGAGATGCGCAGTGCAGGCAAAGTGGGTTCACCAATGCTATCAGTAAAGAGTTGCATGGAAATAGCTAGTGCTTGCTTTTCCTTGGGCTCAGTACTTGACATATATCCTTATGAAGGCCCTGACCCCAAATTCTTTGTTTATACCAGGCTGTATTTAACTATAAAAGTCCCTGACCACACAAGACAGTTTGAAGAGAACAGATATGGGTATTACATCGACTAGCCCAGAACTATTCAGAAATTCCTTGTTCAGATTTTAGGGATTGAAATTTTAGGAATAAATATTTGTTGACAGTGATGGTGATAGACTTCGTGTAGTTTGCTTTCATTTTGGCATAAAATAACTTCCCATTTCATAGGCATATAAAATAAGCACATAAAATGGTTAAAAAGGGTTCTTGGACATCAAATAACTCATACTAAACATACTGATGAGTTAAATGTAAATAAATGAGAAACACATGGATAAAATTTTCCTTAAATACATAAAGCTTTAGCCATTAAGTGAAAAGGAGACTGACAAAACACATCTGGGGTTTTGCCCACTGCAAAAATTATTTTTAGTTTTGGATATTAAAACAAATTACAATTCAATGTGTCTAACTTGAGTATAAGCTCTTGATTTATAAAACAATTCTTGTCATATAATGATTGGGAAGATAATACAGATAGTTATGAGAACTTGGCCCTGATCGAGGATGGAGAAAATTCTTCAATCTCATTTAAAGGCAAAATGGTCAAATTTCTTGCCCTGTGTGTGTGTGTGTGTGTGTGTGTGTGTGTGTGTGTTTAAGCAAGGAAAGCTTGAAGAAACAATTTCTCCACTTCACTCTGAAGAATGAACACATGGAAACAGCATCATTTTAGAGAATGAAATTGTTCATACTTTTTCCACATCAACTAATACCAGATTATGATTTAGAGGTAGATGAGAGAAGTATTTTCTGTACTTGAGTTTATTAAACAAAGTTGATCAAAAACTAAATTTTTATTCCCCCTCCCTCAACTCAACTTGACCATGGGAGGAATGAGTTGGATTAACTTATACTGCTTAAGTGTGGCCAGATTCGGTTTGCTCCTATAAGTGGGCAGAGCAAAGTAAGATCCTAAGTGTTCTTAGGTAGCTCTTCCTAGTAAGCAAAAATGGCTGATTTCCATTGAGCCTAGAGTCCTCCTGCCTGTGCTCAAGCTTTGTAGTCACCATGAAAAACATGATCACTCTTGCAATTCCTCCTACTAGTTTTTTTTTTTCCTTTAAGAGATACACAATGAATTACTAGCTCAAATCTGGCCCCCAAAAGCTTCTGGCTCAGGATGTCCCAGTTGGGATTTGTGGCTCTTTCAAAAGACAGTGCAAAGGAAGGAGGTCCCAGGAAATCATCTATCTTCAAGTTTCATGCCTTGAGCTAAATATCTTGATTTTAGTCCTGGACTCTAGTGGCTGGAACTCTGAAAGATTCTCTAAAGCTCTCTAGTCCCATACCTTCCCAACCCACAGCATTCCTTGGGCTACAGGTCTCAGCGCCAGTGCCTTCTTGTGGATCCCCTGATCTACCTGGAATCAATGTGAATTGCATTCTCCTTGATAATCAGTAAACCTCCATCAGTCATAAGATGCCTGATAGCTGAGAACTAGAAAGTCCATAGCCAACTACCCTCAGATCTAGGTCAAGAACAAACAACAGTTGTCTATGGAAAATAGTCAGATAAATGAAGCCCTTAGGCACCAGTGGGGAGGAATGTGATGTAAGGAAAATTGAGTAACTAAATGTAGTATATAGGAAAAGAGTAAAGCAAAATATTACTGAATAAAGGAAGGGTGTCCCAGGGCTTACTGTCTGCCTTTAATGGCTGAGCATGGTGGGATTTAACCTCCTCTTCTGCCCATATTCCTTCTTTCTGCCTTCTAGATCTCTCTACTCTTTTCACAAAACTAATTTATGCAAAAACAGTGAAAAGTGATAATGCTAATGATAGAAAATAAAGCAGCAGTTTGTCACTCTCTCTCTCTGCTCTTCAGTTTTATAGGCAGGGGCAAGAGGCAGCAGGAGTGTAACTATAAATCATTCTCACACAGATGTCAGAAGACTGCGGGCACTGTATAACAGCAAGAGTAGGATTGTGCTGCCAATAGCCAAGAATTCTCAGGGATCTGGATTCACAGGGCTAAAAATTAGGATATATGTTTTGGGTATAGAGAAAGTAAAAATATTGTCTAGTATAAATTTCAGGTATATGTTCTATTTTTATTATCATCAATCTGTTTTTCCCAGGACTGTAAATTGTAAGACAGGGACATCCTTTTAGTCATACCCTTTGAATTATGAAGACATGGTCAAGAGATCACCTAGATATACCTTAAAATTACCCTCAGGAAAGAGGAAATATTTAAGTCCTAAGCTGAAGCTATATGATAGAAAGCAGGAGGGTGACTCATTGCCTAGGGAGCCTACATTCTTCAGAATGTCCCTGAACTGGCCAACCATATGATCCAAAGAAGCAGTGCAGTCAACTGTGCCCTGAGCTAATGTGCACAGGCTCCAAACTCTTCCTGGATGGCTTGGTATGGGAGAAAACACCAGAATAGTTCTGAGTGATTCCTGGCAGTGCTTTATAGAGCACCAGAGTCTCTCATCACTGCATGTCTGCAGAATCCCCAATCCCTTTACAATGAGAAAGGAAAAGAGAAAATACAGAAGAAAATACAAGACATAGGACTAAACAGATATGAATGAAAGGGAGGGATGATTATAATGAGACTTTATTTTTTCCAACAAACTGTATATTATGTAAGGGATAGAAATTTGTGCAGAGAAATTTTGTATTCAATATACTAAACTTCTGGTATCTATATATGCAGCTGAAAAGAGTCTTTCATGATACTTTCTCTAAAGTCATTGTCTGAACATGATGGTGGGCTGTGATAAAAACTGCAAGATTGGCTAATGCCTATCAATTCATTTTGGCCCTACATTTTTACCAGTTCTATACCATCACCAGGGAAAACAATAAAATATGTCCCCTTTCCCTCTGTACACACCATTGTTTTCATGGGGAACTGCTGGTGAATTTAAAACTGCAAATTCAGTCTTACAATTTTAATTTAATTTAATTTTTTTTAAATTTTTATTTATTTATGATAGTCACAGAGAGAGAGAGAGAGAGAGAGAGAGAGAGAGAGAGGCAGAGACATAGGCAGAGGGAGAAGCAGGCTCCATGCACCGGGAGCCCAATGTGGGATTCGATCCTGGGTCTCCAGGATCGCGCCCCGGGCCAAAGGCAGGCACTAAACCGCTGCGCCACCCAGGGATCCCCAATTTTAATTTTAATACCAAAAAGAGTTTTGCTTCAAAAGATAATCATACAATGAAAAAGAAAAAAAAAAAAGCTAGATAATCTTCTGACCCAAAGTTCATGACAGAGGACATTAGATAGTTTATCCACTGTTTATTAATCTTCAAGTAGATTCTAAGGATAAAATTAAAAACAATTCTAAATACCACATTTGATATTGAAGATGCATTTTTTTTAAGTAAATGCAGGAAGCTGCTATGAGCTAACTCTGGGGGCTCTGCTACCTCCTAATTACTAAACACAAACCAGTATTTTTTTAACATTCTCCATGATCTGGCCTCCAACAATCATTAAGATCACCCTACCCCAAACTCTTGCCTTTAATAGTTAATGTGAATACTTTTGCCCACTTCTCTCAAATTTAAGATTCTTGGGCCTTGGAGGAATGTAAACACCACAAATTCTTTCTTCAAAAGAGGCTTTAGCTCTGGAAATCCTTTGCTCTAGTCTAATAAAGACCTATTTTCTAAAACCACTAAGTATAAAGCCACTCCCTCTATGTTTAAAGACAGGGTTCTTTCAGGCCCTGTTTTATTCTATTTGCCCACCAAGAATCAGCAGTGGTTTGGTGGCAGGAAACTGCACTTAAGAGCCTTGGCGCTGTGGGTGTGAAGAGCTGGGCTAGTCCAGACTCACCCTTAAATGGTCAGCATTTAACACCTGGTGGTATAACTTTCTAATCTGTACCAGGTTATATACCTGTCTTCTAGTTACTGTCTTAAGACATGCAGTTGACATCATATTCACAATGATGATTTAGTGTTTGGGAAAAAGGCAGCACATGAAACAGCCGGGACATCATGAATCTTTCTGGTCTGAAGCTCAAGGAAATAGATATTCCTTTTCTTTCTTTTACTTCTTCTTGTTTTTTTGTTTTTTTTTTTTCCTTGCTTAAATTATTTTCAAGTCTCTAAAATGTTCTTTCTTTCTTCTTTCTGTGAAGGGGGTGGAGAGGTCTATATTCTTCTCAAATCCCAGTGTTTGGCTATGAAAATCATATTATTTCCATATTCATCCAGAATTTCCATGCCTTTTTGCCCAAGTGCTGCCATGTTCAGCACTACAGTAAAATATTCTCATTTAATGGTGTCCCTCATGGTGGATTTCTACTCAAGAAGTTTTGTTTCATCTTTATGCATTTGAGGAAATGATTCTCTCTTTTTAAAAGATTTTATTTATTTATTTGAGAAAAAGAGCAGTGGGGGAGGGGCAGGGGGAGAAGGAGATGCACATTTCCAACTGAGTAGGGAGCTGGATCCTAGGACCCTGAGACCATGACCTGAGCTGAAGGCAGACGCTTAACCAACTGAGCCACCCAGGTGCCCCTGAGGAAATGCTTTTAATGCAGAAGTTAGAGGTAAATTCTGGTATTAATATAATTAAAATGTGCATTAATGTTTTAGACATTGCAAAATTTACATACATGAAATCAATATAAAACTGCTGGATTAGGAGCCACCCAGTTCACAGATCATGAAGGGAAATGAAAACTAGCATAACCTTATGTGGATCAATTCTATCCTCAAATCACAAAATAGCTTAGAAATATTGCATCCAACCTCTTCATGCCCCTATGATAGGTGTGATGCTCTAGGTATGCAAGAAAGATTAGATGTAGAGTTAATAAAAGAAGAACAGAGGAACAGAAGATTGGAGAGTACAGAAGGATAATGAAAAAAAACAAGAAATTTTGTTCATACAAGGCTGAAATAAGTTGCATTTAAAAAAAACCCAAATCTATGTAATTTACAATCTATTCTTGTTAGTCAAGAAAGTTTAATGTGGGGATTACTGGATCTTTGTGAAATTACTTCATGAAATTACTGGATCTTCGTGAAATTCTCCACCCTTTAAAAGTGACTATGGCCATCTACACAGTCTATTTGATTATATTCAAATTGGACATGGAGGCTCATTCTTATTATCTAGACTTAGCCCACTTTTACTATTGGCTAGAACCTCCTCCCCAAACTCAAAAGGACAATTGTTGCCACTTGTAGGCTGCTCTGTTGCAAATAACGAAACAAGCGAAGGTGAGGGTGGCATTTTCAATGTCAAGAAGAGATTATGTGGATTCCATTTTAATTTGCCAACACTCTGTCTTTTGATCACAGGTAATTGTGACTTGGCTTTAGTTCAAAGACAGACAGACAGAGATTTTAAACTCATGCGGTCTTTACAAGATTCACAATAGCATGCCCTGCTTATTTGGTCCTTTTCTCCTTCACACAATAAATGTGCACTCAGCAGAGTTGAAACTTGTCCTGAAAAACTCATGGCCTCAGGGGTTCCATTGAGAAATGCTGTGTGGGCAAACAAAGCTCTCTCTTTGCAGCTTTACAAATGATAGGTTTTCACTTTATAAGATGTTTTCACTGCATTCTTAAAGCATCTGCTGATGCAAAACAGCATGGGCCCACAAGCCTGTTTAGCATTGTATGTGAAAACAAATGTCTATTCATGTGAGGTTCATTCTCTTTCTCCTGGTTAGCTGCCTTCATTGAGAAGCTGCGAGAACGGGCACAAGGGAGATGCCAGCCTCCAGCAGTATGCCTCCACTTTCCTCCAAGTGCCTCCCTCTTGATGTAGGAATGAGTTAGGGGCAGATGGGGCTAGGCAGGGAAAGATAAGGAAAAGGCCCCAGAGTCATGCTCTTACCCATCCCAAGAAAACAGAAATAAGAGAGTAAAAATAGAAAAAATAAACCTGGCTCCCTAGCTCCAAAATGTTAGGGAGTATTCCCCTTTAATGGCTACTAAGGAATCACAGAAACTCACCAGACTACAAAGAAATCATATTAAGGTATTATCAATAGTCCCTGCTCAAACCAAGACAGCACAAGAATCTCAAGGCCAAGGGCTACCTGACTAGGCTCACAGAAATCTCAGATGTAGAAAAATGTTATGTAGGAGATATTAACCAGAGAGAAGGGAACCCCTTGTTTGCGCTCATAATATTTACAAGAACATCTTGTTTGTTATTATGATAGTTATAAGTCCACCAGTTTGTTCGGAAATATCCACCCTGATATTAACAAGAAATTTACCAAGTTCCTTGGTCAGTTTCCTATAAAAGATAGACCATAAAAGCCCTTGGAGGCAACTCTGCCAGACCCCTCTCACTTTTGAGAGCTTTCTTTGTATCTCTGCTTAATAAACTTCTATCGCCTTGCTCACTGTCATCCACGAGATTCATTTTTCAACTCCGTGAGACAAGAACCAAGCTCTCCCATAATCACTCTCACTGCTGGCCAGACTAGTGACTGGGAGGAGAACTTCCACCAAACACTGCAGAAAGCTTCCAGGGAAGAGAGGAGGTGATGAGAGTCACCCTGAGAGCTCTAAGATGAGAAATCTCTGCACAGAGAATAAACAAGGAACCTCCTGACTGATTTTGCAGAGTTGAGCGTGAGTCTGGTTACAGAACTGAACATCCAGCTGCTATAACTCAACCTGTCCCCCAGCCAATTTGTTTGGTGAGCTCCCCTAATTTTTAGAACCCTGACATGGTCCAGATGGCTGTTTCTTGTGGTTGTGTTGTGGTTGTTGTTGTTGTTGTTGTCCTACTCTCCAGGGAGGATTACGTGACTAATTATTCAGTATGGTTTTCCCAAAGGGAGAAATGGCTATGCTGTATAAGATGTCACAAATTTAAATAGAATTATATCTATGTATACATTCTAATGGGTTGTATCTCTCTACAACATCTTCCCCATGGAAACAGCTTGTGTCCTTTATTGCATTTGGCATTACGGGTAAGGTCTGCAAAGAACTCTTTAGGAGGCCAGTTTACTTTCTGCTTTCTTGTTGCTATGTGATTGCTCTCATAGAGTAATACTCTTTCAAGTAACTTTTTTTTTTCCTCTAGCCTAGAATTCTCCAAAAATTAAGAATACTGTCCCTTATAAAATGAAAACTTTAAAAATATACTATCACAAACAATAAGGTGATTTGTATTTTGCCGTATTAAGTGAAAAAAAGTACGTAGCTTGGAATTTGCTAAAAACATGAACTAAGATCCTGCCTTTCCTTCTCTTTCCAAGCCATTCCATCAAGATACTGTCAGTCTGAACAAGTACAGCCAAATCTTGATTATCCTTAGCAATCAAGTCATGGACCATTACCACTCACGGTTCACAGACTCACATAAAGTTAGAGCTAGAAAGGAAGTCAGAGAGCACTTTAGTCCACTGCATTTGTTTTACAGGTGAGGTAACCAAGTCAGAGAAGTCAAGTGTCTTGAACAAATTCACACACCTAACAAGGGTTGAGCCTAGAACTGATTTTCTATTTTTTCCTAAGATTATTTATTATTATTATTATTTTAAAGATTTTATTTATTTACTCATGAGAGACACAGGCAGAGGGAGAAGCAGGCTCCATGCAGGAAGCCAGACATAAGACTCGATCCCGGGACTCCAGGATCACGCCCTGGCTGAAGGCGGCACTAAACGGCTGAGCCACCCAGGCTGCTCAGATTATTTATTTATTTATTTATTTATTTATTTATTTATTTATTTATTTATTTGAGAGAGTGAGAGAGCGAGTATGCATAGGCAGAAAGGGCAGAGGGAGAGGGAGAAGCAGACTTCCTGCTAAGCCGGAGCCAGATGCGGGCCTGGATCCCAGGATCATGAGCTGAAGGCAGATGCCTTACTGAGCCACCCAGGTGCCCCTAGAACTGAGTTTCTGACTTGTGAGTTCACTTGTCTCTTTTCCACTCTTTACCATGGAATATTTCTACGGGCTTTATTGTTTTGTTTTGTTGTTGTTATTTCTCTATTTTAACATTTAACCTTGACCTCTTTCCCCCAAATGAAAGTCCTTAGGGACAGAAGTGCTGAGTAAACCCTAACTCACCCTTTTAAGATGAAATCATTTTTTACTACTTTGTTCCTGTTTACTCTTACTTTGAAGCATCAGGTAAGTGATAAAATGGCAAACAGGCCCAGGAGGATGAAGAAGCATGGGGGGTGCTGGTGAATCACAAGTGGAATATGCAAAAATGACTAATCCCATTTCAGCAATTACAGGAGCAATCCAATACCTCGACTGCAGGCATATATGCAGGACATAGGAAGCACAGGTGGCATAAAAATGGAGATGATTGAGACTCCAGTCCCTTTCTTGCTAAGCACTATAGAATCTTTGTAATTAGGATAGTTACTTGTTTCTGACTTCATCTTTTTTTTTTAATTTATTTTTTATTGGTGTTCAATTTACCAACATACAGAATAACCCCCAGTGCCCGTCACCCATTCACTCCCACCCCCGCCCTCCTCCCCTTCTACCACCCCTAGTTCGTTTCCCAGAGTTAGCCACAGAACGTAAAGACTGCTAACTCTGACTTCATCTTTTTATTTCTATGAAAGGTTTTATCAGTAGAAGCAAAGTTAATAGTAACTAGGGAATAAAAGAAATGGACAGTTACAACAATGCTAATGGTATTTCACATGTGGATCAATGAGGTAATTGAAAAGAGAAGTGGCAATATGGGAATTGGGAAATATGGTCCACAGTTCTGTGAAAAGTCATGTGAACTAGAGTGAATAAAACTCCCTCTTAGTTTCCCATAAAACGAAGAGATTGAACAATTAGTTTCCTAAAGCATCTTCTAAATAATATGAGTTCCACATGAATTTATTGAATGTGTACACATGATACACATACACACACAATCAAATAAGTTTGAGAAACTTTGGGTTATAAAAAGTCAAACCAACTTCATCACTAGGAAAATCCAGAGTCTTCAATATGCTAATAACCATGTGCTTCTCTAAAGTAAGGGGTATGGCATATAGCCCTCAAAAATTATTTTTTTTTTAGATTTTATTTATTTATTAGAGAGAGAGCATAAGCCAGGCAGCAGGAGGCTGAGGAAGAAGCAGACTTGCCGTTGAGCAAGGAGCCCCATGTGGAGCTTGATCCCAGGACTCTGAGATCATGACCTGAGCCGAAGACAGACACCCAACCGACTAAGCCATCTAGGCACCCAGCCCTCAAAAATTCTTATTTACGGACCACCTGTGGGACAGAACACTGGCCTAGAAGATATCTACTGCTCCTTCTAGCTCTTAAATTCTTAAATATGATTCCATGGAATATAGGTTAAAGGATCTAAATTTCACTTCAAAAAGGTTGCCCAGTTCACATTCACTGCTCTTTTTATAGCAGGTACTCAAATGCTCTGATAAACCAATAATGACAGATACTGTATAGCTGGTAAGCCTAAAATATTCATTTTTACACTATAAAACTATTGATCAAGCAAGGAGCGTAATCCTGTAATGCCTACTTGCCATAGGAACTTGAGATGATTTTGTATTTATTTTCCAGAAATTCATAGTTCTGGCCTGAGGGGAAAGAGGAAAAAAAAAGTTGAGCTCTATTCTCTTGTTTAGATTATTTCTTAAAATAACATTCATGTTCTTGACATCATAAAAATCCTCAGAAAATATTATCATCTCTTAAGAGAACAATAATCATAGGTATCCCTCTGATTTTAAAAATATATATGTAGCATGTAATGAGCTTAGAAAGTCATATGTTTTACTACAAATTGTCCCTAAAATTATCAGTTAGCTTAGTCCTAAGCATGCAAAATATTTACAATGAAAAACCCAGATGTCTTTAATTTTCAGTAAAAAAAAAGTGTTTTCCTGACCTTCCACAATCTAATTTGTTACATATCATTAAAGATCTCTTTATCCTGGAACTTTTGGCATTTCTGCTTATTATGAAATAGCCCAGGAATACAGAGAAGCCATTTCTCAACACACAGTCCACTTTTCAGACAACAGACATAAAAGTGACGTGTGTACACATAAACAGAGGGAGGAGAACGCTAATAGTCAAAGGCATCTGTTTAAACTTAAACAAAACCAATCAACTTCATCATTATCAAGTTCAAAAGTGTTATAACTGTGGGCTCCATAGCTCTGAACAATATCCTCTGACCAACCCTGCGCACAGAATTATCTTCTAGCTCTGATCATGTACATCTATTATTTGAAAACTTCTGGAAGATCCCTTTAATCTACAAAATTAAGTACAGATTCCTCTACCTGAAATTCACCCCCTGATAATTTGCATAAGCTTTCTCAACTAATTCTCACAACTGCCTCATACATATCACATATTCTAGCCAAACTGGTCTATTTGATATTGCCTGAGCAAGGTGCCTTCAGTGCCTTTGTTCAAGCCAGCCCCTCCTGCTGGATGGTCTGCTCTGTTCTTCCTTCATTCCCCACTACCATATCCTGCTGGTCAAAATCATATTGATCAGGGATGCCTGGGGGGCTCAGAGGTGTAGCACCTGCCTTTGGATCAGGGTGTGATCCCAGAGTCCCGGGATCGAGTCCCGCACTGGGCTCCCTCCTTGGAGCCTGCTTCTCCCTCTGCCTACGTCTCTGCCTCTGTGTGTGTGTGTGTGTGTGTGTGTGTGTGTGTGTGTGTGTGTGTCATGAATAAATAAATATATAATCTTTTAAGAAATCATATTGATCATCTAAGACACTGCTCACTTCTAACTCTTCCACTAATCATTCTATTTCCTTCATGCAGATGTGACCACTAACTAAATGACCCAATACTTCTTCCCTACCTTAACCACTCTTATGAAGCATTCATGATCCGTCATGTTTGTAAATGATGTATAGGAAAAAGACCATGATTATACCATGGCTTTATCTCAGGCACTTGATAATTAGTTTCTAATAGTTTCTTCAGTGTATCTTTAAAAGGATATATTTTATAAAAATGTTAACACCTTTCCCGAAAGGCACTCAATGAATAGGCAAGAGAAACATAAAACACTTCCCAATATTTCCATCCCTATCCTAAATACAGTAAGTTTTGCTTATCACCACTATCTAATTCATACATAGAATCAACCTTTTTACACTAATGTGAGACAAGGAACCCCATCCTCTCTAGAGTCATGATGTATAGCCTTTCATATTGTCACAAGAGCTAAGGGCCTGCGAGGCCTTCCTTTCTTTTTCTGATTAGATAGATTCTCAAGTATGCCTTCTTACTTGAACATAGCACATTTGTTTACTCCAACCTAAAATAACTGTCTTCCTAACTTTATCTCTGCATCTCTTAAACCTCCACCCTCCTGCCCTTATATACAAATTCAGGATGATTCTCCTTCCCAGGACCTATGCTGGACCAGAACAAGAGCCTTGACAAGAGGTTTAACCAGCAGATATTTTGATAAGATTGTGCTATCTAGGGCAAGTGTTTTTCAAACTTTTCAAACAACATTGTTCACATTTCTCGGTATTTTATTTCGCTTAGAATCCATTTTTATCTTTGTGTATGGTGAAAGAGAGTGGTCTAGTTTCATTCTTCTGCATGTGGATGTCCAATTTTCCCAGCACCATTTATTGAAGAGACTGTCTTTCTTCCAATGGATAGTCTTTCCTCCTTTATCGGGTGACGGGCACTGGGTGTTATTCTGTATGATAGTAAATTGAACACCAATAAAAAAATAAATTAAAAAAAAAAAAAGAATCCATTTTTAAATAACTGTACTATGTGGGAACTCTAGAAAGAGGACAGAAACATGGTGGTCTTAAAAAGACAATGCATCTCGGTGGACGAAAGGGAGAGAAGGAGAGAGGGAGGAAAGAAAGGAAAAAGAAATCACATAGACAACATATATATTAGAAGTAGGTAACAAGGTATCCCCATAACTCCCCAATTATAATCAGATAAGAATAAGCCACCAATGTAAAAAATGCTGGCATGGTATCAATGTTTGTGTGGGAGATGAGTGCAGAGGAAAAAATGGGATATTTGAAACACCAGAGAAGAATCCCAAATATCTAACAGGTATTTACTATAAAATGTAGCCAGCCAATTTCAGAACAAAAGCTGAAACTGACAAGGGTTTCATCAATACAATAATAGGTGAGTACAAGGGGCTGGCTCATGGTAAGGTCTTAGGGAGTAGATCAGACTGGCCCCTATGGACAGCTTCAAAACTAAGCATCCAGGACTCCCTCCCAGGACAGTGCCCCACAGTGAAAAGAAACTATGAGGAGTGGAATCAAAATTGAGCAGGAAAAGGGAAATAGACATGAAAGAAAGAGGTCACCAAAGAAAATGGAGGGAGGCAATAAATAGAATTAGGAAATTTCAGAAAACAAGTTGCTATCTTTATTTTTTAAATTAAACATCTTTCAGTATATGTTTATTGGCTTTCTTAACTGGAAGTCTATCCTTTATGTATTTTTCTTCTTTCCTCATATCTCACAGGAGGAAAATCCCTTCATTTCCTCTTGTTTTCTTTGTTTCTCACTTACCTTCTCTCTTTAGCATCTTTAATTTTTCTCTCTTCACAGATTTTTTTTTCCTCTTGGCTTTCAAACATAATTAGATTACAACTATCTTGGGAAAAAATTTTTTTATTCAACTCTACCATTCACATTGACTCCTCCCTTGTTCTCTCCAACCCTACACTTGTCAAATAAGGGTTTCACACCTGCTACTCTCACCTCCTTGAATCAATCATATCAGTGATTTTACTGAGCCCCAGTTTTACTAACTTGCTTTACATCATTTTAAATCCTGTTGCCATCTCTTTTTAGTCAGAATTTTCTCTTAACTCCCAAGACATCATCCCATTTCTCTTCTTAAATTTGGAATACCTTCTTTCTCAAGCTTGCTTGCTTCCTTTTTTTCATCTTTTGCCAGAAAGTATGGATTTTCAGCAATTTCTGGCTTTGGACCTTTGTATTTTTTCTTCACTTGTTTCTTTGGAAAGCTCATTCATCCCAAATATTTCAGCTATTGCCTCCATATAAATAACTCCCAAATCAGTTTCACTAGTAAAGACGTCTCCTTTATTTTTTTAATTTTTATTTTTTTATTTATGATAGTCATACAGAGAGAGAGAGGCAGAGACACAGGCAGAGGGAGAAGCAGGCTCCATGCACCGGGAGCCCGATGTGGGATTCGATCCCGGGTCTCCAGGATCGCGCCCTGGGCCAAACGCAGGCGCCAAACCGCTGCGCCACCCAGGGATCCCAGACGTCTCCTTTAAAAAGCAGTCTTTCACTTGTACTTTTGCCATATTCTTTAATAGCACATAAAAAACAACAGAAGATGGAGTTCTGTAAAATTAGAAAACTACCCTGATGCTCCTTCTATAAGTTCAGGGAAACAAATTTGACATAAAAATGAGTAACATAAAAATATCAAGGTCAACTTCCATGCAAAGTTATTGAATAAAACAGGAGAAAGTGAATGACTCTGTAACAGAGAAAGAAAATATGCCTAAAGTATAACAGAACATAACAGAACAGTTTAAAACTGTTAACATTTAACTAGCTAGGCTATCTATTTAACTAGGCTAAAGTATACTAAGAAAAAGTACAACACACACACAAAAAAGTAGTACAACACACAAAGGGTAACCTGAATGAGAATTAGGAAAACTCAGAAATTAAATATCAGAAGAGAACTAGAATTATAAGAAAAATTATATCAGAAATTAAATTAGAAAGAACACAAACTTATGATGACAAGAGATAAAATATTAATATAAATGCAAGATAAAAAGGAAAGAACTTTTAAAATGAAAAAGGAAGGAGGAAAGAAAGAAAAAGAATTCAAGATGAAGTAACAAATATTGAAGATAGGCAAAGAAAATCCAAAATGTGGATGAGTCTCTGAAGAATACCACAAGAAGAAAAAGAAAAAAACAAAAAAACTAAACAATATATTTTTTTAAAGTTCTTGAAATTAAAGGAAACTATGGAAGTTTCCTATTAAAAGAACATACCCCATACGGGGCAATACTAATCTTCAGAGGAACCAAGACATATTCTAGTGAGATTCTTGGACTTTACATTTAAAAAAAAAATCCACTTAGCATTGAAGAAAAAACAGCCAGTAACGTATATGGGAAAGAAAATTAGATTATCATCATACTTTTTCAAGAGTAACATATTTAAATATTCAAGGACAGAAAATGTGAGCTGAGGATTTCTTTTTTTTTTTTTTTTTGAGGTGAGGATTTCATATCCAGAAACACTGACTTTCAAATATAAAGGGCACACATACACAAAATTATCATCGACATGCAAAAACTCATGGAGTGGACTTCTACTTCCAGGCATGATGAATTCAACTAATTAGTCCTCCTACTTTAAGTGATAAAACTGAACAAAATATATAAGGCAACTGTTTTTAGACATTAATCAACAGATAGCATAACACTGTGTGATCCCTGAGATAAGGGAAGCTCACAAAGTGAGCCCCAGAATCGACCTGACTCTTATATAGGGGCATTTCTCAATTCCCTAATATCGTTCAGTGAGTTGGAGTCCTGCAGAGCACTGTGGTCCTGCAGGGATTAGAAGGTATACATCAGGGTTCAAAGTAGGCAAATTGGTTGGAATCTGCAGGACAGAACACCAGAGGAAAGAGAGGCACAAAGAAGGTATCCAGAATTCTGTGAGAATGTATGTGTGTTGGGGGAATAGGTCCCTGTTGAGTTCTTGGCAAAGGGCTAAACTGTGCATGAGCAGAGACTATAGGAGGTTTGCCCAGGAAAGTATACCAGGATAGGCCATATGCTGAGTCCTAAAATACGTCTTAATAGATTCTCTGATGACAAAAAAAAAAAAAAAAAAAAAAGAATTAGAAATCAATAAAAATAAAGTATTTAGAAAACGTTCAAATGTCTGGAAATTAACACACTTTCTACCATGGGTCAAAGCAAAATTCACAAGGGATATTTGACATTATTTCAAACTTAATGAAAATGGAAAATATAAGATTTATGAGACAAAGCTAACATAGTGTGTAGGAAAAAAATACTGCTTTAAGTACTTATATTAGAAAAGAAAGTTTAAAATCAATGATCTCCATGTACACTTTCAAAATTTCTAGTTTAGAAAGTTAGAAAATAAATTTAAAGATCAAAATATAACCAAAAAAAGAAAGAAAAAAGAGTAGAACTCAATAAATGGAAAACAATGCACAAATTTAACAAAACCTAAAGTGAGTCACTTGAAAATATTAATAAAATTAATGATTCTTAGCAAGATTAACCAAGAAAGAAAACATAATACTTTTTAAAAATATCAAGAGCCCTGTTTACTCAAGAAATTGAATTCATAATCAGAGTCCCCCTCCCCCCAAAATCCAGGTCCAGATTATTCCACTGGTGAATTTGATCAAATATTTAAATTTTATGTAAACTTTTCCAGAAAACAGAGAAGGAGGAGGACACATCCTAACACATTTTATGAAGGTAGGAAAACCCTCATACCAAAACCTGAAAAGGATTATTACAAAAAAGGGAAATGTACCGATATTTCTCATGAACATCCCTGCAAAAATTTTCTGAAAAATTAGTAAATAGAATTCAGCATATACAGACAGGACAATCACAATCGAATGAGATCTGTCTCAGGAATTTAAAAAAATCAGTTGAAGTAATTACAAATTAAGGTAATTTGTCATATTACCAGAGTACAAAATAAAGTCCTTAACAGTTATAGAGGAAGAAAATGTAACCAGGGCACCTGGGTGGCTCAGTGATTAAGTGTCTGCCTTTTGCTCAGGTCCTGATCCTGGGGTCCTGGGATCAAGTCCCACAGGGAGCCTGCTTCTCCCTCTGCCTATGTCTTTGCCTCTCTCATGAATAAATAAATAAAAATCTTTAAAAAAATGTAACCAAATTCAATGCCTATTTATAAAAAATACTTCAGCAAACTAGGAATAGATAGAAACTTCCTCTATCCTTAAAAATCTACAAAGAAACCAACAACTTCTGCCATACTTCAAGAAATATGAAGTATGCTTTCACCTAAAATAAAGAACAAAGCAAGAAAATCTACTTTCCCCACTATCATTCTACATTGTACTCTGAAGGTTCTAACCAATGCAATAGGGCAAAATATACAAATAGATTTTTTTTAAGTTGTCACACTGTTTGCAGATAATATCATTGTCAACATAAATACACTAAGAAATCTACCAAAATAAGCTATTAGTTTTAATAACTTAATTTAGCAAGACCGCATAAGGTCAATATATACAAATCAATGACATTTCTAGCATGTAACTCTAGAAAATTCAATTTAAAACATAATACCAGGGGCAGCCCTGATGGCTCAGCAGTTTAGCTGCTGCTTTCAGCCCAGGGTATGATCCTGGAGATCTGGGATCAAGTCCCGCGTCAGGCTCCCTCCACGGAGCCTGCTTCTCCCTCTGCCTGTGTCTGTGCCTCTCTCTCTGTGTCTCTCATGAATAAATAAATAAAATCTTAAAAAAAAAACATGATACCACTTAAAATAATATTTTAAAAGATAAATATTCAAGAATAAATTTATCAAAATATATCCAAGTTGTCTGCGCTGAAAACTACAAAATAATGCTGTGAAAAAATTAAAGAACTCTAAATTAAAGGACAGATTTATCATGTTCGTCAATTGAAAGACCAAAAAGTGTTAGGATTTCCTTTCCCTCTAAATTGATCAATAAATTTAACACAATTCAAATTATAATCTTATCAAGACTTTTGCATAAATTGATGAACTGGTTCTAAACCTCATATGAAAATGCAAAGAACTAGTCAAAATAATCTTGTAAAGGGAAGAACGATATTGAAGAACTTAAACTACCTCATTTCAAGACTTAATATAAGATAGTATTGATCAAGTCAGTGTGATATAAATATAAATGTATAAACAGATATGTTTATAAAGATAAACATAAACAGAACAAAACAAATTCCAGAAATGACCCACACAACTAATTTTTTACAAAGGTACCAACATAATTCAATGGGGTACTGAATTGTCTTTCTAGTAAATGTTTCTATAAAAATTGGATACTAATCTGGAGAAAAAAATAAACCTCAACCTCTACTTTACATCATATGCAAAAATTAATTGAAAATGGATAACAGATCTAAATCTAAAAACTATATAACTTCTGGAAAAGGCATAAGAGAAATTTTTCACCACTTTGGGAGTCTGCAGAGATTTCTTGGTATACAAAAAATGCAGTAACCTTAAAATATAATAAGCCATAAAAATATATTTGATGAAGGCTCATATCCAGAATATGTAAAGAATTCTTACAACTTAATAATAGGAAGGCAAAAACTAAATTTACAAAGTCTGTAAAAGGCTCACCAAAAAAGACACATGAACAGCAAATACTCATGTGAAAGATGCTCAACATCATCAATCAGGAAAATGCCAACTAAAACCACAATAATATATCACAATATGCCTATTAGATTGATTAAAATTTGAAAAAAAAATACAAAGTGTCAGTGAGGATGTAGGGCAACCAAACTTTTATACATTTCTGATAAAAGTATAAAATGACCATCACTTTTCGAAAAATAGTCTAGAAGTTTCATATAAAGTGAAATATACAATTATCATCAGACCCAGCAATTGTATTTCTATTTACCCAAAGGAAATGAAAATATATAACTCCAAAATGTACACTGAAGTTTATATCAGTATTACTCATAATAGCCAAACAGTAGAAACAACACAAATATCTATCAACAGGTGAATGGATCAACAAATCATGATATATATCTACCCTAGACTTCCAGAGTAGGTATATATCATTCAAAATTAAATGCTGTACATTCAGAAAAGTTATGCTGTACCAAAGAAGCTAGGCCCAAAAGAGTATGTATCATGTTACTGCATTGATACCAAGCTCTTGAAAAGGCAAATCTAACATAGAGTGACACAGCATATCAGGGTTTGCTTAAAGTAGGGATAGATAACTGACTGGGTAACTGACTAGGAAGGTGGACAAGGGAGTATTTTTTGATGATGGAAATGTTGTATATCTTGATAGTATACCTGATACACAGGTGGATATATTCATCAAAACTCATCAAAATGTTAAAATGGATGCCTTTTATTATATGTACAGTATATCTCAAAAAAGTATATTAAGAAACATGCTAAGTAAAAGAAGTTGACATAAAAGGAGTATATACTATGTTATTCTATTTATATGAAGTTCTAGTTCTATTAGTTTCTACAACTAATAGCAATCAGATCAGTGGTTATTTGGAGCAGGAGTAAGAAGGAATTAATTGGCAAGAAGCAACTTGGGAAGTTTCTGGAGTGATAAAATATTCTGACCTTTTTTTAAAAAAAAAAATATTTTATTTATTCATTCCTGAGAGACACAGAGAGAGGCAGAGACATAGGCAGAGGGAGAAGCAGACTCCATGCAGGGAGCCCGATGTGGGACTCCATCCGAACTTCAGGATCACGCCCTGATCCAAAGGCAGACATTCACCTGCTGAGCCACCCTGGCGTCTCATATTCTGACCTTTGATCTGGGTGGTGATTATATAATATACACATATGTCATAATATATATACATATGTCAAAACCCATTACATGTTTAATATGTTCATTTTATATAAATTATACTTCAGATAAAGATGATTTCTTTAAAAAACCTTGGCAATTACTGTTCCCATAAATAAAATCAGAAATGAAAGAGAAAACATTACAACTGACACCAGAGAAATACAAAGGATCATGAACAATTCTATGTCAACAACTTAGATTCTATTTATTTGAGTATTTTCTACTTTCTTTCATCAGTGTCCTACAGTTTTCAGCATACATGTCCTTCATCTCCTTGGTTAAGAAATAGATTCCTAGAAGAAATTATGTCCTGGAAATATACAACTGGCACAACTGAATCATGGAGAAGCAGAAAATCTGAATAAACCAATAACTAGTAAAGATATTGAATCAGTAATCAAAACCATTCCAACAAAGAAAAACCCAGGACAAGATGGTTTTACTGGTGAATTCTATCCAATGTGTAAAGAACTAATACCAATCCTTTTCAAACTCATCCAAAAAATTTACAGGGACCGAGTACTCCCAAACTCATTTTATAAGGCCAGCATTATCCTGATACCACAGCCAGATAAGGGCATTACAAGAAACTACAGACCAACATTCCTGGTGACTATAAATGCAAAAATTCTGAACAAAATGCTAGCAAACTTAATTTACCATCACATAAAAGGATCATACAGCATAATCAAGTGGCATGTATCCCTGGCATGCGAGAATGACTCAACATACACAAATCGATTAGAAACTTTCAACAAATTGGGTATAGAAGGAATATACTCCTACATAGTAGAGGTTATGCATGACAATCCACAGCTAACATCATACTGAATGATGTACTATGTTGTATACCTGAAACTAATGTAACATCATATGTCAACTATACTAAAAACAATTCTTTTATTTTTTTTATTTTTTTATTTTTAACAATTCTTTTAAAAGAAAACAATAGCATTTATAATAGCACAAAATCAATAAAATATCTAGGAATGAATATAACCAAGGAGGTGAAAGACCTATACACTGAAAATTCTAAGACACTGATGAAACACCTTGAAAAAGACACAAATAAATGGAAAGATAACCATGTTCATAGATCATAAGAATTAATATTGTGAAAATACATATATTATCCAAAGCCACTTAAAGACTCATTCAAATTCCTATCCAATTCCAATGACATTTTTTTTTTTACAAAAGTAGAAAAAAACAATTCTAAAATTTGTATAGAAAATAAAAACCGTCCAAAAGCCAAAGCAATCCTGGGATAGAACTGGCAGCATCACATTTCCTGATTTCAAACGATATACAAGACTATAGTAATCAAAATAATTTGGTTCTGACATAAAGATAGACATATAGACCAGTGGGAAAGAATCAAGAATCCATAAATAATCCCCCACACAGTCACATACAATATTAATAAGGTAGCCAAGAATATTTACTAAGGAAGGGATAATCTCTTCAATAAATGGGAACACTGGATCTTCACATGCAAAAAAAGAGAAAAAGAAAAGAAATTGGACCCCTACCTTATGCCATCACAAAAGTTAACTCAAAATGGATTAGAGACTTAAAGTAATACCTGAGACCATAAAACTAAAAAATACACGGGAAAAGCTTTTTGACATTGGTCTTTCCAATAATATATATTTTTAAAGATTTTATTTATTTATTTATATATTTATTTATTTATTTATTTATTTAGGACACAGAAAGAGAGAGAGAGAGAGGCAGAGACATAGGCAGAGGGAGAAGCAGCCTCCATGCAGGGAGCCCCATGCAGGACTGGATCCTGGATCTCCAGGATCATGCCCTAGGATGAAGGTGGCACGAAACCGCTGAGCCACCTGGGCTGCCCCTCCAATAATTTTTTTGATATGACACCAAAAACAAGTAACACAAGAAAAAAAAATGGAACTACATCAAACTAAACAGCTTCTGCACAGCAAAAGAAATAATCAACAAAATGAAAAGGCAACTTATGGAATAGAAGAAAATATTTACAAAACCACATATCTGATAAAGGCTTAATATCCAAAATATACAATAAATTCATACACCTCAATAGCAAATACAATTAAATAAATAAATACACAAAAACTGAAATATAGGTAAAGGAGTTGAACAGACATTTTTCCAAAGAAGACATACAAATGGCCAACAGATATATGAAAACGTGCTCAGTGTTAATCATCAGGAAGTGCAATCTAAAACCACAAGATATCATCTCATACCCATTAGAATGGTTATATTCAAACTGCCAGGAGATAAAAGGTTGTAAATATTTATACATCCAACATGGGAACACCCAATTATATAAAACATTAAATAATAAACATAAAGTAATTGATGATAATACAATAATTGTAGGGGACTTTAACACCCCACTAACATCAATGGACAGATTATATAGAAAATAAACAAGGAAACAATGGCTTTTAATAACACACTGGACCACATGGACTTAACATATATTCAGAACATTCCATCCTTAAACAGCAGAATACATACTGTTTTCAAGGGCACATGGGATATTTTCCAGAATAGATCATATGTTAGATCACAAATCAGGCTTCAACAAACCCAAAAAGATAATGCATCTTTTCTGACCACAATGGTATGAAACTAGAAGTCAACTACAAGAAAAAATTTGCAAAGAGCATAAACACATGGAACTTAAATAACATGCTACTAAACAATGAATGGGTCAACCAGGAAATCAAAGAATAGACTTAAAAATACATGGAAACAAATGAAAATGAAAAAGTCCAAAACCTTTGGGATGCAACAAAAGTGGTCCTAAGAGGGAAGTTCCTGGCCTCAGTTTCTAACTTCTGAAATCTACTCCAGCTATGTTATCCAATGAAAACTAGCCTCTTAATGTTTTCCAAATGTCTGACAAAATAAAATACTACATCATCTTCCAAACCTGGATTCCAGCTGGGACCTTCTTACCTTTCCATCTACCCTACACAACTTATAATTACATACCTCGTTTTCTTTCCTCTTGGAGTTGTCCCACTGCACAATTAGCTTCCCATATTTCTCTCCCTAGTGAACCCCATCATCTTCCAGTCCCAAGCTCCCAAATACCACCTTCTCCAAGAAGCCCTCTGTGATCTCTTCCTCACTGAACAGTAATTTCTTTCTCTTCCAAGACCAAAGCTCAAATACCACGCTCTTTGCAAAGTCTTATGATACCATTTCCAGGAATGGTTAAAAACTTTACAGCATCTAAAGAATTTGATTAGATTTTGAGTTATATTTATCACTAGGGAACTTAAAGTGACAATATTTATATCTTTCTTATATCTTTTGGCCTACTGACATTAGGAGCAGAAACTTAGAAACATGAGAGAACTAATAAAAATTTTATAGACCTAAAAAGAATAGTTGAAACTGATTAATTTTTAGAATTATTTTGTATGCTGCCTTGTATCACTGGAATTTGAACATACCTCATTAATCTTCAACTCCTGGTTCGAACACAAAGTATACTCTACTTAAAACTGCACTACTACTATAAATGTAAATTAGATATCTCTCAGTCAATTAGTTCAATCAGTGGAAGAGCTAACTGAAGAACACAGATAAAAGAAATATAGAACAGAGGCTATAAAGAAAATTTTATTTTTAATTCTGCTCCTTTGAAAAATGCTATAGATTTCATCTTTACTATCTTTCTTCTTCTTCTTTTTTAAGATTTTATTTATTTATTCATGAGATACAGAGAGAGAGAAAAAGAGAGAAAGAGAGAGAGAGGCAGAGACATAGGCAAAGGAAGAAGCAGGCTCCCTGTGGAGACAGAGGCAGAGGGAGAAGCAGGCTCCATGCAGGGAGCTTGACGTGGGATTTGATCCCTGGTCTCTAGTATCATAACCCCGCCCTGAAGGTGGCACCAAACTGTTGGGCCATCAGGGCTGTCCAAATTTTTCCCTTTTCTGAGCTACTACCTATGCAGTTCCATTATGAACGGCCATTAGCTGCCAATCTCAGCATTATTAGCATAAGGTCTCTACAAACTCTGTCCCATTGGTCAGTCTGAAAAAAAATGGCACAGCTGCAAAACAATGTCAGTTATGATTCAGCCCTAATTTTCCCTGTCAACGGCCTTGTTCAACTTCCCAGATATTCCTACTTGTTGCCAAGTCCATTTTGTAAACGAAATCTGCTTTTTGAAAATCACCATATGAATATGTCAACAGGTCATGAAATATTTTCATTACAAATCTTAAAGAAAAACTTAGCTCGAAAGAAACAGTTTGGAGAATGTCTATTTCATTAAGTTCAAGTGTGAAATCTTGATGGAAAACATTTATTTTGGCAACTTGCAATTCTGTTGGTGGCCCTAAAGTATCCTGACCAGACTATCTTTG
This sequence comes from Canis lupus baileyi, assembly GCF_048164855.1. Lineage (NCBI taxonomy): Eukaryota > Metazoa > Chordata > Mammalia > Carnivora > Canidae > Canis > Canis lupus. Next base: position 39,384,997 of record NC_132847.1, on the reverse strand, counting down.
TGGGAGGTGGAATTGGGGGATTCTAGAGCAAATGAAAATTTCCTTACGAGGAGTCCTTTGGACCATGAGCATCGGGGAAAGACTGGGAAAGTCTAAACTGCAAGTGCCAGGTATAAAAGCTTATTCTGGGAGCTCCTGTGTCATTGGAATTGTTTCTCAGTCATCCACAGTAAGAATTAAGTAGTAGAGGTCTAGACCAAGGATAGTAGATAATCCCCAAATTATTCGTGTTTGACTCTGGAACAAATGTACACATGTGCGTGCATGCATACACACATTTCCCTTTCTCAACTGTACCATTTAACCCATTTTCTAAGCCACTGTCATCTGCTTGACACAGTCTACTTATCCTTTTTGACTCAGTACAAATGCCATTTCCTTTGTGAATCCTTCCCTGCCCTCCCCTGAGAGATATTCTCTCTCTCTGCTTTCACATGTGTTATGGCATGTGTTGTGTTGAACTAGAATTGTCTCTTTATGTATTGGTCTCCCCCAAATGTCTGGGGGTAAAGCCAATGTCTTATTCATTTCACAGTCCCTACAGCCAAGCCTCAAGCACAGGCAATGCCCAAAAAACATTTTCAATTGATTATTTTCCTAAACAATCCCTATCTGATTGAGGAAGAGGTATGCCAGAAACATGTATAGATAAACAAAAATATCAGGTGAAATATCAAATTGGGCTTAAAAACTGATATAGATCATTCCCAAAGAACTCATTCAGAAGATGATTTCATGAGATACTATCCTTGGACCTTTATGATTTTTTTTTTTTTTTTTTAGCTCTCCAGCACTCACTATTCACAGTACTTACAGTACTCTGTGACCTCTGTTTTGTCCTTTATTATTTAAGGCACAAGGACTATCTCTGTACTGGATGGAATACACAGGGCAGAGGAAGAGGAAGAGAATATCAAGCAGACTTCCTCCCGCTGAGCATGAAGCTTAGGGGGCATGATCTCATGACCCCGAGATCATGATCAAAGCCCAAATCATGAGTTGGGTGCTCAACTGACTGAGCCACACGGTGCCCCTATAATGTTCCTTTAATTTTTAATACCATGTTGTGTTTACAAATTACTGTTAGACTACTCTATAAGCTCAATGTGGCTGCTACCCTCATATGCTAATGTAAAAACTGAGAATCAATATAATTAAGTGACTTGTATGAAATTACACAGCTAATAAATGAATCCAGGACCATGACTAAAATATCTGTGATTCTCTAATGTCTTAAAAAGTGTCCCCAACACTCTCTGATGATACTACAGCTTATCCTTATGATATAAGGAAGATTCTGATTTCACAGAGAAAAACTCAGGATGAGAGAAGTTAAATGGTGCATTCAAAGATCTTAAGGAAGCATAACCAGAGACAGGGACAGGATTCAAGGCTCCATGTAAGTTTATTAATTCAAAGACTCACATAGTTAATGTTCCTTTTTTAAAAAGACAAAAATGTGGATGATAATGTACTATCATGACACTTCAGTATGACTCTTTACAAAATAGATAATGTTAACAACAATGCAATAGGTAAGACACCATTATATATTCTAGAAGCAACCAGTTTTAAAGTGAAGAATTATGTCTAATACCAAATAAATGTTTTTCAGAAACAGTATAGTGGGGAGAATGGTTGATGATTAATATATTTACCCAACTGACCATTTTGATGTTAGGTATATACACACACACACAGAATGCTACCTACTTAAGAGATTCTCTCCAGCTGGAGAGAAAAGCTTAATGGAGAAGATGTCATTGGGCAGGACCTGGAAAGGTAGGTAGGATGGTGAAGTGACATAAAGGGCATTTCAAGTGTACCCAAGCAGAAGGGTGAGGTGGTTAGGAAGAACAGGAGGAAAACATCTCAACATCCTAGGGACATGAAGGAAAGAAGATAAAGTTGGAAAGGATTTTAAATATCAAGTGGAGTAGAATGGAGTAGGTTTTCTTTTACAACTAACTTTTTCATCGTGATTAAATATACATGACGTAAAATTTACCAACTTAAACATTAAGTGCACAGTTTTGTGGCATTAAGTACATTTACATTGTTGGGCAACCATGATACTGTCTTCAGAATTCCTTTCCTCTTCTCCAACTAAATGCAGCATCTATTCAACACTAACTCCCCAAGTCACTTTCTCCCCAGCCTCTGACAATCACCGTTCTACCACTTTACGGTGTCTATGGATTTGATCAGTCTAACCACCTCATATAAGTAGAATCATACAATATTTGTCATTTTTATCTGGCTTATTTCACCTCGCATTAATGTCTTCAAGTTTTATCCATGTTGTAAAGTGAACAAGAATTTCTTTTCTTTTTAAGGCAGAATAGTATCCCATTGTATGTATATACTGTATTTTCTTTATCCATTCATCCATAAAAGGATACCAGGTTGACTCCACCTTTTGGCTACTCTAATTAATGCTGCTGTGAACATGGGTTTACAAATATCTGAGTCCCTGCTTTCAATTTTTGGGGGTATATACCCCATAAATAGAATTTTTAGATTGCATGGTAATTCTATGTTTAATTTTTTTGATGACTCACCATACCATTTTTCAAAGCAGCTGCACCATTTTACATTCCCATCAACAACTCATAGGGTTCCAGTTTTTCCACATCCCTGCCAACATTTGGGTTTTTTTTCTTTATAATAGCAATCCTAATGGGTGTGAATGAGTAATTTTTAATAACTAAGCATTCAAACTGAAGATCAAAGTACTAATGTTAAAAAATGCCATAAAAGTTTCCTAACTATATTTCATCAACCTTAATTTCTATAGGCTAATTATTTTATATAAATAAAAGGGCCTAAAGAGATCAGGAATAGATGGACTGTTATTTCACTGGACTGTTATTTCACTGAAACCTCCTAAGATAGCCAATCATCTTCTGTTCCATCCTGAAGGGAGAGTAGCTGACACTATTTGCATTTTCTACAACTTCTCATTGCAAAAGACTAAGAACATTAGGAAATGAGATATGACACTGATAAAAATTACCTTGTTTCTTTTACTTAAAAGTGAAATTTATATTTCCTCTGCTATTTGCAGAAAACTCAAAATATATTGTCAAGAAAATTACATAAACATCCATCACCTCACCTATCCCAACATGATCTGTTAAGTTGCTACATAACTTTCTATATCCTAAACTTAAACATGTCTTCTAATAGAAGACTTCATATTTTTTATCATAAAATCCAAATTTTTTTATCATAAAATGAAAGTTCTAGGTCTACCGATATGAAAGTATGTTTTATGGAGAGAAATGTAAAAAAATTAATTTATGAGTGTATGGGCTGACTTGCAGAACTCATCACTTTCATATTATTTGACTTTAAATAACCCAGAGGGGAGCCTTGGTGGCTCAGTTGGTTGATCATCAGACTCTTGGTTTCCACTCAGTTCGTGATCTCAGGGTCTTGGGATCAAGTCTGCATACGGCTCTGCACACAGCACAAAGTCAGCTTGAGATTCTCTCCCTCACACCCCCCCCATGGCCTGCCCCTCTCCCTACTCTCTGTAACATAAAAATAAATAAAATATATAATATAAATAAAATAAATATTATATAAATATAAAATATCAATTAAATAAATAACCCAGAATTCCTCATTAAAATCTAGCTAAACACTCCCATTTATAGTCCATCAATTCAAGTATTATTTATGCACAAAACTCAATTGCTTTAAAAATGGACAGTTTATTTCCTCTATAAAATATATCCATTGCTAAATATATTTTGCTAAAACTTTCAAGAAGATAGTGTTTTGATATGAAATTAGCCATGAAAAATTTCTGGTCAAAAGCTTCCACCCTTTTTTTTTTTTCTAAGTATTCAGGAAGGGAATAAAAAGAGGGTTATGCCTAAAATTCACTCTAGTATGTGCTAGATGAGAAAAACAAAAGCAAAAAACAAAGTTTATACAACAAAATAGCTATCTAACCCAAGTCAAGCAAAGCGAGAATTAAATGTCTAATAAAATGAACTCAGCCCCATGAGATTTTTGATTGGGAGATGGCTTTACAAAAAGAGTTGATTGTGGAGTTAGATAATAGGCCAATGTCTGAGTCTTCTTAAAATTGCAAGCAATCAGCAATCATAAGTCATCAAAATCAGAAGTCCTGAATATGGAAATCATAAAATGTAAGAAATATATACTCTTTTCAAAGTACTTGAAATTAAGCAGACAAAGCTAATACATGTAAAATTAAAATATAACAGTGGACTTATTCGAGGACCAATGCCCAACTTTATGCCAAAATTATCATGAGCAGAATTTTAATCAACTATAACCATCTTTGTCATTATAAAATTATTTAAAAGTTTTCTAAAGTACACTTAAATCAATTAAACAGAGCAATACAGTTACTAATCACTTAAGATTGTATTTAATATGCTGTGTATCAGAGTGTACAGTCCAAGTTATTATTTTACTGCTTCATAATGTCTGTTTTATTTTTACGACAATAAATCAGAAGGTAGAAGAAAGTAGTTATCATAGTCATGGAACTCAGAGGGGCAGTACTGGGGAGATTCTCATCTAACTTTTAAGAAGATTTAGGATTTTGTGATAGGTCTTAAAGAAATCGATTTGGGCTGTTTATTTTGCTTTTTAAAAGTCATTATAAATTCCTCTATGTGAAGCAAAGGCAATAGATTTCAAGTGGCTGGTCATTCAGTTTTATTTCAGGTTAGGTTCTATTCCTTCAAACTGTAACTTAACTGCCAAATGCTTGCAGGCTTCTCTCCTCTATTTGGTAATCCCTTTCTCTGGGGAGGTCGGCTTCCCCTTAATCTGGACTTCCTCTGATGCTTGCTTTGCTCTATAACAAAGACAATGTCTGCCTAGCCAATGTCACTTAGATGACCAAGGGGCACATCAAACTTAATATGCCTAAATCAGAATTTCTGATTTAAAAAAATAATAATAATTGCCTCACACATATTCTTCCTCCCTTTTGGTAAATGACAGTTTTGAGGGCAAAATTCTGGGAATGCTCTTTGACTCTCCTCTTCCTCTCACACTTCACATCTGATCGGACAGCCATTCTTGTTGATTCTACTTTCCGAACATCTATAATCTGACCATTAATTTTTTTAATATTTTCTTTATTTATTCCTGAGACACACACACACAGAGAGAGAGAGAGAGAGAGAGAGGCAGAGACACAGGCAGAGAGGGAGAAGCAGACTCCGTGCAGGAGCCTGACATGGGACTCCATCCCAGGTCTCCAGGATCACAACCTGGCCTGAAGGTGACGCTAAACTGCTGAGCCACCCGGGCTGCCCTCATCTGACCATTTCTCATCACTTCCACTGCACTGCCCAACCCTAGGAAGGTCCAGTTATTATCCCTATTTACAGAGGAGGTAACTGGGGCCCAGAAAGGTTAAGTATTGTGCTGAAGATCACACAGCTGGTATATGGTAAAGGTGGGATTGAAATGCAAACAGTCAAAAAAAAAAAAAATGAAATCCAGACAGTCTGGCTATTAGTTCCTCTGTTATTTCCAGAGGGCCCCCATCTTCTTCAGAGTAAAATCAGAGCCTACAAGGTCCTATATAATCTGTCCCTCTTTTATCATGTCTGCTATTGTTTCCTTTCCCCTCTCACTCCAGTCTCACACCTCCTTGCTCTTTCTCAAACATACCAGCATTCTCATGGTTCAGCATATGAACACTTGCTGCTTTCCCAGCTTCGAACACTCTTTCTCCAGATACCCACATGGTTTGCTCAAATGTCAAATTGTTAGCAGAATCTTACCTAATGATCATAGTTAAGACTGCAGTCCTTGTCTCCCTTCATTCATCTCCCCTGCCTGCCAACATGCAATATCACCTGACATTTTAATTGTGTATATTTCTGCCTCACCCCACTATAATGCACATTACATGATGGTAAGGATTTTTATTTGTTTTGTACACTGGGGCCTTCAACATCAAAGAGAGGGAAGGAGAGAGGAAGTCAGCTTGAGCTATTTATTGTAATTGATTGGTTTACTTCACAGCTTTGGATATGCCTATGAATTGAACACTATTGAGAAGCTAGGTTCTCCTTCTTCCATCACCACATCCTAATCTGACTGCAAAGAACAGACCACACTTAGCCTAATTGGTATGTGAAGCAGTAACCCAAGATAAGAGTCTTGAGTTTCACTATGGTAAGGAATTGGAGCACACTCTGTGAAGTGGCTTGGGAATTAGCAAAGTTTGTTTGTAATGGGAAATGGGAGGAGAAAAGTCTTCTTAAGAATTAAAACAAATATTATTTTCCAATCTGAATATTTTAATTGGTCTCTCTTAATTTTCAGAATGCTTTATCTCATCTTTACTGACTTCTATCTAGAATTCTCCGAGTTCAGAGAAAGCAGGAGTGTTGTTTTGTTTTAGGTCTATAGAAATGAAAATTGGGGCAAAGGGTTTTCTAAGGTAGTAATCCAGAAAGAAAGAAAAGAAGGAAGGAAGGAAGGATGGAAGGAAGGAAGGAAGGAAGAAAGGAAGGAAGGAAGGAAGGAAGGAAGGAAGGAAGGAAGGAAGGAAGGGAAGAAGAAAGAAGAAAGAAAGAAAGAAAGAAGAAAGAAAGAAAGAAAGAAAGAAAGAAAGAAAGAAAGAAAGAAAGAAAGAAAGAAAGAAAGAAGAAAGAAAGAAAGAAAGAAAAGAAAAGAAAAGAAAAGAAAAGAAAAGAAAAGAAAAGAAAAAAGAAAAGAAAGAAAAGAAAAGAAAAGAAAAGGAAAAGAAAAGAAAAGAAAAGAAAAAAAGAATAATAAATAACCCAATTTTTAGGGCTAAAGCAAGAATGTCATGTTGAAAGTGGGAGAAATAAGCTAACATTAATGTCAGGAATTATATTTACAAGTTATACAGAATATCCAGAACCATTGTTTAAAATTAATGTCTTATGGACAAGGTTATTCACACAATTCCGAATAGCAGGCACAAAAGAGCAAATTGTTCCTCATAAAGAGCCCCGGTTGCACCAGGTTTAGAATTAGAATTCCAGATGACTGCAGGTCTGTCTTTCATATAACTCTTAAGTGCTCTGAGATTTTTCAGAGCTTTACACAAGTGAGGGTTTAAGCCTGAAATTACCTACAGCATTTGAACCTAGCCAAAGGCTAAATATCAACATTAAAACCAGACATAGATTTTTCTTGGGTGATGTATGCCATAGTCAAGCTTATGGGCATTTTTATCCAGAAAAGCCTAGTCTCATTGGCATTGAAAGATTTCCTAACACAATAACTTTCTTCTTCAATGACTTTAGCCCATGTTAGATAAATATCTTGAGATATCATTTCAGTGTTACAGAGTACTAACCTTCAGACTTGAAGTTATACAAGAAAAATCTGCTTTCCAAGTGCCTGAACCAACACTTAACCACTGACTTTCCAATTCTCCTTGATTTCTCAGACTACCACTGCTCCAATGCCCCTAAAGACCTCGCAAATTGACTTAAAGAGTAGTCAAACCTAAAGACACAAGAGGTAATATTTGGCCCCAAATCCTTAAAAAAAAAAAAAAAAAAAACCTTTCTAATTGGTCTCAAATCTTATGTTCCATATGTTGGTCTATGACACTATTGCAATAGACATGCTTTTAATTTCTCCATTTATTTAATCTCTTTCTAACAATATTTTGCTTAGTTATTGTGTCAGGGTGTAAGTTTCTAGCAACATTGGTCACATTGGTTTTCACTTTTAATTATGGGTTTTTCTATCCTGCTTATCAATTTTCTCAATTTTCTTCTTTGTCATGTAAGGATTTTTAGATAATAAGGCCAGACACTCTTCCTTAGTCCCTTTATCCTCTTTTACTTTTTCCTTCTATACCCCGCCCTCCCCTTGGTTCCTCTTCCTTCTGCCAGCTTCTTCACAGTAGCTAAGCAGAGGGAGATTGGAGGAACAAGCCTAACTTCTGAGACTACACCAGGAGATCATCTAAAGACAGGCCAGAGGTGCAGGGATTCATGGGCACTCTGGGGGGCCATGTGGTTTGAGGAGGCTTTACAAGTGGGCATATGAAGGGTGATATGTGCCTCAAGTGTCCTTTAGAAGCTAAAATAGGTGGTTGGTCAAGATAGAAAGTAATTGCAAATGTCCACCTTAATTGACCTTTTCTACTCCTTCAAAACCTAATATGGGCACATATTTAGTATGACCCTCTTTATGCTCTATATGTTATTGGACAAAATAAAGGCATTGGTATGCCCTTAAAGAAGCCTGCTGCCCTAAAAAGTGTGAATTCAATGTTCAACATTAAAAATAACTGTAGTTCAAACGTGCTTACTCAGGTTTTGTTTTTATTTAAAAAAATTTCTCCAACAGATGTATTCCAAAAAATGATTCATATCATAAGAAATTAAAATCACTTTAATACATATTAAACTACCAATTTATAACTTTTATAACATTCTTCAATAATCTTAACCTTGTTCTTATGCCCTGAGTGCATCTAAAGAGTTTATTCAGTTTATCTATGCCAAATATATTCTTGTTTCTTCACAGATACACAGATTTTTCTTCAACGTATTCAGACAATTGGTTAAAGTAATGCCAATACCAATTACATACTCTTATATCATGATTTTAAAAAATAAACTATTAAAATTACATCAAAAATACAAAGAAGCATAAATTGGGGTTTCTATTTTTGTTTTTCATCTTGGTATGAACAAACTGAGAAAATTGCTTTCTCAGTCATAAGATTCTATGCCTGATCTTAGTTTCTTCAAGAAGATGAGCTTGAAGGATCCCTGGGTGGCGCAGCAGTTTAGCGCCTGCCTTTGGCCCAGGGCACGATTCTGGAGACCCGGGATCGAATCCCACATTGGGCTCCCGGTGCATGGAGCCTGCTTCTCCCTCTGCCTATATCTCTGCCTCTCTCTCTCTGTGTGACTATCATAAATAAATAAAAATTAAAAAAAAAAGAAGATGAGCTTGACCAAACAACAAAATCACTGGATTCATGAAAATACGTAAAAATATATCATTCAGATAGACTGATTTTAAAGAGTTTTGCTCTGATCCATGTGCATACAACTTTCATCGAGTCTTGTTAAATGTTTAATAGGACTACTGCGTACTCTCATGTGCAAGGTCAGTTGTGGGATGGTTAACTAGTCTTAAAGATTGGGAATGTTTTATAAAGTGAGAGTAATATAAGGCAGAAAAACAATGGAAAAGAGTTATCTGTGTTACAAGTTTGAAAAAAATATTATTTCACAGTAAAATGTGATGAAATGTGGGGGGAAAAGCAATTAATACATTTAGGGACACACAGCTGTAAGCATGAGATTGGCTGGCATCTCAGTGGCCTTCATTCTCTGCCTACTAAATCTGAGAGACAAGACTTCCAAAAGTCTTCCTTAACACAAAGCTGCAAGCTGCAGAAATATTAGCAGGCTGTACAATGTTTTCCTATTTCCAGGAGAATGATCAGTTCAAGTTACCAAGTAATCTTCATGTGGGAAGCACAACTAGAAATATTTTTTTGGCTTAAACCTATGTATGATGTTGCCAGATAAATCGTTAATAAAAAGATTGACTCACAAATACATAAAATATTAATAGTTTTCAATTTCAGTTAAAAGTATTTTCAAGGCTGACATAATAAGAGAGAAGTGTTTTTTTTTTCTTTTTTCAACTCAAAATACAAATTTTATTGGTCTAGATGGGCATTGCTGTGTCTAGAGTGAAAACAGACAGAATGACCATAGAGTAGAAATGGATGGCGCATGACTTGGACCAGATTATCTACATTCAAGTCCAACCCTGCTGTTTGGGCAAATCACTTAATGCTTCTGGGCCCCAGTTTCCTAATTGCAAAATGGATAAGATAGAGTGTACCAGATAGGGTGGTTATGCCTATAAAATGACAACTTGATTACAAAAGTGCTTTGTAAGCTGCTGGTTCAATGCAGGGTTTTGGCATTCAGGGTTAGGTGACTTGCTGCTCCAGATCCCACAGCCGGTTATTTGTAGAAACAGCATAACTTGTAGTAACCTGGTTTCCTGGCTGCTGACTATGCCCTTTCCAAAACAGCATAACTTTCTTAGGTTGCGTACCTAGGTTCAGAAAAAGGGATATGATCATACTCTGTAATGCATAAGGCATCTTAAAATTTTGATTGAGGCATCTTGTAGGTGTCTTTCTAGGTGGCCCTTCTCACTTCTGCACCACATCTCCCCTTCAGTCTTACAAAAACCACTGCTCCTTTAAGCCTCACACCATCTACATTCTCTACTCTCCACCTCCTATCTCTTTGGCATTTCTACCTACTCTGTGGTCACTATGCCTTTTTCACGCAGGACTTTTACTTTGGGTCTGTCTTCCCATCTGTTCCTAATCCAGGCAGCAGTCACAAACTAGACCATCCTGAAGATGAACCATTCATCACTCTGTCTTCTCACTATTTGACCAACAATTACCATTTCCTCCATTCTATCTCTTCCGTGCTCTCCCATGGTCATTCTTTGGCCCTTTCCATAATCAATAAATAATCTTTTATAACCATCTTTCATCCCTGCCCAGCTCATCCAGCCAGATACCTCCACTACAACATTTTTTAAGCTCATTGTGACTTCTAATCCAACCACTTCCTCACAATCCACCAGTCTTTTTCTTCCTTCAATTATTCTTATGGTCCAGTTGTAACTCTAAGGTCCTTCAATAAAATCATGCCTTTGGGATAACATCCAATTTTCATGTGTCTATACTACTTTCCTGAAAAAAAAAAAACTAAATCTAGATGTCCTCCATAATGGTGCTCCTCAGCTATGTACCAAGGTTTGCTTGAATATACAAATGGGTTTAAAGGATATTAAACTGGAACTTTGACTTGAGGTATCAGAAAATGATAAACACAAAATTCCAACATGAAGTATTAACCAGCATACAAATTTTCAAAGAAAAGACTGAAAATTATTCCATGACATTTACAACTTCCTCAGCTCTGAGGATGGTAGTAAAAGACTCAGGATGCATTTTGAGAAGTGGGGGCTTTGTTTGGTGGGAACTGCCAGAATGCTGAACCTTGTACCCGCCACCAACAGAAGATGTCTAGGGATACCCACTCCCTACAGTGTCAACACTAGCTAGGGCTATTTCTAAGGAACTAGTCAGAGCTCAGTGCATCACACCTGTAGATGACGGCTCAGGGGACAACAGTTCTGAATCCTGTCCCAAAAACCTTGAGGACAGGAGAGAGAAGCTGATAAATCACTTTGATGTAGAAGCCAAGGAGAGGTGACTAAATGGAATGCACAACTCTGTAATTAATTCGAGCAAAGGAAACACTGTTGTTTCTTGAGGTCAGAGATGGCCCATGAAAGAGAGGGCCAGCCTTAAGCCGCTTTGGCTTGTAGGTATTATAGGGGCTAACTGGGAGGGTAATGGGATTCCCACCAAGTGTATCTGTGGACTGGACTCTTGGAAACCTAGGAGCTGAGAGGAGAGGTAGTCACAGGGATGGAATATGATTATATCAGAGGAGCTGCACTTGGAAGGGCTTAGAAGGGGATTCTAGGAAAACCCATAAATGTCCTCCAAAGATGATACAGACTTAAATATATGCCAGGCCCAAAAATATCTACCCATTTACAAGTGCATCTGTCAAGCAGAGGAGAAACCCTCTGAGCTTCCTTTCTTCTCCTTTTTGCCTAAGCACTAACCCAGAAAGAGCCTGAAAATAAGAGTCAGCAAGGCCCTGGCTGGGAGTGGGAACAGAGGAGGCATGGAAAGAAAAGAAATCTTACCTTTGGATGAAGATTGAAGGCTGAAATACAAATATCTAGAACTCAACATTCTAATTTCTGAATCTGTAGTATTTTTTAAAAAAAGATTTTATTTATCTATTCATGAGAGACAGAGAGAGGCAGAGACCTAGGCAGAGGGAGAAGCAGGCTCCCTTTGAGGAACTCGATGTGGGACTTGATCCCAGGACTCTGGGATCACGCCCTGAGTCAAAGGCAGACGCTCAACCACTGAGCCACCCAGGTGTCCCTGAATCTATAGTATTTTTCAACTTTATATATCTGTAGGACCTCCTATTCCCTAGAAGGCATACAGATTATCCAGAGTTGGTTTTTTTTTTTTTTTTTGAGGCAAAGAGAAAACTTAAACCACTGCATAATGATAAAAGGGACAATGGGAGAGAAAAATTAAAAATATAAAAAATATTAAAAATTCTAAAAATGTATCCTTATTCTCTATCATGAGTCATGCTTGTATATATACTGTATACTGTTATAATGGTTTTACTGTAACTCCATATTCACAAGCCCTGCATGAGCTCTCAGCACAGCTCAGCTTTGCTACTATTTTTACTTCTCTAGTAGGCCTGCATTCCCTCTATTCTCCTATATAACTGGTTGACATCTTCTCTCTCTGTTCAAATCTTCTACCTCCCTCCCTTCTTACCACTTTACTTCTAGATGAAAACATCCCATACTTCATGTGGAACCAGAAGCTCCAAAGGGAGGCCCAAACTTCTCACCTACAAAGTTGCCTGAATTAGCCACATCTTCTCTGGCTGCATCCTAAGAAGACTCTTCAGAGACACTAATCCCTTTCCATCCCTTCTCACCTCCTGGGATTATCCCCTTCTCTCCTCGGCAACCTCTGCCTCCTATCAGCATACACATATTTTTAAGGCTTTTTTAAAGAACAGTTTTAAGTTTACAATAAAATCAAGTGAAAGATGCAGAGTTTTCCATATACCTCCTGCTACAACACAAGCATACTGTGCTCTCACCCTAACAGTAAATTTTTACCAAGGATGAACCTAAAGTGACACATCATAATCATCTAAAATCAATGGTTTAACTTAGGGTTCATTTTTGGTGGTGTACATTCTAGGAGTATGGACAAATGCACAATGACATATATTGATCATTATAATACAAGATAGAGTATTTTCACTGCCTAAACATCCTTTGTGCTTCACCTATTCATCTCTTTCCCCCAGTCCCCACCCCACTATACAATTACTGACTTTTTTTTTTTACTGTTTTTATAGTTTTGTCTTTTCTAGAATGTCTAGAATCATACAGTATGTAGCTTTCTCCACATGGCTTCTCTCACCCAGTAATACACACTTAAATTTCCTTCAAGTCTTGATGGTTCATTTATTTTTATTGCTAAATAATATACCATTGTCTGCATGTACCACAATTTATTTATTCATCCACCTACTGAGGGCAAGCACACATTTAAAAAATCTTCCTTGGGTCCCACAGTACTTCTCAGCTATTCTTCCATTTCTTGACTTTTCTTCACAGTTAATTTTCATTTATATAGTATTTACTTGATGTCTACACTTCTCTGCCTCCCTGTTACTCCTCAGCCACTCCACCGCCCAACAAGATCACTGGTGACTTCACAGTGCTAACCCTGAGGGACCCCTTTTCAGTAATGGGACTCATTATCTCCTTGACTTCCATAACATCACTCTTCTCATTTCTCTCACTCTCTGGCAGCAGTTTCTGTCTCCTTCTCCTCTACTTGACCTTTTAATATGCCCCAGGCCTTCATATCTTTGTCTTTGGCCTTTCTTTCCATGGTTTTAAATGTCATCTCTATGTTGATAACTACCACATTTATATTCCCAGCCCAAAGTTCAGATTTTTATATCCAACTACTTATTTCCATTTGAACATTTCACAAGCATGTGGAATTCTGCTTATCCAAAATAGACCACTCAATCTCTACCCTCTTCCTCCTCCTGGACTGTTTTGCTTTCACACTTTCCATCTCAGTAAATGTCAACATCATGGGATGTCATTCAGTATCCTTCCATATGCCTCATCTCCCGTAGGCAATCTACCAAATGGTAATTTCAAGTTTATCTTGAACCACTCATTTCCATCACTACTGCCATCAAATGGCTCACCTAGACTAGTGCAAAAACCTCCTCGCTAGCCCATTTTTCTCCTACTCTCTGACAACTCACATTCCACATATTATGATAAATGATATTCCAACAATGTACATATCATCCCCAGCTCCTCTCTACACACATAAAGACTCATGATTCACTCAACAAAATTCTGTCTTCCAGCCACTAACTCTAAATCCTTGTAGTTAGGCACATGAGGCAGCCACAGTGACCAACCTCAATAGCCTGTAAAAGCCTCTAAAAGGTCCTGAAATGCTCTGTTCTTTTTGATTGGAATACTCTTCAAAGCACTCCTATCCAAAGACAGGGTGCTTCTAATTCTTTCCCAAGACTCAGTTTAATGCTTAGCTTCTCAGTTCTTTCCTGATCACCCCTTCAAGGCATTATTTTTATCACTGTGTCTTCATCATTTCTGCCATAGCACTTATAACCACATAACCATGCATTTGTTTGCTTACATATCTTTTTCTGCAAGTTTTAAGTTCTTTGAAGATATGAACCATATCAGCATTGTTTACTTATGTCTACCCAACAAGGAAGATGATATCTGGCCCACAGAAGGATCTCAACAATATGTGCAGAATGATACATTAATCTGGTAGCATGTCAAAATGGCCATAACCTAAATTTCATAAAATACTCCAGATATTTCCTATATTGAGCAATGGTTTTATTAGGGCTCAACTACCTACACAAAGTGAACAAAATAAAAGGCCAAACCACAGGAATAGACCTTTGTTTCAAAGGATTTGAGGAAGTTACAATTATTAAATGCCATATTATGTAGGAAAACCAAACAAGGGTCAACCAGGAAATTAAGGAAGAATTAAAAAGATTCATGGAAACTAATGAGAATGAAGATACAACCTTCAAAATCTTTGGGATACAGCAAAAGCAGTCCTGAGGGGGAAATACATCGCAATACAAGCAGCCATCCAAAAACTGGAAAGAACTCAAATATAAAAGCTAACCTTGCACCTAAAGGAGCTAGAGAAAAAACAGCAAATAGATCCTACACCCAGCAGAAGAGAGTTAATAAAGATTCGAGCAGAACTCAATGAAATAGAGACCAGAAGAACTGTGGAACAGATCAACAAAACCAGGAGTTGGTTCTTTGAAAGAATTAATAAGATAGATAAACCATTAGCCAGCCTTATTAAAAAGAAGAGAGAGAAGACTCAAATTAAACCAAGCAAGAGCCCAATAAAAGAGAAAAAAGTAATATCCTCACTCTTTCATTGGGCATTCAATGTGAGATGTTTAAATTGTGCAGCGTTTTTAGTTGCTCATTACTTTGATGAATTTATTTGTATAAACACTATACTATATCCTTTGGAATTCAGATGGACTAAATGCCAGTTTGGGTTCCTGAGGATTTAATAAATAGCTTATCACTAAATATTCAGTCAATACCTTTTACATGCACAGACTACCTCTGGCAGGAACTTCCCAAGATTAGGTCAGCTCTTAGGGAAGAAATACCCCAAAAGCTTGACCAGGTCTAAGGAGCTGAGGCCTCCTGATAGAGTCACATAGCCTTCCCAAGGTGGGCTCAGGCCAAGGATGTTACTCTCCCTCCCTAATTCATTTTCTTATACTGGCTATGATTTTGTTGCCCTTTCTTCCTCTAGAAATGAACTATTTTCCTTCTTGAATCAATCAATGCAGTCAGTCCAGGTATATGCCAAAACGAAATGATTTTGGTGTGTTATAAAGCAATGTAGTTGACTTTTACAAGACCTTTATATTGAAACTGACTTCATCAAAATATATATATGAAATTCATTTTATTTACATAGTAATCAGAGTTCCATCTCCACAAAGAGTGCAGTGGGGTGGAATGAGTCCTAAGAATACTTCGTGGCTCCCATACGGGAACTACCATGGCTTTTTTGCTTCAAATAAAACTTTTAGACATTGACTGTGACCTCAGACTCAGTGCTTAGTTACAAAAATGCATACAAGTGTACCTTACATACTTCACATTGGAGTTTTAATAACCTGAATAATAGCTATTGCAGTATTGTCATTAGAATAGAAATGATACAAATGTCAATTACCATTATAACACTGCAGTAAAGAAATTTGCATCAGGGCTCAGAGGGAAGTAATTTATTTTCCCCCTCATAGAATTTTTATAAAAGAAAAAAGGAAGGGAAAACAGAAGGGAAGGAAAGAGGGAGGGAGAGAAAGGAGGAGAGGGGAAGGATGAGAAGAGGATGAAAGAAAAAGAAGAGGGAGGGAGGAAAACAGGGAGGAAGGGAAAGAGGGAGGGAAATAAGGAACGTACATTCATTTCAAATAAATTTATTCTGAGTGGCTGAATAACATCTCTTTCTGAATAAGAAGAAATCAAAGTTGAGAAATAAATTTACCAAAGAAAGAATGGCCGAAGTGTCAGGCAAAAGAAGCCTTACAGAAGAAGGAAGCAACTGCCACCCTTGAATATTTCTTGTGCAAACACAGCAGACCCATGGAGACCCTTAGGGAATTATAAGTTTTATGCAATGCAAGAAGCAGAGCAGGAATCTCCAGACCTAGCCTCTCTGAACTATTCCAGGGATGAACTCCAGAGCACACAAGTTCAAGGGCAGTGCATGAGACAAGGCCTCTGAAAAGCCAACAGCCCCCTTCACCCCACTTCTACAACTGCTGCTGAACCTTCTCTGTGGTCACTGAGAACAGACAACATCCTCTTTTATCTCTGCTATGTCACATCTATTTGCAGGCATCTCCATACCAAGCACCACATTCTTTGGCATTGCCTGGACATCCTGGATGGAGCTTCCTGCATTGTGTTTACAGTTTTATAAAAGGAAATGACCCTAGAAGCTCTAAAAGATGTTTGTTAAGCCAAAGGGAAGCCTGAATTGCCTGTCATTACAGGAGATATGGCATGCATCAGCTGGTGGGCTCCTTTGGCCAGAACCACAACAGAGAGACATGATTTTTTAACCTCCTGTCCCCAGCTCAAAATTTAGGGACTTTTTGAGGTGCTCCAAGAAACGAGAAATGAATCTAACAACTTATACTATTCACCAAAAAAATTAACTTGCTTCCTCTTGTAACTTCACCCCCATTAATGCAAGAAATTCAGAGTTTCATGAGCCAAGCATAAAACAGGCTAGTGATCTTCTGTGCAAAGTCATCTCTTAGAGCATTAGTTTAAAATAGCTCTTGAGGATGCTCAAGTAGGATTCCTAGTCCCCAAGTGTATTCTGAAGTTATACCTAGCACCACTTTCTTTAGAAAATAATGACATCCTGGCCCCAGATATTAGGTGATTTCCTCAAGGTCACTCACTTAGTGGGAATCAGAACCCATCATTTTTGATATCTTGCCAAGGCTTCTTCAAGTTATGTCTTATCTCCATACAGTTACATGCAGGCAAGTTAAAAAAAAAAATAACAGCGTGACTTAGTTATTTGTGAAAGTATACTCATTTTCACTCAGGAAAGAGGGCATTCTGTGCTGCTTCTAGACATGCATGATGTCCCTATCAACAGCCTTCAACAATGCCCAGTTGCAAACACCACTGTGACATGTAATCTCCTCTACAAGTGTGTAAATACAAATGAAAACCAGACATAACCCCTTTCGATCCTAATGGTTCTATAAATATCACCTAGATTGATTTCTAGAACAGCTCTTTACAGGAGTTCAAGTGACTAAGTAGAAGGCATCAAAACCAGTTGAGATGTGATGCTTACCAGGCTGGGTACCTATCTGGATTAAATCACTCATCTCCATGTAGACTTATCTTCCCAGTGAACACAATTCAAGTTATGAATTGCTGTCTATCATAGACTTTGGGAGTTACCTTGAAGAGTAGACAGTGGCTATGTTAGATCCATGAGTCCTGGAATTTGGAAGAAAGGAAAACATGTAGTGATGGGCATGGTGTCCCTGTTCTGTACCTCTTATAATGTCCCCAATTTAAGTGTGATTCATTGATGAAGACCATAATTGACAACTCTATGAATCTCCCCAAAGGGAAACTATCTACATATCACCTTCATTATCTCAATTCCGAAATAGGGAACCAACCTGGAACTGAACACCAAATTACCTATACTATTGCCCCTAAGCTGCAAATGTATAACATATAAAATCCCTACTAACAAGGAGCTGTAACATTTTGTCTTTGGGAAAGAGGAGAGATACTGTCTAAGCCAGCAGGTGGTTTTGCATGTCACCTCCTGACAGAGTGAACTGGGGGACTGAGCCATTCATCACTCTTCTCACAGCTCAATAGGTGTGGAAAACTATCGGTCTAATAGCTACTAACCCTTCAAAGAGAAGTGGACCTTCCATAAACATATTGATAAAAAATTACAGGTGGTCCAAGTTTTTTCTTTCCTTTTTTTTTTTTTCCTGGATGAGCAATGCAAACTCTGAGATATCTGCTGATGACCAATCTTTGGCAATACCAATGTTTAAGGTACATTATCTGTCAGGTAGAAAAATAACATTCTCTACTTTAAAAACTAAACCCACTATATCTGAGTTCCTACAAATAGTTCATAGAGTGGACTAGCAAAATATGTTCATTCTGAAGAATGAGTCAAGATCTGTAGGACTTATCAAAACTTTACAAGATGTAGACACTCTCTATTTTTGGGTTGCTCTGTTTTGACTCACTTTTGAGGGTCACATTTACTTTCTTCCTATTGTTACACATCCAGCAACATGACTATCACATGAAATCATGCTTTGCATAACAGTAGTAAGAAACATAAAAGCCAACAGCTGCCACTGAAAGTAATGAAAAATACTCAGAGAGGCCTTCAATCTGTCCATTGTGTGCTTTTGCAACTATCATTTCCCTGAAAAACAAGAAAAAAAAGGACAAATACAGTCCAAAAGTAGGCTCCCCAAGGTCCATGGCTTTGGGACCACCCGGAAAACACAAGCTTGGCCATGTAAAGGGCAATGTTCTTGTTCTAACAGTTGCCAGAAAAGCTAAGAGCTTAAGGAAGTTTCTGGCACTGTCAAGGGCTTGGAACTGTTGAGCTTGTTCTATATTAAAACAGAACTCAGAGTCCTTTCTCTCAAATGGGGATGGAGTTGAGGATCACGTTCTAGCAAGGGGGACACAGAAAGTGAGGCTGATGAATCTCATTATTTAGTCCCTTCATCGGATCTCTCTAGCACTGACATCCAAGCTCCCCAAATTGAGTCATCCTGGAACACACAGTATATCGAATAACTCATTGGCTGTGCTCTGAGGTATTGGCACATGCCTACAACAGTTATCTACTTTTTTAAGGGAACACCCTGATACAGGAAATTTCTCAATCGCACATATTCCTTTCGTATGTTTGCTTGTGCTTTGCTAGATATATGCATAAAAACAGAATACCATTGACAAATGTCATTTCACTTGTGTCTGAAATCAGCTTTGACATTACTGTCCCCTGAATATATTAGCATTCCTTACATTTTTATCATAGTCTAATCAGTACATAGTATTTGTCACACTTGAGAATTTGTAAAACTAACATAACCACTTACTAACCTTTTAACTGAATCCTGAACTACACTTAACTATTTCTTTACTATGGAGATCCTTTTGTATAAGGCAGGAATTCCCAACATTCCAAGTATCTGGTCAGAAGGGAGAATATGCAAACACATACACATACTTCTTGTTATCCAAATAAATTCAAAGGTGCTTACGTGGATAATCTCTGGAATGACCAAATTTTGAAATGTTTTAGACCTGAAAACATCCGGTAACAAACAAAAGATTAGTTTTGTAACTTGAATTATGGTTCCCCGTCCTGCTCACTTGTTTTCAGGAGATTATGATGAACTGAAGCACATGCCATTCTGCACAAAGCCTCTATCTCAGAAAACTGATGTCAAAACCTTACATCCTAACTGCAGGGACACTTGGGTGGTTCAGTAATTTAATGTATGCCTCTGGCTCAGGGCGTGATCCCAGAGTCTGGAACCGAGTCCCATATCAGGCTCCTTGCAGGGAGCCTGCTTCTCCCTCTTCCTATGTCTCTGCCTCAATCTCTCTGTGTGACTCTCATGAATAAATAAATGAAATCTTAAAAAAAAATCTTAACTACAGTGTCCTCTCCTTTCTTCTTTCTCTTTTATTCCAAATCCACTTGATCTTTGACTTCATTAAGATCCTTATTTCCTTGACTCCTTCTCTCTTCTTGCCCTTTCTAGCTCAGGTTCTAAATTTCTGGTAATACTCTGATCCCAAATACACCCACTACCTTTCTTCCTCACCCCTGGACCCAGGCTGATGAGCACTGCTGCTAAAGGGTGGGTCCTGTGTACCCACCAATACCACAAGCTGTACAGTGTCCAATCCCCTGGGGGGGGGGGTCCTTCTATTCTGCTCAGCAACTCATCACATATCCCCACAACCCTCATTCTCCCCCATTCTCCCTGCTTAATCCTATCCCTTCATTCATTCCATGGCTTCTGGTTCAGCTGTAAGATCTCTTTATCTCCTGAGGGGCTTTTTTTTTTTTTTTCATGAAACTCTCCCATGATTTTCTTCAAATTCTCCCTATTTACTCATTTAGCTTAGCTTATAAAGATACTCAAACCTTTTCCTTCTTAAAATTTAAAAAAACAAAAAAATCCAACAGCCAAAACACTTGCTCAAGGTTGCACTCTCCATTTTCTGCTATTCATCTCTTCATGCATTTTTATTCCAAGATCTCTTTCTCTATCTTTCCTTAATCTTACATTCCCTCCCCAGCCAAAATTCTTGAAAAATTGTATACAGTACATTATCTCTGTTCTTTTTTGGGTAGTTTTTCACCCAACTGCACTATCCTAAGCTTCTATTGGACCATCTTTGATAAACAGCTTCCTAGACCAAATCAGACCAGCTTTTCCCAGTATTTGACTCTCTGTATAATGACTAGCTGTGGGGCTCAGTGGTTGAGCATCTGCCTTTGGCTCAGGGTGTGATCCCAGCTTCCTGGGATCAAGTTCCACATCAGGCTCCCACTGGGAGCCTGCTTCTCCCTCTGCCTGGGTCTCTGCCTCTCTCTCTCTCTCTCTCTCTCTGTGTGTGTGTCTCTCTTAAATAAATAAATAAAATCTTTTAAAAAAAGAAAAATGACTAGCTGTCCACTCCTCGTTGACACTCTCTCCTTCCCTGGCTTCACTAGATCATGTTCTCCTACTCTATCCTTCTTTGTGGTTCTTCTGGATTTTCATGTGTTCATATTTCTCAGAATTCAGTCTTCCTCCCTATTCTCTTTTCATCCCACACACCATCCTTGGGTTCTCCAATTTGTACCTGAAGTCTCATATCTAAGCTAAACATTGATGACTTGGCCCAATGGGTAACTACATATCATGCAGATACCTCCAACCAATACGTCTAGACCCAAACTCCTTACATTCCCCAAATCGGCTCTGTCTGTATTACTTATCACTGCAGATGGCACTACCTCCATCTTGCCACTCAAACCAGAAACTAAAGACTATAGACTTTAACACTCTCCTCTCTCACAATCACCCACCCAATCCCATCTATAGACCTTCAACTAGTTTTTCCCTTAATTTTCACCACTTTTTTACTGATTCTCTTCTCTTTACTGCTAATGCCATGCCCATAGTTTAGAGCCCCCTGATCTTTCCCACTGACTGTTAAAGTGATTTCAGCCCCATGTCTAATTCTGGTCATTTCCTCACTTCTACCCAACTACCTTAAACATGTGAATGGAGTCTAAGGAAAAAATCCAATAGTATTCACAGTTCTGAAAAAAAGCACTTCAGCAAGTAGAAAACAAAGCCCAGATTTGTTGAGAAGATTAAATTTCAGCATTTTTAAAACTATAAGTTGTGTCCCATTAGTAGATGAGTGGATTTTAAGATCAATTTAATGGATTTTAACCAGCAATGAAAGACTATGAAATAGAATAGGATAGTGAATATCAGAAAGTACTGCAAAGCAATGGAGCAAACTTGTAAACATTTTGTTTTGGTTTCTTTGCATGTTTCTATTACGTTTATGCTTATTATGTATATATATGTAATAAGTTGCAGTATATTATATACTTTATATTGTGAATTGCAAACAAAATTTCTGAATCCACTGCTCTACAGTAATCTAATCCATGAATACTTCTCTACCTTCACCTCCCACACTTTGCCTCACTTCCAGGAGAACTTTATATTCTGGACCAGAGCATTCCAACAGAAGTGTAACACAAACTGCCAATGTGAGCCATATAAGTAATTTAAATTTTTCTAGTAACCACATCAAAAAAAAAAGTAATGCAAAATAGGTGAAATTAGCTTTAATGACATATTTTAACTTAATATATCTATAATATCATTTCAACATGTAGTACATAAAAATTATAGTGAAATATATTTTTTTTGTATTCAGTCTTTGAAATCTTTGTGTGTATGTTACACTCACAGCAGATTTTGATTCAGATACCACATTTCAAGTATGTCTTACTAGCCACATGTGGTTAATGACTATTGTACTGGTAGGGCAGCTCTAGACATATAGTTAATTGCCTAAATAAACCATCCTTCCTTATACCTTCATGTGTTTGCACATGCTGTTCCCTGTGCCTGGAATCTCCTTCAGCTTTGTTCTTTTGTTTTGAAATTCATCTGGTAAATCTTACTCATCTTTCTAGATTTATATCAAGGGCCACATCCACTGAAAACTACCCTGACCCAACAAGGCCATGTTAGGCAGTCTCCTCTAGGATCTCAGAGCAAAATGCTCCTAAGGCAACATTATGCTGCACTATAATTGTTTTTTTTTTTTTACATCCTGCCTTACCTAGTTAGAGTGTGAGCATCTAGAAGGCAAAGAATATGTCTTACTTGTTTTATATCCTTAGAACTTCACAGTTACTACTACACAGAGTATGTTCAGTGAAAACTTGTTGAATATATTAAAGTTTCTAGATTGACAATTCAGAAAACTTACAGAGGGATCCAGGGGGACACACGGTTAGTCATGGTTCTAGCTGAGAGCTTTCATCTCCAAGACTGAAATGTTTGTGTTTCTACTTAATAAACCTAGATTGCAGTCCTTCCAGGTGGGCTTTATTGTTGGGGGCTACTTACATTTGTGCTGATGGGAAGAGTTGTTATCTTAATAAAGTAGCTATCTCTGAGAACCAGGCTGGCCAGGCCTTTAGTGATTTGTAGAAGGTGCCTTCTATAGCAAAATACCCACTCCTATGCCTCAAGGCAGGACCAGATCAAACCACTTCAAATGATTATTACTAGAACCTTTAGAAAAAACACAGTCTCCCTTTCAAATTATTAAAAAATGTCCTGTTGAAAAGCTTTTCTTACCTACCCTAAATCCTTTGTGTTGCACTGTCAGTCCACCTCCTCCTGTTTGGATCTCAGGAGGACTACAGAGGAGCTTTCCATGAAACTCTAAAAAAGAATCCTCTTATGCTTCAATAACAGCACTAAATCACCCTTAAGTCTTCTCTTCTCCAGGGTAAACAATCCAAATTTCTTTAGCCTTCCTCCATAGATCTTATTTTACAAGCTTTTAATCACTGCGGTGGCACGCCTCCAAACTAGATTCTCCAAGTTCCTATGTCCTACTGCTGTTGTAAAGCTTAGCACCACCGACAGCTCTATGTGCTGAGTATTACTCCAGCCTTCCTATGAATAATATCCCCTTCGTATTGTGTAATGGCCCCAGGAAGACTTGGAGTAGCATGACAGTAATTCTCAAGCTCAGGAACTTCTTATGCTTAACCTAAGTCACCCACTTACTTATACTTAACTAAAATATAAAATGGAATGACAATGACCATGGTTTCAACGTAGTTGGGTGGCTTTTGTATTTATCTCGTATCATGGCAAAAGGCCATGTAGGGTAATCAGTAGTGGGTAGGAACATTAGCTAATGCTTTTGAATGTTTACTGCATGTGAGGCATTGTTCTAAACATTAGATACCTATATTAACTTTTTAAGTAAAACAAATGAGGCAGACACTGTTATTATTATTATTGTCATGTCACCAACGACAAAACAGGCACAAAAAGATGAAATAGCTTGACCAAAGTTACATGGATACTAAATGGTAGAGCTGGGATTACAATCCAGAGAGTCGGCCACACTCTTAAACACTTTAGTTTCTAAACTAACAGCCTGTTTACTGAACTCACTGTTACTAACCTTATCAGAACCTCAGAGCCATAATGTTTTAAAAATCTCCCCAGAAAGTGCTGTTGAAGTCAAAAGAATAAACATCAGAAAAATATTTCAAGGACAGTAGTCATTCATTACCTAAAAATATATAGGAACAGCATTTCAGTAAAGAGCCAGTCTCATCATAATCATATGCATTCTGTACATGTAGGTACATATTACATAAAGGGACCACATAGTATTTCCAAGAGCATTGGAGTGTAGATACATAAAAAAATAAGAATAAAATCATTATTTTAGGTATTTTAAAGCCACCTTAAAGTTAACCAGGTTTAAATAACCTTATCTTCTGAATCTTAAAGTTATGAACATTTATAACTACCTTTCCCTGTGTAACTCAAAACTAGTTAACTGATGACGCTAGCAGCCCAGTCATATGAGAAATAGATGCTCAACAACTTTGTTATTGCTGCATCAATTTCAGTGCTGAAAGCCTTACTTTATTATACAGCAGTGTTTCCTGAGATGTGGGATGCCTCGCTACTGATGGTACCCAAGATTTTAGGTATATTGAAATTGTTTTCCAGAATACGCAAGAGGATATAAAAGAACATAGTTACACTATATCAAATAACATCATAAGGTCAACAAGCTTATTTCTTTCTGCATCTCATTCAATCATTTTGGTGAAGTGAAGGAGAATGGATCATTGTGGTGGTCCTATTTTTAACTTCTTTTGAAGACTTGATAATCTCCCATTTAACAAGGAGTAAACAGACCTCAACCACAGACCCTTGAACAGACCCCAGTGTATAGACTCTAATGACACTGCTTCGTTTACTTCGTGTGTATGTTTGGTTACCTGTGGCCCATGGCCTGTGTCACTGACTTTACATTTATGGCTGTGATATCAAGTTTACTTTTAAATTAAATGAACTTCAAAAAAAATAATTAATTAATTGAACTTCAAAGTGAGCCAATTTAATGAAACACATGAAGATCACAATGGTACATGAAAATGGCAAGCAGACGTACAAATAAGTGAACTTGGCAAAGGGATTGATAGGTTAACACACTGTAATTAAAGATGAAAACCTAAATCCTTACAGACATGCAGTCTCCTTACTCTATGATTAGAAATTGCCAGCAAAGGCAATAGCTGTTCCATCTCTGTATACAGGAAATCATTGCAGGCACATCCCAACAGAGTTGGGAATCTGTCCCTCTGGGTAAGACATGAGTCAGTACAGTGTTTAAAGCCAGCCTTCATATTTTGGAGCTAACCATGAAAAAGGTTTTATAGGAATTTACTTTCCCAGCTGCAGAGAAGCTCTTGGAAGTTTGAAATTGCTTTTTCCCATGGTACGGAATTCTTCAAAGATATTTACTAAAAATTCATGTCTTTATCAAACCCTCTCCTTGTTTCTAGATTTATTCTGAGCCCACCAACAAGATCTATAGCAAATACAGCTTTATGAATCCATCTTTGAATACCAGCATAATTCTGTTGGGTATGAGCAACAATTCTATTTGTTATTTCTTTCCAATTCTACGACTCAAAGATCTCTCCAGAAAATATGAGGCTACCTAATGCCTCAAAGTTTTCAAAACTATATACAAACTTTGAAATTTAGAATTTACAAACACCCAAAATGAGTATAAGTCTATAAGTTAAAAGAAGCAAAGAAGCCAATGAGATTTCACAGAAATGTAGCCATTGAGCATTAATTTTAAGCTATGTGTGATAATCCTTTCATTGATCCATTTATCCATTCACGAATGTTCAGTTTATGGTTCATGCCATAGGACATGTGAAAACAGAAGAGAATCTCTACTCTCAAAGATCTTATATCTGTATGAGATACAACCTCACACCAGTGAGAATGGGGAAAATTAACAAAGCAGGAAACCACAAATGTTAGAGAGGATGTGGAGAAAGGGGAACCCTCTTGCACTGTTGGTGGGAATGTGAACTGGTGCAGCCACTCTGGAAAACTGTGTGGAGGTTCCTCAAACAGTTAAAAATATACCTGCCCTACAACCCAGCAATTGCACTGCTGGGGATTTACCCCAAAGATACAGATGCAGTGAAATGCCGGGACACCTGCACCCCGATGTTTCTAGCAGCAATGTCCACAATAGCCAAACTGTGGAAGGAGCCTCGGTGTCCATCAAAAGATGAATGGATAAAGAAGATGTGGTTTATGTATACAATGGAATATTCCTCAGCCATTAGAAATGACAAATACCCACCATTTGCTTCGACGTGGATGGAACTGGAGGGTATTATGCTGAGTGAAATAAGTCAATCGGAGAAGGACAAACATTATATGGTCTCATTCATTGGGGGAATATAAAAAATAGTGAAAGGGAATAAAGGGGAAAGGAGAAAAAATGAGTGGGAAATATCAGAAAGGGAGACAGAACATGAGAGACTCCTAACTCTGGGAAACGAACTACGGGTGGTGGAAGGGGAGGTGGGCAGGGGGTGGGGGTGACTGGGTGATGGGCACTGAGGTGGGCACTTGACGGGATGAGCACAGCGTGTTATTCCATATGTTGGCAAATTGAACACCAATAAAAATAAATTTATAAAAAAATATACTAGATTCTTAAATGTGAATGTAGAAATTATGATCATAGAACTTTGATTTTATGTTCCTCCAGCTAGCCTTTTGGAATTAGTTCAAATAAAATGGGACTCCTAAATTGTGAATGGCAAAAAAAAAAAAAAAAAACAGCCAGAAAGTTCATCTAATCCTGACTTCTCAAATTCCAAGTATCTCTAGGATGCTACTGTAAATTTAAAATTGAATAGGCTGAGAATCATCTGGGATGGTGGAGATTAACATTTTGCAGATTTTTCCCTATGTGTCCCTCCAGACTACATTGATCATTCCACTGCATGCACCCCACCCCCAACACACATATCCTCCCTTTTTTCTCTTTTGAATTAAGAATCCCATCCAGCTGCACATTCCCAGAGGGAAAAGCTTGAGAGAGACAGCTCAGTGCACTTCTTAGATCTACAACTCACTCATTGAGAAAGTGGGTTTCCATATGGAGTTACAGCAGGAGCAACTGTGTTTACCTACTTCTCTCTTTTAACTTTGGAAAAGGGAAAGGATTCATAAAAATATACATGGTCCCATAAATGAAGGGAGAGAAAGGCAATGGAAGGATAAAATGTGAGTCCTGTGATTGCTGATTCTGAACCAGGATGGAAATTGGAGTCCTGGCTCTGGTGTAGAACACCCCCTCGCAAAGGAGGGGCAGAGCCAAATGTCCCTGCAATAGCAAGAGGCAGAATTTGTGAGAAAAGAGGGTGTTTTGTGACAAGGAAACCACTCAGCCCAAAAATGTTATGCATGGACAGACATTCAAAAGATGATTCTAGTTTACTTTGTCTAGTTATTTTATTAAATGTTTACTTTGTCCAATTATTTTTTGAAATGAATGAAATCAGAGCATGCAATCTGTGTGGATTCCCACGAGCTCTTTCCTGTGGCACAATGACTGGGGATTACTGCTCTGTCCTGTGTGATTCCTCCACCATTCTGATGTGTCCCACTCCACTTGACCTTTCCCCTGCATTGGCTCCACTGACAGAAAAAGAGCACTGGAATTATCCCAGTTTTGAACACTCTGAGTCTCTGTGATCTCATCCAGGATTGAAAGTGAATACTTCACAACATGATAGATAAAAGAGAACATGTATTTAAGTTATTCATTTCATAGTAGACTATTTTCCTCCTGGTTTACTAGAGTCTGCCCTTAGCTAACTATCCCAAAATAAAAGGGTGAGCGCCAATTTATTTTTTAAAATATGGAATCTTGTGTAATAGCAATACACTGTATTACTTGAATTTATTTAATAAAGTGATTTTTGTTTTGGCATCATATGCTATGCCAAATGGTTTCTTTTCAACAGCCTATGGAACAAAATGATAGTAAATTTAAGGAAATTTAAGGAGGAACTAATGTGAGGAAGTATCTCTTACTGAGGGGTATCATCAAAGTATCTGGCCACAAATCACAGGAAAAATAGAAATATAATTTTTAACTTGAATTTTGAAAAGCATTAGAATTGTTTTTCTGTGTAATTGCTAAATACCACAAATTGAATAGATAAAATACAATTATTCAGTTAGACATTACACAGTTTTAGAATCTTTAATTCCTTAATTCCAAATATTTATGCTGTAACTCTTCTCCTTACTCACAGATGGTTCAAAATAATATCTTATTCCTCATAAATTTCTGATTTTCTTCCTAAGCTCATTTGCAATTAAGGATAGATGGCTTAAGACACATTAGTTTATAAATGGTAACATACAATAAGTATTTGCTGAATAAAAGGATCATCGATTATTATACAATGTCCCTCATTCATTATAAACTATATTATTTACTCAATAACATCAACAGCATTCATATACATTCTGTGGTATTTTGTAAGCTAGTTTCATGTTCAGTAACTTGATAACTCAATGTTAAATTTGATTGGCCTTTATCTGAAAAGACTGGCATGGAATGAACAGATTTCCTAACTTCACACACAAGCCTACCATGACATTTTTCATTCAGAAAAAAAAAAATAGTACAAACTGGAAATGTCCCAGAAATGGTCATTTCTGAAATATTCAGAAAACAAAGATGAAATATTTTATTTTATCCTAAATTACTAGCTTCTCCCTAGGCCTGTCTTAGACATGTCTCTTTAGGGAACCTAGGTGGTTCACAAAATGCCCATTCCTTTTTTATTAATCTGCCACTGTGCACGAAGGTGCCCCAAAGCAGTGATCTGGATTGCCAGGCATCGCTTATGCCTGGCCCCAACTCACTGAGCAGTAACCTATACTACTCAGTCCTATCTCCTGGGAAATGAGGAAGCAAATATTGTACAGCCTTTTCCTGGGCTTCAGATTCTGTGCACAAATGATCGGTCATTTTTCCATTGAAAACTGAAAAAGAATTACCTCTGGGTAATTCAAAGCCTTTCTATTATCTGAGCCTCTGAAACGGCCAATGCATTTTATCAATTGCACAGACTCCACTGGACTGACCACAAACTAATCTCCTTGAAATGAAAAAAAAGAATGAGTCGTAAGAGACTGGCAACTGGAACCGAATTTCAAATGACAGGACACCAACTTCAGACAAGTTCATTTCCAAGGGGTGTGGATGCAGTGAGTACGATGTGTATAGCACAGTTCTAGCTTCTCAGAAGCTGCCCCATCTGATCCTCGGAGAGGAAACAGGAGTGGGTCATGTGAAGCAATCAGATCACATATAAGAAAACAGCATGTTCATTATTTTCTACCTGCAGATACTTTGCAGTATCTCACCCATAGTATCCTTGGTGGGCCCCCACAGCAGTGCCGTGAGAGAGTCAGAGAAAGGGTGAGTAGTATGGCTTTATGGCTTTACACAGAAGCCAAACTGAGGCTCCCAGGATTTGCAGTACAAATAAATGTAACAAAACATCAGAAAAATGAGAAGCCGATGGGAAACAAATGAAGACTGCATGAAAGTAAACATGCCCTCTTTTGCTCAGAGTAGTTGATGATGATCAGAGAGGCTGAATGGCTTGTCTCATGTCACACAACTAGTTAAGTTCAACTATTTCAGTTGGAACAAGACTTTCAGATAAGTCATTTTTCTTTCTTCTATGACTCCCACACCCTGCCTTAGAAGTACAGAATTTGGATGGTCTGAACCAAAAAAAAAAAAAAAAAGAAAAAAAAAAAAGGCCAAAATCTACTCCTAGAATACAGGATACTAAGCATCTCATTACAAAGGATTCTGAGTCACAGAAACATTATTACCACTGTTACAGGCGTTCTGCTCTCCTTCAGTTTGAGTCCTTAGGTGACACAGCTGCTTTTTAACTTCTGAGATAAAGAAATGAAAAGGGGGAAAAGAAAATATGTTTCCTCATCACTGACATTTTCTGGTCTAGCGAGGACAAGCCAAAAAGTTAATAGGTAATGTGCGTATATATGAAAGTCATTAGGTAATGCACATATGTACTCAGTGTGGGAGGACAGCATTGAGAATCCTAAGCAAGTAAACACAGGACTTGAGAATTTCTAAAAGCTGGGGTGGGGGTGGTGAGAAGCATCAGTGACTGAAATCAGGAGGGTAGACATGTCAGAGCAAAAATAAAAAATATGTTTTAAGGAGGGAGAATATAATAAGAAATAAATGATAGGTATTTCTTGCTTCTTTGCCAAATTTCTATAGGCGGCTTCCTAAAGTAGTTTTGTGTTTCATCTTGCCCAACGTGTCAGAAACCGAAGCTGGTTAATAAGGTTAATCACAGAGACTGTGACCCTCAATGGACAGAAGCCAGAGTCTTATCCATTTTTTAAATAAAGAAAGCAAAATATTGCACGTGGCTTAGTCCATAGGGTCATTTTACAGATTATGTGAATTGCGTACAACAGTAACTGAACAGACCTGCATCAGACATTCACATGAACCCACAAATGGAAAGTCACTGTAACACAAATATTTGACCCAGGTTAAAGGATTGAACATATACTCTAAAGTGAAAACAGGTGCAGAGTAAGGTATACGGTAAGCCACCACTTGCATTAAAAAAATAATACACACACGTGTATGTACACACACACATACAAAACACATGTGTGTATATGTAAGCATAGGTAAATATAAACTAACCCTGGAAAGATACATAAGTCACAGTCCATAGTGATTAATTCCAAGGAGCTAAACTGGGTGGCGGGGATCAGAGGAAAAAAGACTTATTATATAGTATTTTGTGCCATGTGACTGTATTACTTATTCAATAAATAAAATTGAACTTTTCTTTAAAAAGAAAGGTTTGTTAAGGACTTTTGAGTTAGGAGGAAAAAACACACATAAAGAGAACTTAAAATGGTACCAAAGAAAGATTTATAATACAGGCTGAAAAATCAAGCCAAATTCTGTATTTTTATTTAATTCCAAACTGTAATATTTCAAAATTTAATGAGGTGAGGTAGAAACCCACTTTTATAGCTTAGAAAGTATAAAAAACGGGATACACAAATATCCCTCAGTAAGATTTTACAAGGTCAAGAGCAATCATTCAAGAGTAGACCTTGTATTTGCTTTTATACAGAGGCCTTGAACCTAATGTCATGTTCATATGTGTCTCTGTATAAAACTATTCACTTCTTTATCAGTGTCTATGAGAAAAATATTCTATGTTCCACTAAAGCTTATTAAACTCATATCACAAGTCATATTGTAACATACGCCATATACTTCATAATGTCACTAGGTTTGAACATGCTTGCTTCCATATCACCCAACCCCCTGTATTAAGAGGTGGCAGGTTTATATACATTTTGAAATGTTTATGAAAGAGGGGACATAAAATTAGTATCATAAATAACAACAACAAAAAGATACTCAGTTTAGCTTAATTCTACAAACAGTAACTAAGCATCCTCAAGACACCAATCACTGTACAGCATTGAGAGTTACAAAGGTGACATGCATCCTCTCTGTGCAAGGAGCAAACAGTCCAGGAGGATAATTAATTTACTCAGGGGAGACTATGTGATGAATGTGACTTCTGACATCAAAAGTTTGTGTTTGTGATACCCTCCAAGCCAATGAAGCACCAAATCTAATGGAAAACCGGGGATATTTTTGAAGACAGGGAGCAAAGGAGGGCAAGATAGGAGACAGGGACAAAGTAGCAGAGGTTAGTCTTAAGTAAACATTAAACACTATGATTCCTTAGGTTTAAATAAGAACAGGAGTTTATCATTGGCAAAGTTCATCCCAAAGCTAAAATGCAGGAATCTCCATAAAATTTCCAAGTATTGCAAGCTTTCAACTTGGAAGCTCACGTGGGGCTGGCAGAGTAATTTGTTAGAAATTTAAAACTGGCAGTTACATCTGCGGTTTCTTTTGCTGGAATTGTTCTTGTAAAAGATTTACGAGAGGCAAACGTTCCTCCTTGGCTTATTCATAAAATAAAATGGTGTAGAAATACAATAGATGTACAGACAAAAATGTTTTAATATAGCCTCTCTGTGCATGCCCCACATAAAGACAAAGCAAGTTCTCTGCTTTGGAAAGAATCAGTGAGACCCATTTCATGGGTCAAAGGTGTGGGATTTTACATAGTTTTCCTTAAGTAAGCAATGCCAGCATTTATATTATACCAGTAAAAGTCCATTCATTTCAAAATCCTCATTTATAGTTAAATTCATTGAAAGAGGAGCATGTTCAGAATATTCACAATATTGGAGCATTACTTTTGAAAATACAATGAATGGCATATATACCAATGAGACACATTATTTTCTCTTCAATGGTTAATCTTATGATTGAACAATGACTAAAGTGAATAGGGCTGTTAGATATTAAACAAGACTCCCAGGAAGACAATGTCCATTTGGTCTCTTCTTTTTGTAGAAATGGTTTTTTTTTTAGCCTCCCAGAAGATAGATGATCCATTTAGGGATGAGAGGGCTTATCTCCTGATTTTTAATTACGGTGACTGAAGTCAGACTAATAATTAGGTAGAAACAAACAAACAAAAAATTTCTAGGTTACTATTTTAAGCACTTGTATTCTTTCAACCTCTCTTCCATTTATCTATTCTCCCAACCAGCCATTCTTTTACCTATCCATTTTTCTATCCATTCATTCAGTGAATATTTATTTAGATACTTCTATGTACCATACTCTGTGCTAAGTGCTGAAGACACAATGATGAACCCGGAGGAAGAGGAGGTTTCCTTGCTCTTATAACTTACACTCTAGCCAAGCCAAGGAGGCAAGGAAAAATAACCATCCAGATGGCCATGCATTCATGGTTGAGGTAAGTGTTCTAAAAAAGAAATATTGTAGGCAATTATGATGGATAATGTGAGGAAGGTAAATAAGACTAGGGACTCAAAGAAGATGGCCAGCCTGAAAAAAAATGACATTAAAACTCAGTACTCAGGAGTGATGAAAAGTTCAGTAGATCAAGAGTTTCTGGGAAGACCGTCAGGGCCAGAGGGAATGGCATGTGTAAAGGATCTGAGGTAGAGAGGGACTTGGTGGGTCCAGCAGGTAGGACTAGAGCTCAGAGAACATGGTGGTGGTGGCAAAGCATGATTACAGACTGGGTCTGGGTGACCCAAAGTCCATAGACCATTTTGAAAAGATCACACTCACTGATCTGTCCAGAAACTAGGTACTGAATTCACTTATATGAATTCTCCCTCATTTTTAACACTTACTTGAGTCACAAATCCCCATCAGCTTGGGTAAGAAAATTTATAAATGCACCTGGAGCCCATTCTCCCTGGATCTTCAGAGGAATTCTAGAAACACGCTTCTAGCCATGATGTTGGGTGAACGTTGCATGATTTTTGCACTTAAAAAAAAAATCCATTCATCTACGATCTCTGTGAAACCATTCCTTAGACTAGCACCATATAACCAATTTCCCAAAAATGGCTTAGACACGGAAATAGTCAAGTCCCCTATTATGATACTTCTAATAGATATCCCATGATGAGGGGGGAAAACCATCTGATTCAATACTGTGCATCAAGAAAAGTAAGCACAGAGTCATTTCTTATGTGGAGAATTCAAAGTCTATTATGATCTCTGCAGATCTCAGAAAGACTGCTCTCTAGAAGCCACTACCTGCCTACTGAGGGGTGATGGATAGGGTTTGGGGGTCTCTCCTTTAACAGCCATAAAAGTTCTCCTCCACAAAGACAATGTGAAGCCTCGCTGGCTATTTCCAGATGCCCCTTAAGATGTTATGAGAGTCCTGGTTGATGAAAGGGGCAATCGTGCACATCAAAAAGAAATGTTATATTTAGGTTAGTCTCTGGTCTTCCAAGAAGCATGTGCAGGGAGACAAATAAAAGGAAAAGAAGAGACACTGGAGAAAGAGCTAGGGATGACAGCACAAGCAGAAAGGCTGGGAAGAAACCCAGAGGGGTTCCTCTGTGGGGTCCAGAGAATGTGCTAGGTGAAATGCAGCAGGACATTTCCCCCACTGCAGATCCACCTGGAGGGTCTCAGAGATTAGACGTGTGTTTGTGCACTTAAAATTCCTCCTCTTGGCCAGCTACCATGCTCTGAACTGCTTGCCATGTTGAGATTTGTAGTTTTCAACTATCTAAGTCTCTTTTTATTGCCTCTTCTTTTGCTCCCTACCTCCCACAGAAATATACCTTGCCAACAAATACCCTGCTGCCTGCGAGTTGTTTATACTGAGAATGTGTGAGGAAGTGTCACCCTCCGAAGGTGGGATTACTCATCTGCTTTCCACAGCGAGCTATGAGCTACGGCTGACATTAACCTCTACACTGCTGTAGGCAGCTCTGCTGGAGCCAATGCCAGGGTCAAGGTCTGAAAGAAGCTATCAGCCAGCCAGGCATGCCCTCACTGGACCTGAGTCTGTCCCCATGGTCATGATGGCAAATATTCAGAGTTCCTCCTGAAAAATTCTCCTTCCATATCAACATTTCATATCTTTGGGAAAAAAAAACTTTTTAAGAGACCATTTTATGATATTGGTATTTTAGGAGAAGGGCAAAGGATGAGAAAGGGTTTTGCTTTTGGTGACAGGGAAATAATGTCACCACTCTAAATATCCGCCAGTTCCTAAGGCCCCTTTCACCTTTACAGGGGAGAATGTACAGCAGAGGCCTACAGTCTGTGTAGCCGATACTGGGAAAGTACTTTTGCCATCATTATCTGGTTAATCACTCAGACAGTAAAATTTTCAAAAACTGCATGTTGCAATAGTAGCAATTCAAATTAACGAGTATATTTTTAAACTCCGCAGGAACTAAACATGAAAGCCCAGTTAATATCTGATTACCCTCACTAGGGCTTCAAGCTCGTATCTTGAGTATTAAACCTTGTCAGGATGGCAAAAGAATGCTTGGACTTGTAAAATCTAGGAAATTTAAAACCCAAGCCAGAGCTCCATCCTAATTTACCTTGTTTTTGTTCCCTATCATAAATATTCTAAACTGCCAGAGGCACGTGTAGGTTCAGTGATTTTAGGCACAGCGTGCTCTGAGACACAACACCACAACGATTAGGTGACATCCAGATGAAACATGCATCTAGAATTCCTTGTGGTTGTAACTTTGAAAGACTTGGTGGAGTTTCAGAAGGAAACCCTAGAAAAGCAAAAATCACTTTGGTCTTTGTACCTACATTAAGCATTTAATGTATAGACATTCAAGTAGGTCTTAGGGGCTTATTTTATAGTTTATAGAAGGGTTTTTAGATGAGCCTTTATAGTTTCCATGAGAAAACTTTAATCCACAAAAGCTCAACGAGATTGACCCTACTTTTACACACTTCCTTTCACTGGGGTGTGGCAGCCTTCACCACATGCAGGAGAGGTAACACAAGAAGGACGGTTATAAGCAAGTGCTTCGAAAACAGAACCAATAAAACTGGCCCACGACTGTGAGGCCCAGAGATTTCTATTTTACAACTCAAGTTTGCGAGAATACCTACACAACTACTTTTAACTAAACTGACAATGCAGAGGTACCAAAAGGACACTGTTACTAGTTTAGCATCTTGGTCAAGTCCTGTCATTTTTCCCTGCTTTTTAAGGAAAGCTGCCAAGTGGAGACCATGTGCACACTGGAATCCATTCAAAGGATGCACGATGTAGCATCTGAGGCCTCAGACAAAGAGCCACAGGCCACCCCACTGGGGTATGGTGCCTCACCTGCCAGAAATCCACTCCCTTCTCTCCAGCACAGCCAGGTGGGACCAGGCACATGCCCTTAAGTCAAAATAAATGTCTTTCAGTACTTCGTAAGAAGTTCCAAATAAATAGTTGGGCCAGTTCATTTATATTACAGAAGGATTTGGTTTTGTTTTTTTGTTTTGTTTTGTTTTGTTTTTTAAGTGCTTTTTTAAATCAAAGGAAGGAAAGAAAAAACTTCACATCTTACAAAACAGATCCCCCTATGGCCCCATACCCTCAATAAGAATGATGTCCATTTCTTTTTCTCTCTTCTTTTTTCTTTTGGAAAAAGAAGAGTGCATGCGCACGTGTGGGAGGTGAGGGCGAAGAGAGAGGGAGAAGATCCCAAGCAGGCTCCATGCCCAGAGTGGAGCCTGACTCAGGGCTCAATCTTACAACCTCTGAGATCATGAATTAAAATCAAGAGTCTGAGGCTCAACCGACTGAACCACTCAGGCGCCCCAACAATGTCAATTTCTAATTTTATCCTCATCCTGCCAAGTATCTAGATACATATGAACTATCTGGATAATAAACAACTCTGATAGAAAGGGTTTTTTAAAAATAATCTTTGTGTGCATGCAACCCCACCTCTTAATAGCTGAGAGACCATGGGTGAGTCAAAGCCCCCTTATCTGTAAATTGGACAAAACACTATTTTCCCACCTCCAAGGGCAGTTATAATTCAATGAGAAAATGTATATACCTAGCATAATAGCACCTAGAATATAAGACTCAAAAAATATTACTTCCACTCCCCAACACCCATATACCACATATATATAGAATAAAACATGTCATACCATAATCTAAAATATTAACAAAGGTTATCTGCTACATATAGGCTTGCAGGTAATTTTAGTCCCTAGGTTTTTCCATAGTTTCTCAATTTTCTACAATGCATGTGTATGTACATATATACAATGTCTATACATGTACATTTATAGATAAGATGTACCTTGCATAATCAGAAAAATACACTGTGGAGGGATCCCTGGGTGGCGCAGCGGTTTGGCGCCTGCCTTTGGCCCAGGGCGCGATCCTGGAGACGCAGGATCGAATCCCACGTCGGGCTCCCGGTGCATGGAGCCTGTTTCTCCCTCTGCCTGTGTCTCTGCCTCTCCCTCTCTCTCTCTCTGTGTGACTATCATAAATAAATAAATTAATTAAAAAAAAAAAAAAAAAAAAAAAAAAAAAAAAAAAAAAAAAAAAAAAGAAAAATACACTGTGGAAAAGATGTGGACAAGTAATTTCCATTATAAATAAATATCTCTGTCCTTTCATGTCTAGAGTTTTACAGGCTACTGGAACATTATGAAAAAAGAAAGTGGTGTGCCCTCATTCCACACTTTTAACACCATCAGAATGTTGACTAACATGTCATAAACAGTGACAGCTGAACATCAACAGTTAAAGAAAAAATAAAAGACACCTGCACTTCAAAAAACCCTGTCTGATAATTGTTTTGGCTTGCAAGACACAGACCAGAGAAAGCAGAGTCTTGCCGGTGTTTTATCCTTGAAGATTGCATGAGCCTCGTACATCGTTAAGTGCCCAGTAAATATTTGTTCAAAGAACTAATAAATGAATGTAGCATGGGAGTGATGGATAATCATAATGGCTTTCACGGTTTCTATTTTGTTTTGT
Organism: Canis lupus baileyi; assembly: GCF_048164855.1. Classification (NCBI taxonomy): domain Eukaryota; kingdom Metazoa; phylum Chordata; class Mammalia; order Carnivora; family Canidae; genus Canis; species Canis lupus. The sequence continues at coordinate 39,347,556 of NC_132847.1, read as the reverse complement.
TCTTTCTTGGTAACAAAAAAGACAAGCAATATTCAAAAAACTATATTCAGAACGAGACAAGACTCACTGACAATTAAGAAGGGTACATTGTGTGATTATTTACATATATAACTTTTCATGAAATCAGAAAATAGCCCATGTTTTTAAAAATTGGGACAGTCTCACACATGAAACATGCTGAGCCAATTTTCTTATACTTTCTGGAAACAAATTCACCTCTTTAATGAAAGAGCATGAAAAATTCTAATTCCCAAGAGGACTTCTGAGGGGGAAAAAAAGGGCAATATCAGGCACAATGAAATAGATGTCTCCTCCCTCTCCTGCCCTCTTCATCTCATTGTACATTCTAGTACAAAATCTAGAGTCAACACTATGCTCATCAGAAAGGTGCTGACCCCAGGCACAACTGCCACCCCTCGAAGGCCCTTCTCCATGAAGGTGAGCCTGCATACCCAGGCAACAGTCCTTGAGCTCTGAGATGTCACTTCCACACAGAAGTGCAAGAATAGCACTGCATATTTGGTGTTCCCCTAACTTTATGGGTTTTGGTTTTGCACCAGTACTATCAAGGCAAGAATCAAAGAAATAAAAAGATTCCCTAAAATTTACTCGAAAGATGGAAGAAACCAAAGGGCTAGAGCTTGAAGAAAGATAACCCATTTCACAATTAGATTGCCATGTTCAAACCTGTAAGTTCTGAAAAAGATGGGAGCACGACAGGGTGGTGAAGATTACTTTACTTTAGTTGGGGCTAAGAGTTTTCTACATGTACAGAGGATTTCTGGTAGTGACTTCCAATATATGACGCCCACCCCAAGCCCCTTAGTACAAAACACAACTGGATTAACTAAAAAACAACATAAAAAGGCTGCTCAAAGAGTAAACTAATAACTAATGATGACAGTGGCTATGCTTAATACAGCTCCTACTGAGCACAATGGCTTTATGGAATCATCTTTAATCCCTAGAACAACCTTGCAAAGAGGCCCCCCCACGTTTATGCTGAAGCAACTGAGACACAAAGAAGGCTGACAACTCGATGGAAGTCCCAAAAACTGCTGAACACAGACCCAGAACCCGAAGTCTAAACCAAGCCCCTCTGACTCCAAATCTCTTAAGACCACCAAATTTGTCTCCCTCAGGCACTTTGCACACATTGGGTCCTCTGAGTGGAACATTCTCCCCCCATCTTTCCATAACTTGTACTCGTCCTTTTATGTCAAGCTTAAATGTCACTGCCTCAGAGAAGCCTTACCCATCCATTCAATCTAAAGTAAGTACCTGCTAGTGTCTTGCTCAGCATCTTCTTTTCTTCAGGGCATTTATCTTGGGGTGACTTTATGTATTCACTTGTGTGCCTGTGTATTTAGTACCTGCTTTCTGATCCAGACTGAAAGCAATGGACAGGCAAAGGCCATGTCTGCAAATGTCATTATTAAATAAATATTTATTGACTGACCAATTCCCTGGCTCTAATGACCAAGTATGACAATGATTTTCAGAAGATGGAGGTGAAGTCACTTGCACTCTGCCTGTTCTAAACATAGGATATGTTCATCTGTTTATATCTTCAACTACCTCGTAAGATATTTAGACAAAGGTTGTTAAAAGAAAAATTGGAAATGACTATACTATTCCATGATGCTTCCCTATATCAACAGATACAGTCAACGAAAGAGGTTTGAGAAAAATCTCCTGAGGCCCACCCAGGATCTGGTGAGGCAGACAAGGTATAGTAAACAAACCAACAGGGAGAGGAAGAGAGTAGCTATCTTAGAATATAGATGTGAATCAAAATCCTGACAAAGTCTCTCTTCTTTCCAAAAATTTCAAGAACCTTTTCTCATCTCTTTTATTTATGTCATTTGTGTCATGGATATTAACTTGATAGGGATATAGGATATACCATTTAAACAGAAAATATAAAATGAATAGCCTAATTGTAATGAAGAAAGACAATTTAATCCAGAAGTTCCCTGTGTATAAAAGACACTCCAAAGGTCGTCTGTATCCTTTTATCTTTTTCACTGTCTGGAGAGAACCCAATTCTGTAGCAGAAGCCAAGTAGCCCAAACTGACACGTGCCACTGGAATAGTTCTTTGGGATCTACCACTAGCCAGATGTTCCAAGTATTTCTGCCCTTCTCTTCATTGATGAATTCCTCCCTGTGATCCAGCAGCTTCCAACCTAGAGTAAATGATCACCAGTCTTTATAGTCTGGATTTTTAAGGGATTCAATAAAGTGATTTCACTAATTAGAATGATTTTTTAAAAGATTTTACTTATTTGAGACAGTGTGGGCAGGAGGAGCAGAGGGACAGGATAAAAGAATTTGAAGCAGACTCTGCACTGAGCATAGAGCCCAATGTGGGGCTTGATCCCATGACCCGGGGATCATGATCTGAGCTGAAACCAAGAGTCAGATGCTTAACCGACTGAGCCACCCAGGTGCCCCTAGAATGATTTTTAAAAGCAGTGAAGTTTCAATGTATAGAAAATAATGACATATCATATTGGTAATAATCATATTACCAACACCAGGATTATAAAACAATTTTCTTATCTTACTAAAGCAAGCTCTTTTACATGCAAACATTGTACCCCAATCATTTTGCTATGATAACATAGCCTTCACCACTCCCTCCCCTTATATGGAGGTGAGTCAGGCTCCTGACCTATGTCACCTGTGACAACATCTCTTTAGATCTTCCTCTGGGCCTCAATAGGTATGACACATCACAAAAAGTTCACACCAATAAAATCAGTAATTAAATCAAATCAGTAAATAGTATCAATACCATCAGTAATAGAAAACAATCAGTCTGAACATCAAAATAAATGGTAAAATTGGCCTGAAAATTAGCACTTAGATATATGAAAGTTTAGACTTTCCAGAGCATTTTTTGCAACAATCTGACTTAAAACATAAAGATCCAGTATTATTTCACAGAGGCCTTATTTTGAGGAAATAAGAAGATCCTCTAATGTGGAAGCAACTATATCCTTTTAAGATTTGTCACCTGAATTAATGCTAGAATTTTTCGACAATAAATTTTTTTTATTCTCCTTGTAAGAGAATTCTTATCATAAAGTCACTTTTGGAAGGTGGCAGATTATTGACTCCCAACTCAAGGATTCAATAATTTGATAGAGATACATGAAACTCAAGTAGTTTACTAAACTCTATACTTGCTTTCAGAAAGGATTACCCACTTATCAGGAAATTGAAAAGTGAACTTAAAGTATTTGTTCTATCAAAATCTACTAGTTAATGTTTAAGAGACTATTTCACCTTCATTTTAATAATTTAAGAATATTTTATACTTCCTATATATATCTTATATATAATGAGATTTTAACTCCTTACAATTTAATTTTTATTCAGTGTCATACTAGGCTATGAGAAAATTCAATCTAAAATTTTCCACTGGATGCCTGAGACCATTAAATTTTCTGTTGAGAAATATGTAAACATTGATAATGTATCTGTTGTGCTTCTTCTGCCTGCAAGTGACAGAGCCTCCCAAGTCAAGTGCCTTATAAAATAAAGACATTTTGAGGATGCCTGGATGGCTCAGCAGTTGAGCATCTGACTGTTGATTTTGGCTCATGTCATGTTCTCAGCATCATGAGTTGGAGCCCTGTGTCAGTTCCATGCCCAGCAGAAGTCTGCTGAAGATCCTCTCTCTTCCTCTGCCCTTCTTCCTGGTCACTCACTCTAAATTAATTCATTAAATATTTCTTTATAAAGGAAAAAATAAAGACATTTTTGTTCCAGAAAATAAGAAGTCTGAAAATAGGAGGCTTCAGGTATAGTTTCCTGAGGCTTTAATTTTCTCTCTTTGTGACTCTTGGGTCTGCCCTTCTCTATATGATGGTTTTATCATTAGCAAGATCCCCACACAGATAAAAAATAATTGTGTAGTTCTATTCATTATATCTAGACACACCAATGTCCAAAGAAAGAAGAGAAGCCATCTTTACTTTTTTTTAAAGATTTTATTCATTTATTTATTCATGTCTGCTAGAGACACTTTTCTGTTTTTCTAGCCTTAACCATTAATAAAATCTCCTTTTCTAAATAAACTAGAAAAGTTTATTTTAGATTATTTTTATTTACAGAAAAATTGTGAAGCTAGTACAGAGTTGCCATAGACCCCATATTGAATTTCTATTATTAACATCTTATATTAATATATTTGTTACACTTAAGGAATCAATATCCATACATTATTAATTACTGTCCATATTTGTTCAAATTTCCTTAGTTTTTACTTAATATCTTTTCTCTGTTCCAGTATATGGTTGTTACAGTGTGCATAAAACCAATTGGAAATTCACTTATTTTTTATCCCCTTGTAAAATGAAGAAGCTTAATTATAAAAATCATCATGAGGGGCACCTAGGTGGCCCAGTTGATTAAGCATCTGACTCTTGGTTTTGGCTCAGGTCAAGATCTCATGGGTTGGGAGACGGAGCTCCGCTTCAGGCTCTACACCCAGAGGGGAGTCTGCTTGAGATCCTCTCCCTCAGCCCTTCCTCCCACTCAGATGCATGCTTGCTCTCTCTCTCTCTCTCTCTAAAATAAATAAATAAATCTTTAAAAAATAAAAGTCATCATGAAATTTGAGTATTTACACATTTTTGTGTAAAGGAAACATGGGCAGAGTGGGATTACAAAAAAGAGTATGTGTAGGCTACAAACAAAAAGTGAGTGGATGAAAAATTAAATTTTTGTTCAAGAAGAGCCCAGAGACAAAAGCCACTAATGGCCTGGTAAATATAATGATACAAAAGAAAAATCATTATCAGAGATGCAACTTCTCCAGATAAAAAATCTAAAAACACTTCCAAGGTAATGATGCCAGGGGCATGGTGGGTTTGCATCCCAGCCTCGTTCCCAAATAGGTCAAGTCTGACAATTATGTGTCCAATACCCACTGTTTCTCCCTTGCTGATCTCATCTCCTTTCAGGGCTTCATGTCTGACCTCCAGGGGAGGACCCATGCCTTTATATCCATGCCTTACCCTCCAAAGTCCACCTATGGCCTGCTGGATGATTCCACATGGAGGTCAAGAATCTAAAAACTGAACTCGTTTTTTTTTTTTTTTTTTTTTTTTACCAAATCCAGTGGCTGGGGCAATACTTCTCTCAGTATGAGTAAGATTGTGCATGAGACCTCAAAGCCATTTTCATCCCTCTTTTCCTGCGCCCCACCCATCTGATTATATACCAATATGCCTACTCTGTCTCTCTGTTCAGCTGGATCCAGTTTGCGTTTTCTCAAGCACTTAGACTCATTCCTCCCTACCCCCTCTGCCTTCAGGCCATGAGCATCAGCTGACCTGTGCCCAACCTCCTCAGGGGTCTATGTCAGAACCACACGGCCCTTTCTCCTAAATTTCAATAATGCCACTCACTTCCCTTTATTTCTGAAGCCATGGGGATGGTCTAGTAGCTGCTTTCTGTAGTCACGACTGCTCCATACCTTAAAGCAGGGTTTTGGGGGGCACCTTGGGTGGCTCAGTAGTTGAGCACCTGTCTTTGGCTCAGAGCATGATCCTGGGGTCCTGGGATTGAGTCCCACATTGGGCTCCCTGCAGGGAACCTGCTTCTCCCTCTCCCTATGTCTCTGCCTCTCTCTCTGTATCTCTCATGAATAGATGGATAAAATATTTTTAAAAAATAAAATAAATAAAGCTGGGCTTCTCAACCTCAGCAATACTGAACTTAAGGGAAGATTCTTCTTTGTCATTGAGGTTCGTTCTGTACATTTTAAGATGTGCAGCAGCATTTCCTACCTCTACACGCAAGATGCCAATGATTCCTCTCCACAAGTTCCCACAGTCAAGAACGTCTCCTGGCATTACCAAACATCTGGGGGGATGGGCAGACCCATCCTGGGTTGGGGACCACTATATCAGACCTTGCTTTTCACCCTTTCTTGCTACCTAATTAGTAGTTTCATTCATTCCTCTCTAACACTTCTCATATGAAATTCTCTCGTTCAGGTAGCTGGTGTAGTGTCTGTCTTCTGTGTGGCACCTACAATGTCCCCTAGTAACATCCCCACAGATGTCCAGCATTCTTATTTTCACCCTTGTCAGTTTGGTCTAAGGGCGCATGATCCTACATAGTCAGCTGATAAGCCATTTCCCTGCCTTCCGTCCCTCCACTTTGCCATCCACTTTGACCTCCAAACACATTTCTGATTTAAGTTTCATCAAGTTTTCTTCAATTACTGGATATCCTACCAAAGAAAATCCAACCTTTTTATCTTGGCCTTCTGAGATCTCCAGGAATCAGAGAATTTATCTACAATTCCAAAGACGTTTTAGCTATGCATTTTGGAGTACATTGATTTCCTTCTCTGAACCTGTTTGCTTCTAACTGCTTAACTTGTAGAGTTGTTGGAAGATTAGATACAATGTAACATAGAAGTAATGAAGTGGTACAGTTTTGTAAATGGTAGATTTTATTGCTGTTATTACTGTTTTTATCAATATTTATGTAAATAGCTAAGTGCAGAAAATAGGTCTTCAATAAATCTTATTTCCTGTGATAGAGACTGCAGTTATTCTTTTCTACCATTCTAACAACTTTTAGCTGTGCACACTGCCACCAAGCTGAAGACTATATATCCTAGCCTCTCTTCCAGCAAGATGTGACCATGCCACTAGGTTCTAGCCAACTGGATGAGAATAAAAGTGCTAGTGCAACTTATGGGTCATATCCTTAACAAGAAAGAGCTTGCCTACCTCTTTTTCTTTTTCCTGCTGACTGAAATGTGTATGTGATGACCTGGGCAGGAACATTCATTTGAACCACTAGGTGAAAGCCATGCATTGAGGATGGCACAGCAACAAGATAAAAAACAAAACAACCTTATGTCCCTCAAGATTGAAGCACCACCACAGAAGTCTGGGACCATCTAGCCAGACTCTTATGTAAGACATAAAGAAATGGTCATCTTAGATAACTCACTATTGTTTTAGAGTCTCTTCATCACAGCAGCCAAAACTTTATCTTAACTGATACATTTCTTTTAGGATATACGCTTACCATAATTTAGCCTCAACTTGCCATTTCCTTAAAAATCCTTGGTGGTTTAGTTTTGATGGAATTGAACACAGGGAGAAAATTATCCAGGAACCCTCATCCAGGAACAAGATGACTCTCCCCACAATGGCTATGACAGATCTTTTTTCCCCTGAGATTTTAATGGTCTACATTTTAATTACAAATGGCTTCTCTGAAATCTAGCTCTTTTTTTTTCTTGTTCTCTTCTCTTCAGAATAGGGACTTCTTAGTCTCCAAAACTGTTGCATGAGATGAGAATGCTAACATATTTGAATTTACTTATGTCAATATCACACAGAAAATTAAGAGGCCAGGTGAGCATCTAAAAAAATAGGTCCCAGAAACATGTCAGAACCGAGGGTAGGAAAGTCCTAGGCAACCTGAAGAAAATAATGTGAGGTTTAAAAACAGCAACAGATAGCCTGATCCATGAAAAAATGAGGACTACAATGTATGAGGGTAAAGTAGAGTTAAATTCACTGCAGAAAGCTGTGACCTGTCACTATACGTGAGAATTTCTATGGAAGGGCAATGCTTTTGTATTTGGGCAATGAAATTCCCTCTGGAACCTCCCCATTCATCTAATTTAATAAGCATTCATTAATCATGAATGGGTATCTTTGTGGACAGAGTTAAAGCAAAATGCCAAGTTTTCGTCAAAACCATCTCTGCAGATTTTTTCTTTCTTGCTGAATTTGCCTAGAGTCAGCAAAAGAAGGCAAAATCACTTTCTTTGTGCTAAGACTCCAGAGCTACAGTCATCGGTGCCCATTCACTAATGCCAACTCCAACTGCTGATTTAAGAAACACTTGACAAGTAGAATAACCTACCACATCAGTATACATTTAGCAAGAGAATAAATCTTGCGATTCAAACTACATATACTCAGTCATGACACAATCCAACTTTCTGGCAAGTGACACTTCCAACGTGAAAAAAAAAATGAAATTCAGAGCACATAGAGTCAGCACGTTAGTGCACTTCTAATAGAATCTTCTTTCTTTGCAATTGAGAAGCTGAGGCCCACAAAGATCTCAGAACTTGTGTTGGGTGCTGTCAGCCAGCAGAAGGCAGAAGAGCTTGTAGTAAAGCCCAGGGTTCTTCCCACAGCAGGCCCCCTACCTCTGTTTGCCGCTGCTTTACATTCAAGAGCAAGAATGAAATCTAACACGTAAAAATGAGGTGGAATCTTTCAGATTACTCTTTTGAATTAGTTTGACAACTGAAGAAAGGAATATAACTTCCTCATATTGCGTAGTTGAGGAAAGATACACTTCAGAGGAAAGAGTTTTGAAATGGGAGCCAGTCGGTCCCTATTCCAGGCATGAGTCTGCTAATAATTTTCAGAGATGACTTAGTGGATCCAGATAATGTAAAATGAAGGGACTGATTCATATTCTTAAAGGACCCTTCCAAGCTCTGCTTCTAGGATTCTAGGACCTGTTGAAAGATCACTGAACACCCTGACTTGCCTTGGCATTTTAAAATCAAATTTATCCATCTTCCCTGTCTTCTAATCTTTTCATAACTTGGTAATAAGATGTGAAGGAAATAGTGGAGGAATAAAAAGCCAATACAATCAGCTAAATAAATTATTAATATTGTTTTCTGAACCAAAACAGAGGCCAAAAGTTATAAAGCCTACTCCTAATATTCTAGCTCAGAAGGGCTAAAGAGAAACAAAAAAGCCATCCTACCACCTGGACTATTCATTATTTCATAGAGAACCATCAACTTCACTGCCTCTGGGTCTTTGCTGGAAGCCCTCTTCATTTCTAACAACTCAAGTCTTGATATTTCCTTTAAGACCCAACTTGAGCTCCAGCTACTCCATGTAGCATCTGCCCACAAATTATGCCTTTGCAATTACTTTTTTTGACCATTTGTTTGATCCTTAGCCACTTGGCACTTGGTCTCGGTGAATGTCCTCTGTTACAAAACTAGATCAAAGTCCCTTCTCTACAGGAAATGACTTGGACTTATTTTTATACTTCATGCACTAGCCTACACATAGCAGGTGCCAAATAAATATTTGTTGTTGGTCATGATGACAGCAATGGTTCCCAAGGGTGACAAAAGTAGGAAATGATAAAAAGTAAATTATAGGCTAGAAAAAAAAAGTAAATTATATGTGCTCGCTTCGGCAGCACATATACTAAAAAAGTAAATTATAGTGGGGGTTGAAGGGTACATTACATAAGAATAGGCATAATACAGTTATAAAAATTAACTAGAAACTGGATGAAGGGATGCCTGGATGGCTCAGCAGTTGAGCACCTGCCCCTGGCTCAGGGCATGATCCTGCGGTCTTGGGATCAATTCCCACATCAGGCTCCTTGCCTGGAGCCTGCTTCTCCCTCTGCCTACATCTCTGCCTTTCTCTCTGTGTGTCTTTCATGAATAAATAAATAAAATCTTAAAAAAAAAAAAAGGAAACTGGATGAAGGAGGACTAAGGAAACAGATAACCATCAGGTTACTCAGTATTGATATCAGGAAAATTGTTCGCCATCAATAAATGATATTCTTGGGATGCCTGGGTGGCTTAGCAGTTGAGCGTCTGCCTTTGGCTCAGGGCGTGATCCCAAAGACCCAGGATGGAGTTCCGCATCAGGCTCCCTGCATGGAGTCTGCTTCTCCCTCTGCCTGTGTCTCTGCCTCTCTCTCTGTCTCTCAAAAATAAATAAAATCTTTAAAAAATGATATTCTTTCCTTATCTATCATCTTAATATGTACTTTAGGAAAATTCACTAAAATCTGGAATTATTCTTATTTATCCAAATTATCTTCACTTGCCCTAGCACAAGAGGTAGAAAACCTACCTAGCTAGTCCAGAAAGTCTCTCCAGTTGTAATTATCCCAAAAATCTAGACACAATTTTTTTTTAAAGAACTCAACTACTGGGGATCCCTGGGTGGCTCGGTGGTTTGGCGCCTGCCTTTGGCTCAGGGCGCGGTCCTGGAGTCTTGGGATCGAGTCCCACGTCGGGCTCCCGGTGCATGGAGCCTGCTTCTCTCTCTGCCTGTGTCTCTGTCTCTGTCTCTCTCTCTCTCTCTCTCTCTCTGTGTCTATCATGAATAAATAAATAAATAAATAATTTTTTTAAAAAAAACTACTTCCCTGGGGTAATTTTTTCCCAACTAACCAAGTGCAGCAGCTTCCTATTGCTTGAGAATATTCTAGCCTAGTCATTCCTAACCCTGGTTGATCAAAGAATCACCTTCGAGCTCTTAATAACATGCATGAATCCCACTGACAGAGAAATTCAGACACAGTCCTTTTCTGTGGGGCATATGAATATGTACTATTTTAAGAGTCCCAGGTAATTGTGATATGTGATTTATTTTATTTATTTATTCATGAGAGACAGAGACAGAGAGAGAGGCAGAGACAAAGGCAGAAGGAGAAGCAGGCTCCATGCAGGGAGCCTGATGTGGGACTCAATCCCAGGTCTCCAGGATCAGGCCCTGGGCTTAAGGCGGCGCTAAACTGCTGAGCCACCGGGCTGCCCATGAGATAGATTAGATAGATAGATAGATAGATAGATAGATAGATAGATAGATGATAGATTGATTTTTTAAGATTTTATTTATTTATTCATGAGAGAAACAGAGAGAGAGAGAGAGAGAGAGAGGCAAAGGCACAGGCAGAGGGAGAAACAGGCTCCATGCAGGGAGCCCGAGTTGGGACTTGATCCAGGGACTCCAGGGACTCCAGGGTCACGGCGGGGGCTGAAGGTGGTGCTAAAGGCAGAGCCACCCAGGCTGCCCCCATGATATATTTTTAAAAGATTGGTCTATATCACACTGTTTCAGCCAATCAGGTTTTCTAGACTGCACATGTTGTTGTTTCGTGGCTTGCTTTCCCCCTAATTTTTGCCTTGCAGAAAAAAATCCTTATTTAATTAGCTTTATCACTCCCTACCACAAAACATTTCCACTGGTTCCTGGTGGGGTTTTCCTGTGGAAGTCTTGATCACCACAAACTTGGAAGGATATCACCTCACAATCTCACCCTCTGTATTACATATTAACCATGGCTTAAACTGAGCTATTTTACTCTTTTTAAAAATATTTTATTTATTTGGGAGAGAAAAAGAACATGAGTGGGGTGAGGGGCACAGAGGGAGAGGGAGAAGCAGACTCCCCACTAAGCAGGGAGCCAGAGGTGCAGAGCTCAGTCCCAGGAGCCTGAGATCATGACCTGAGCTGAAGGCAAACCCCAACTGACCAAGCCATCCAGGCTCCCCCGAGCTGCAATACTTTTAAGGATATCTTACTAGTTACCCCTTTAACAACTGAAAAGAAATAACTCCAGGATTTCATGAGTTTAATATTCGCAACATATAACTTTCCACTTCAATTGGTGTGCAGAAACATAAACTAAATAAAAGCTATAACAATGAGCCACTGGGATTGTAAGGTCTTTCTTTAATATGATCCCAAATACACAGAAGCAGTAGAGCATAGTAAGTGAAGGGTGGTACTTTCTTATCAAGCATATCTGGTTTCAGATCCCATATATTACTAATGATCTTGAACAAGTCATTTGACTACTCTACCCTGTATGTCTTCAACCAGAAAAGAGCTCATTTTAACCCATCTCAGAGAGCTATCATAAGGATTTAATGAGATTGTCCATGAAAAGTCACTGGCACATAATGAACACTAAGCAATGTTCTTCGTTAGTTTCCGCTGGTAGAAATTTATTGATTTTGCTAAATTCAGGCAGAATTAGAATCCTAATATTTCTAGTATTTGCTATATTAAGCAATTTTTCCTAAATCAAGCTTGGTAGACTTCTGCAAATGAACTGTAACTATTTCTGTGGTCTATAATTTGCATATCATTTAAGATTTCATGGTTTAATTTGTTCAGTACCTTCCATATTTAGGGAGAAATAAATTTCAACTTTTTACTGGTTGCCAGCTTTTCTCCCCCAGTAGTTGCAATTACTAAAAGCTGTGGAGGTAAAAAGTTTAGCATTTTATTTCTTAAATAATTTTATCAAAGACTTTATCCAACTAATTTTAAACAACATATAACCAAAATTTAGAATAGTCCATTATAAAAAAATCCAAAGTGATTATAAAACACTAAAGTTGATATGCAGAGATTCTTCAAAGTTTTAAACATTCCTAATATCTGGTATGTGGACAGCCAAGAGAAATAGGATGTATGACCACACTGAAGTGTTTTGTTCTGTCCTTATATTCAACATCAAAGTTGACTTTGTATATCAATTATCCTAACTCTGTACACACAAAATATTTACAAATTTTGAAAGTTGTAATTCTGATGTCAATTTGACAAATTTCACAATTGGTAAAATACCAGCTTGTTTTGACATAATGATGACTTGCATGCACCCCAACTAATTCCAAGTAATTTTTGCTCTATAGGCTTAATTTAACAAGGCCGTTTTGAAGATGATTCAGTCCTCTACCAACATGTATAATTGTATCATTATGGCAAAAAACAAATAATCTCACATCATGTTTGAATTTTAACAGAATCTACCTTAGCACTTACATTATTTTCAAGTGTTTCATCTTCAACAAAATTAAACTTCAAATATTAACCATTATTCCATAAATTGAATGGAAATAATCAAGCCATTATTGAAATTAGCTTAATTTTTCTATTTGAAGCAGCTGATGACACTGATATAAAATTTACACCATTTAATATTTGCAAAACTCTTCTCCTGCTAACAAAATCAATGCATTAACAAGCCTTCTTGCTTTACTTTTTGCATAAGATAATTCGAAATAAATGAGTTAAATTAACTCAGGGAAACAGCCATTTATTCTCAAAGAAGGGGAAGAGTGATGTTAAAAGCACTTTCTGAAGCTCTGTGCTAAATCTTCTTCTTCACATACAATCTCTTTAACATAATCAATAGCTTCTGAAATAGCTCCTGATGCTCCTTTAGATTTCCATCTAGTTTCATAGTTACTAATATCACTACAGCCCCCCTAGTGGACAGTATATGTCAATAAGAGTTCTCTATGTTTCCCATTATCAATTGTTTGAGAAATGGATATTTTCATTACTGTACACTTAAAACTCATTAGGGTCAAAATGGGTTTATTGTAATATTTTTAATAAAAGTGTTACAAAACAGTAGCACAAATGAGAACTTGAACCAAACCTCAGACTTTCAGGATATCTTATTGGGCACTAAAGAGAAATGAAATCTCCAGACTTTCATAAACATAATCTCCCCCAAATTATTTCCTATTTCACCTGGCTTCCAGAAAGAAACTAGTAACAGTTGAAAATAGTGAACAACTTGGCTTGTAAGAGCTAGCTCTGATAACTCTGAAAAAAATGCTCACTACCTGAGTAAAACAAACACATGGGTGTATAGATGGTACCAGACAGTAAATGAAGTACTCAGATTTGTCTCTATATGCGTCATGACAGGACTGCTCAACTTCTATTTCCCCACACCTATTTCATGTAACCCTAATGTATAATTACTGTTTCCCACTGGCCCTGCATACTTGTGGCTAGGGCTGCAGCCCAGCAAGCTGGAACACCATGTGGCCAGCAGTGCTGCCAGTAACAAGAACTTCTTCCATCACAACTTAAGGCCATGAGTAGTTAACTCTCCCTATCTACTGAGGTCTAAAAGGGCTTATTTTTATCAGAAAGCCTGCAGCTTTTGAAAGTGAGCTGTTACTTACCTTGCTTCTGGAAAGGACTGGGGAAAAGAAGCAGGTTATCACCAGTGGGTTCTCACACTTAATCACAATTTAAACTGTTCACTGCAAATGCATCTCATGCACAACTGAATGAGACTGTGGTAGAACAACGTGGTTTGTTTTCAATATGACGTTAATGATATCACTTAGTTAAAAAATAAAAGATACGTGTGAAACCAGACAGAATAGCAAGACATACGACATAAAGCATGTCTGTCCTGGGGAAACAGGGATATAGGGTAACCCTACCCTTTACATGTATATTTTGTCATAGCAATGTATAGTAGCATATGCCTAAAAAGGAAAATTGCCTATTTCCACATGCCAAGGAGGGAGACAAATCAGATTCAAACATCTGATTAGCTAGTTTACTATATAAACATCCACAGAATCAACCTGCTTTCCTTCTCAAATCTTTAGTTGACTCAGGAACAATGTTAATTTTTTTTATAAATGGGCATCGTAAAATCCTAATTTTAACACCACCCTTCGATCTACGGCAGTCATTAGGAGAAATGGGATGAAACAATCAAGTTTCAAGGAGGGGTGTTTATGTATGCATGTCTCCACAGGGTTAACTTGACAGTTTTCCCAGTCTAAATTTTTTAAATTCCCATCAGTAAAAACCTTGGAAACTAACTCGGTTAGTTCACTCAATGCATTGTAAGAATAAAAGCTCCTTGTGTGAAATGTTTGTTCTACAGAAAGAAACTCCATCTCATAACAAGAAAAGTTCATAAAATAATAATATACTCATGCTAATTCTTGAACCCACCAAAATTATTAGAAGACTCTCTTGACTTATTACAATTCTTTGAGGAAGAAGTTATTTTTTTAAAATAACACATAGGAAGATATTATTCTTCATAAGAATAAACTATAGTAATATCCCATTAATCTGTCAATGTGATGTTCCACATGGTGATTTTTCTAGATAAGTAAAGATAACTATTTATGTCTCCAAATCTTAATCACGTCGTGGTATTATATTATAAAATATATATGCCAAACATAATTCAGTCTTCTGAATAGTCATTCTGTTGACTTTAGCAACACAGTTTGTTCCTAAAATAATGACCCAGACAATTTAGTGTCATATTTTTTTCTGTGAAGTTCTGTCTTAGTTGGTGCTAGCTTTTTCTTGTTGCTGTGATCCCTGAGGTCCTGGGATTCCATTTCCTTTTCACAAATAGCTGGTTAGGCCCTAGGGTTAGTGCTTTGCTACTCCTCTGAAGAGAACTATAGGACTTTTGTAACAGATGATCCATCCATTTTTTTAACTTACTTATGTTATGAATTCACAGCTTTGTCAGTTTGCAGTTGCTGCCAAATCTGACCTTTAGCCATGAGAGAACTTATGGTATTAGGAAAATTTAAGCAATGGTCTCTCCAATAATGTTTTTATTCCTTTGCAAAAAGTGGAACAAACATGTATTTTGCACATAGTTAGGGTTTTCTGATCATTATCTAAATCAAAATCCACGTCAAAAATTAGTGTAAAAGTCAGATAGCTAGGAACCAGTGGAGCTGAGATTCAAACCCAAGTCAAGCAGACTCTAAGCTACTTTCCTCCAGGTCATGCTACTTCATTCAGTTGATTTCTCTCTCTCTTTTCTCCATCCCTCTTTGAAATCCTGTAGGCAAGATATCAAAGTTACAGGTTGAGATAAGACATTAAATTGCCATTAGTTGAAAGCTATTATGATTACCGATGTATTTAATACTTTTGAAATCAGACTTATTTTAAGTGAAAAAGTCTTTCTTTCCACATTGATCTTTCAAGGAGATTAAGGCCTTCTTGATTTCCTAATTAATTGAAATTCTGGCAGGAACTGCTTTGGTTTTGATTTTGGTTTTGGCTTTGGAGTATGGGGAGAATGGACTATTCTAAGATCCCCAGAGGCCCAGAGGGGCAACAGACAAAAATTCCATTTTGAAACGTCCCCAAGCTGCTGTCCCATTAATAGCCACCCTGGAATGAACAACCAAGTCTCACAGAGACAAGTAGCATGAGCAGAAAGTCTACCTGATGACAGAGGTGTGCCTGACACTTCCAGTAATGGATGGGCATAATTAATGGCCATGATGGCGGCAGCCCAGCAGTTGGGTCAGGCCAGGTCACAAACACCCATGGATACCGCCTCTTGTCGGGCCAGGTTTTGAATCACACTCTCCCAAGTGCCCTTTGATTTCACATATCATGATCACTAAAATAAAAGATTGCATCACCCTAAAATACTTTAGATTCTTGGTATATATGCCAGACCAGACAAATCCAAAAGTAGAGTCAGCATTTTGAGGCCTGCTAGAGACATTTTTCCTGGAGAACATGCCTATTTTAATTGTGCACCATTTGTTTTCTTTCTGTAATAAATCTTCAAATGCTATTTCTGTACATTCTATTCAGAGAAGATATATTTCTCTTATATGGAACAATTTTACTTCAGGCAAGTAAGAAGTTATAACTGTGAGTTCTAACTAAATAAATAAAAATATAAGCCGTTAAAATTTTATGCATCAGTATTTGAGTTGCAATAAGCTGGAATTCTTCATTTGAACGGCCACCCTAAATCACATACAAATAAAATCTTGGAACTCTAAAAGGAAGTATTTAAATACCATCTCCTATTTGTGTACACTTTGTAGTTTTGAAATACCCTGATAATCATTTAAAACTTATCTAATATGTTATGGAAAGAAGTACATTTTAGAAAAGAAGGAAAAATAAACAAGCCTCCAAGAAGTTAGGCAACTTACCAGTTTTTGTGACTATTAGGAACCAGAGCTCCTCTACCTATAGCACTAATGTTTTACTCTATGCTACTAAGCAGCTTCACCCCAAATGGGGCAGTCTGTCACAAACAGGAGACAGTAAAGGTCTTGTGAAGTTTTATCATCAAGATAAAACCGACAGGCTTTAGAAATAGACCAAGTATCAGACATGTAAGGATCAAGTTAAAGGGAATACACCCTTTAACTAAAGGGAATGTCCCACTGTGCATTCTTATTTTTTTTTTTTTTTTTGCCTTAGAACAAGATTTCCCCAACTCAGCAGCACTGAAGCTTGTTTCATGAGTATAAATGGATTTAATACCTCCATCATCTATCATGCAAATACTTCTAAGAGAGCTAGTAGGCATAAATGTAGCAGAATGAATGAGCATTATTAGAGATTAATTAACAAATCACCTAGGAAGACCCAAAAGAAATAAGACAGAGAGGAGTAAATTGTGAGGCTGTTGGTGGTAAAGAGCAGAGACTGGTTAGGTGAACCACCAATAATGCCACATAATAACATGGGTAGAGTGTCCTCTAGAAAGTTGCAGGACATTAATGTGTACATACGGAACTCTAAAAAAAGAAAGGAACTACAGGAGAGCATTAAGAGAAAGTTTAAGGCAAATCTCTACCCATGTCAATAACATGATCTGGGCTTTGGCCTATATACTGAAAGCAGGATTTTAACACATATTAATTACAGGAGACCTATATCGCAACAGGTTTTACTAAGAAAGATATCTAATACCTCCTAAAACTATTTTCTTTCCTTTCCCAATATGTGTCACTAATCTGATTACTCTGGAGAATAACATTAAACTGTGCTGTGCTGTGTTAGGCAAAATGTGAGTATCATTTAAACAACAAGCTGTTGGCTAATGCCAAACCAAACATTCCATAGTCAGAATTGTGACTGCTCTATAGCCACAAATACTAAAAATAAAAGTGTGATATTATACCTATTATAATCTGTCCAAATGCATGCTTCTTTACAAAGTATTTTTCCAATCCATTGAAGAGCAAAATCAACTGGAAGACATTCATACTCTGAAATCCAACCTATTACACAAGCTAATGGAGTGTGTACTGAGAGAGACCACTGGCCTTTGGGAAAAGTGCGAACTCCTTAGAAGGATTTAAAAAGACCTCTCTAACCTCTTACCTGCTTGTCTTTCCCAATATCAGCCTTCCACTTTCTTTTTTTTTTTTTTAAGATTTTATTTATTTATTCATGAGAGATACAGAGAGGGAGACAAGTAGAGACCCAGACAGAGGGAGAAGCAGGCTCCATGCAGGGAGCCTGATGTGGGACTCGATCCCGGGACACCAGGATCATGCCCTGGGCCGAAGGCAGGCGCTAAACCACTGAGCCACCCAGGGATCCCAGCCTTCCACTTTCTATAGGCTAGCCATTTGACTACTTGCAGTTCCTTGAACTAGTAATGCTTAAATATGATGGAAAAAACCTCTTCCTTCTCATTCTTTACTTGGTCAACTCATAATCTCCTCAGTTCTCAGCTTGGTCCTCATCTGTTCAGGGAAGCTTTAATGGCATCCTCCAAAATGTCCCTTGTGCAGCTCAATGTTCTCAAAGCAAAACACTCACCTATTTCATTGTAATATTGGCATAGGCTTTTTCAACTAGGCTCTAAGGTTAGATCAGGGCAAGGACCAACTCTGTTTTGTTTTCCACTGTAGGTCCCCACAATCAGAGCCAGTTCTTAGCCTGTACTCAGCATGACAAAGGTTATTTGTTGAATAATTTAACTTCTTCTTTGATTCAACACATATTTACTAATCACCTACTATGTGTCAGACATTATCCGAAGATCACTACCATAAGAAAACAGTCAATAACACCTATCCTCATAAAGCTTAAATACTAGCAGGGATAGCAGACAATGAACATAATTTAAAAACTATAAGGAATGTGAGAAGGTGGGGAGATGGATGGGGTAAGCAAAAATAGGCAAGGTAAAGGGGAAATAGAAGTACCCAAGGGAAAAGGTTATAATTTTAAATAAAATGACCAAGATGGGCCTCATTGAGAAGGTGGCCATTTTTTTTTTAAGATTTTATTTATTCATGAGGGACAGAGTGAGAGGCAGAGGCAGAGGGAGAAGCTGCTCCCATGGAGCAGGGAGCCTGATGTTGGACTCAATCCCAGGACCCTGGGATCATGACCTGAGCTGAAGGCAGATGCTTAACCAACTGAGCCACCCAGGTGTCCATAGAAGGTGACCATTTAAACAGACTTGACAACATGGTGAGAAAGTAAATCATACAAGTA
The DNA here is from genome assembly GCF_048164855.1 of Canis lupus baileyi. Lineage (NCBI taxonomy): Eukaryota > Metazoa > Chordata > Mammalia > Carnivora > Canidae > Canis > Canis lupus. The sequence goes on along the minus strand of NC_132847.1, from coordinate 39,328,697 downwards.
ACTGGATATTTCAGACAAAATAAATGGCCTGCTTTCCCTGGGATAACTTCTGCTACTACATTTCCTCCCCATACCGCCTCCCCACCGCTGCAATCCCTATAGTACAGGGACATAATCTGGCCTTTCTGCTACTCCACTTGACTATCAAAAGGAAAAGATAGGCCCTGCTCAATTGAAACATACCATTTTTCCTCTCCCTGTCTAAGCTAGGAAACTTGGAACTATAAGAAGAGCTTTGAGATTTTAAAAACCCTCTTTTTTTTTACAGTCCTTTATTTATTACCATGCTAACTTAAACATAATTTTTTCTTTGATAAAATATTAATGGTTTTAATCATTAAAATAATTTTAATCACAGTAAATACCTAAAAGAAACATCCAATATAGTCTAGGAAAATCAACAAGTCTCTGTGATCAAACCTGAAGCAATAATAGAGTACCTAGCTAGAACACAGAATATAGACTAGGTATCATAGGACAGTCAAGTTGACTAGAACATTCTGATTACCAGGCCAAAGAGTTTAAAATGTACTTGTCAGGACATGAGGAAAGACTGAAATTTTTAGAGCAGCAAAGATTACAGCTTTTGTGTTGTTTTATTAAAATAAAATGAGAAGTCACCAGGATGGTGCAAATGGTTAGAAAATAAAGAAAAACAGAAACAAAATTATCTGTGCAATCTTGCTAGCAATAGTTCAAGTATGAGTTAAGGACAGACTGAGCCAGGGTAGAGAGACTACAAGTGAAAATGAAGTGATGGAAGAAAAACTATCAGGACTTGATAATTTAGATGAAGAAGAGGAAATTGTCAGAGATGATCCTGATGTTTCAAGCTAAAGTCACTCAAGGAAACATGGCTTTCTTCACGAATGTATAGAAATCAAAGGAAAAAAATTATTTGAGAAAAGGAAAAGAAACTGATGAGTTTATATTTATATATGCTTAAAGTCCAGGTGAGGGGCTCCTGGGTGGCTCAGTTAGTTAAGGGTCCGACTCTTGGTTTCAGCTCAGGTCATGATCTAAGGGTGGTGAAATGGAGCTGCACATTGGACTCTGTGCTGGGTGTGGCCCCTGCTTAAGATCCTCTTCCTCTCCCTCTCCCTCTCCCTTAGCCCCTCCTATCTCCTTCCCTTCCTCTCTCTTTCCCTCATAAAATAAAATAAATAAAATAAAATAAAATAAAATAAAATAAAATAAAAATCCAAGTGAGAAACCCAAACATATATTCCCAGGGGCCAGACAGAAACACAGGTCAGGAGCTTGGTCAAAAATTGTGAGACTGAAATAAAGGTGTAGGAGTTAGTTGTATAAAAGTGAAAGTTGAATCATGTGAGCAAATGAAACAAATAGGAGAAAGTAAGTGGAAAGCAAATAGTAGAAGTGGATAGGACAAGAAGCTTGGAGCATATCCATATTTAAATAACAGAAAGATTAGGTGACAATGACTCAAAGATGGAAAGGTCTATAGAGATAGGATAATTCAAAACAGGACTAGAGACGTCTCTGTGACAGATAAGACAAGAGAGGAGAGCATGAAGAAAGACAGGGGATGTCTTAAAAGGGTATAGTTTGGGAATCAGAAAGTCAAGAGTAATGTTCTCAAAGAGTAGATTCAGTAGATCTATGTGGCAGACGCTGAGATGCAAAAGGGTCAGGAAGTCAATGCAAGGTCCTAAGAGATGGGTGGCTGTTTTTTCCAGAAGGTTGATAGTAAAAAGGGTAAAAATAAGAGTGTTCACTCAAAGGGTTAGAGATTCAAAAAAAGTTTCTGTGGTTTTTCAAGAAGGGAGAGAAAAAAGTATGTTAATGGCGGGGCAGGGTGGGGGTGCGGGGGGAGAAGGGCAATAAGGAAACAACTGAAGCAGCAGGAAAGATATAAACTACTAGAAACAGATTCTTCAACTTCAAGTAGGAGTTGCTAGCTTTGGTTTCTATCCTCTAACTCAGAGAGGAAAGGAAGGAGGGAAAATACAAGGAGTGAGAACACAAACAAAACATGAGTTAGAGAGCAAGAGTTTATAATTATCTCTGTTGAAATAAAAAGATGAAACCAACCAATACAATCATATTGAGTGTTTATTTTGTTATGTTACATAGGGAATACAGACCATATGTTAAAGACAGCCTTTCTCCTTAATGGAACTTGGGCTAATGGGTATACTCAAGAGGTACAAATGGTAGATGTTTATTCCTATACAAAGAGCAAAGTTGAAACTAAGGTCAATGGATGCGTGAGGCTAAGAGCTAACTGTGGACTATATATGAAACCTGGCTGTCTCAAAGTTCAAGATGGAGACACCACATTGAGAGGTTTTTTCCATTTCTATTTCAGTTAGAGTCATACTTCTAGCCTTATATCCAGGCAACAGGCAAGAAACATTTCTTCCTTAAAATCTCATTTTTTTCATACAATAATATCTCTATTTGAAGTAGACTTTAGACAATTAAAAGAGCTTTGAAAGGAAGTGTAAATGATATGCCAAAATTATACTTATGGCATTTAGCAAACTTGAGCAAGTCATTTATTTTCTTTTTTTTTTTTTAGATTGATTGATTTCAGAGAGACAGCATGCAGTGGGGAGGGGCAGAGGGAGAGAGAATCTTAAATAGACTCCACATGCTGAGCATGGAGCCTGATGCAGGGCTCTACCTCCAGATCTTAAGATCATGACCTGAGACAAAACCAAGAGTCAGATGATTAACTGTTTAACTATACCACCAGGTGCCCCTAGCAGGTCATTTCTTACCTTTGATGTGGTACCATAAGAGTAAATCTATCTTGCTACCAAACCATGGCCTAACTCAAGAGAAGAGTATACCAACTCAATCTGGAATATCATTCACTAATTTTGTAAAGTAATTAGTGAATGTCCTTGGTGAAGGGCTCAAATGGAGAATGGAGAGATCTATTATTGGCTACTGGCCAATAGGACCATAATATGGTCCTGAATATGACCATTTAATAAGTTGAGCTATCTTTAACAATTAAATTTTACCAACTACTTTCTCCTAAAGTCTCTACATTACTGTATATTTGAATGCCTAGATCATTTAGCAAATTTCCCGTTTGCTTTCATTGCCAAAGATTAAACAGCCTTCGAAGAGGCATATGAGCAGTTATTTGGAATTTTTACACAAAGAAACAGAACAAGTACAAACAAACAAACAAACAAAAAGAACAAGTACACAAGTATCCTGAACTGGAATATTATGCACAGATGGACACAATCTACCCAGCAGGAGAAATCTGAAGAGAAGATATACAGTAATACTACTCCATTCCCACCCATGAAAATGAAATTCCTTAGCCAACAGCTACCCTGGCTCCAACAACAGGAATGTAAATTTAAGTGTTAATGAGCCAGATACAGGGCATTTCCTGGAGATTAAGGGCAGTCTGGAGAAAGTGAAAGATCTTAGGGTTCTTAACCCCATCTGGTCTTTCATTCCCCAGAAAATATCCTACCACAAGCTTTTCTTCTTTAATTATTTCACAAAAAGACACACATTAACAAACTGTCCCTAAGATAATATCGTAAGTCAGTAGTTTACAAAGTGTGGTTCCAGGACTGGCAGCATCAGTATCAGCTGGCGCATTATTCAAAAGGCAAATTCATGAGGCCTTCCCTAGACCTACTAAGCAGGTACTCAGGGAGTGGGACCCAGCAATCTCTGGTTTAACAAGCGCTCCAGGTGGTTCCAATGTATTCCACAATTTGAAATCCACTGGGCTAGGTAAATCACTGTCTTTATCTACACATAGTAAATTATCCTGACATAGAGATCTAGAAATCCATGAATGCTAGTAGTAGTTTCAGAAAGCAGTCATTTTAGAATGACTTAACCAGACATACCATTGAGTAACTCAGCTACATGAAAAATGTTAAGAACATAAGAGAGAGGGAGAAGGGAAAGAGGACCAGGGAAGGGGAACAGAAAAAGGGAGAGGAGGCTGAGAGACGGACAATGAGCTGGTGACCTTGATCAATGTCTACTTACCAACAGGGACAGGGGCCAAATCATGCAAGGTAGTGCCAGGATCAAAATAGTCAAATAGTAGCTGCTCAAAAAATATTTTCAGAGTACATATGAATAGAGGAGACAATTCTGGTTCATGTTTACAATGGGAAATAATTTAGCATATATGTATAAATCATGTTTCTATGTATATTTTGGTTACAACGGTTGCTAGCTTTTCTAAAATTCCTTTTGCTTTATGGAACCCCTTAGTAATTAAGGGTCTGTTTCTATGTAATATACTGAAATTCACCTTATATGACACATCAAAATCAGATTCAGGACATATGCAGACTTAATCACACATTCTTCTTCAACTAAAAAAATGTTTTCCTCATGCTACAATGAGGAGGACGAGGTGAGAGAAGCAAGAATTATTGAAGCATTTATGATCCCTACCCACTGTAGTGAGCTTGAAGGGGGGATATGGTGGCAGTAGCAGGCAAAGATGGTATGTGGTACCCACCTCTGTTAAAGAACAAAGCATCGGTTATCAGTCACAAGATTGATAATGGAAAGGAGACACAGAACAAAATCTCTTGCCTCCTACAAGTTCCTTGCTGCCACATGCCTCCCAGCCAGCTGCTCCAATATTTCTAACTTCCCCTACTCCAAGGTAGAGGTTAGTACCCAAGCCCAAATCTGATCTCATATTCTTTCCTGCTAGTTTATGGCGGTCTTTCCTGCAGGGCCACTGAGAAGGTGCTAAACCACACCTAACCAAGTTAGTGATCAGTGCAGGATGGATGGTTTAGGTGCATCCTAGACTCTCTGAAACACTAGGAGAGCAAAACAAGGAAAGAGTGAGTACTGTGACTCATCGAGGCCATGAAGAGCCCTCCTCTCTTTAATCTCCCCATCCCTCCCCCTGCACCCACCCCATGCCTTTTATCACCACTTTTATGGAGCTGCAGATCTAAGCCAATCAGTCCTCATTATGAACATTCTTCAGGACTGTCCCCAATGACCACCTCTGACCTGCTCATTAACTAACAAGCAAGTTCCTGATTACAGTTTGTCAGAAATGTTTATTATCTTCTTGTTCTGAAGAGACAGGAAAGATTAAGAATGTTCCAGCCTTAATATGAAGCTCTACATCTGCAATAAGCTTAAAATAGTATATAAATGGCAGGATAATTTCCTGGCACAGTTCAACTGACAATTAATGAGAAGTCCCCAGATAGATTAAGAGATATTCATCTTCTTTTAAAGAACGTCATCGGAGAAGTTATATAACTAAATAACTTTTTATCTATAATAAATGGTTATTAGAGCTTGCTAATAATTGTTTTCTAGCGACACTGAAAGTTTATGTTTGTCCCATGGAACCATGACAACAATCACTTGTTTTGTAAAGAAAGGATTTAGGGATAGACATTTCAGTTCTAACACAAATTTAACTTCTGAAGTTGTTACAATTAGTGAAGTTAGCCACATTTGTGTAATGAAAAGAAAAATTAATCTCTAACAGCCAAAATTTACAGGAGGGTCTACCAGGAAAAAGAGTTCTAGGAGAATCAATTTGTTCCATTGAGGCTTTTTCCATCTTTTTAAACGATCCCTTGCAAATTGCATTTCAAATATCACTACTGAACAGAAGAAAAAAAGGGTGTTAAGAAAAAAATTTACCGTAAACAAAGTAACTCTTGCCAAAAGAGCTGAAAAAGTTATATAGGTACCCCCTGCTTTCCCAAGCTTCTTGTTACATCACTTTGCTTTTATGAAAGACCTATATTAGCACTTGCTTTTGCCAAACAAAAGAAATCCAAAGAAGATTTTTACTTTTATGAAAAAAGCCATTACCATACTAATATAAACCTTTTGTAAAAGCAAAGTGGTAATGCAAACTTTCAGAAAGCAGTGGATATGCTTCACTTTATACCACTTCAGTTTATGAAAGGTTTCATATGAAAGCTCTACTTTCAGGGAGCAGGGGAAACCTGGATTTCAGCTTTCAGAAAACTGTGACAATGTTAATCAAACCTATAGTTCAGTCTTACAAGCTTGCTTCTCAAAAAAAATTAAAAAAAAAATGGAGCCTGTTTCTCCCTCTGCCTGTGTCTCTGCCTCTCTCGCTCTCTCTGTGTGACTATCATAAATAAATAAAAAAAAAAAAAAAAAAAAAAAACAAGCTTGCTTCTCAAACTTTGGTATGTATAGGAATCACCAATTAAAGCACAGCTTGCTGGGCCTGGCCCTGGAGATCCTGACTAATGAAAGAGACTTGGATAGGGCTTGGGCATTTATAGTTTTAATAAGCTCACAGGTGAAATGGACCCTACCAGTATACAGACCCCCTTTTGAGTGGCACTGGATCCATCCCCTGATCACTAGGCATTTTGAGAAGAAAAGCTGGGTTGAAGTTATACCACAGGAGCACCTATCTCTTTCTCTTTGACATCATCATGGATTTAGAAAAGTGACAGCTCCAGTAAGTTCAAAGTCTTGATGCTTTGCTCACTCTTTCACTAGTAGTTGATCACGAAGCAAACAAAAATGACATCTCAGAAGCAACAACGAGGTGGACATAACATTTCAAGATGCCCGTTCTATGTCAGTCAACACTTAGTCTAAGGAGCTAAAGAAAACAGGCTGACAACTGAAAGAGGTCTTTAAAATAACACAGAAGTCTGAAAGGAACAGCCTTCTATCACTGAGAGCCATATGCCCCGTTACTCCATGTCCTCAAACTTTGCCATCCCCACCCCAGCCCTGTTAGAAGAAAAGAAGAAAAGGTGTCACTATTTACTGAGCTGTGTCTCCAAAATCTTGTCTCCTGGTGGCATTTTGCACACAAAAAGGCAATACACAGAATGTATAGCGAGGTTTGTTAAATTCTTCAAAATGAAGTTATCACCTGGCAGTTTATTGCAGCCCTGGAACCAAAGAGAATATATGTGTCCCAGGCATATTAATACCTGATGAACTGACCGCATTATGTATATGTGATGGCACCATTGGAGGTTTCTCAGTGAGAACTTGGTGATTCGACTTCACTTTTAAAAGGTATTAGTTGGAGGCTATGCATGTGTAGTGGGGGAGGGAGTCAGAGAATATAAAGGAAATCTTTGTACCTTAATTTTTGCTGTGAATATAAAACTGCTTTAACAAATAAAGTCGAGGGGTACCTGAATGCCTCAATCAGGTGTCTGACTCTTGACTTCAGCTCAGGTTATAATCTCAGGATCCTGGGATCCAGCCCTGCATCAGGTGAAGTCTGCTTCAGGATTTTCTCTCTCTCTCTCTACACACACACACTGGCTCACTTGTGTGTGTGTCTCTCTCTCTAAAATAAATAAATAAATCTTTAAAAATAAATAAAGTCTACTAATAAAATATTTTAAAGGTTCTAAACACAAAAGTGAATAATGCCATGGTTTCTTTTTCTAAGCAGGTCATGCAACATCACAACAACCATCCTTTGCTTGTGCCAAAGTTACTTAAATAAGTGGTTTGAAACCCACATCTTTCTCATAATGTGTACAATGTTATAAATATTAATAGAAGGGGAAACTCAGCTATAGGACTTATTTCATGATTTTAACCTTACTCCCACACATTTTCCCTAAATGTGGAGTACTTGAGACCAAAGACTGTTTCAGGAATTCCCAGGTTGCTGGAGAATGCTAGTTGGGATTTTCAGTCAATACTACTTGACAGAAAAAGAACTCTTTTACAAATATATGCTTGTACCCAGTACCACCTGACAATAAGGTCCCTGGAAGGCACCATCCATACTTTCCAAAGATGTTAATCGTGAATATATCTGTGCATATGTGTGCTTATAAAACCCATACACCCACACCAGCAAAGAGACCCTTAATGCTTACAAACCCCATTCACTCATTCAAGAAATGTACATTCTCATCCATTTTACTTCAGTCTCTTTATGATCTTTGTGATTCAAACAAAGATCTGCAGAATCTGGATCCAGACTGCCTGAGTTCAAATCTGAGCTCCATTCCTCATTAGTGGTACGGCACTGAGTAGGTTTCTATATCTCAATTTCTTCCATAAAATGTGGATAATACCTGTACCTATCTGTATTAGTTATTTATTGGTATGTAACAAATTACCCCAAAATTCAGCAATTTAAACAAACATTTATTATCTCACAATTTATCTTTGTTAGAAATCCAGTTGTGGTTAGCTTGGCCTCCAGCTCATGGTCTCTCAGCAGTCAAATTGTTGGCCTGGGATATGCTCTCATCTGAAGGCTTACCTGATGGGGGGGGGGGGGAGATCTCCTTCTAGACTCACTCACATGGTTGCTGGCAGGTGTCACCCTTTATACAGGGCTCCTCACCCTAGCTGGCTTTCCCAGAGCAAGCAACACAAAAGACAGTAAGAGGAGAACATCCAGGAGAGCAGCCACAATCTTTTTTATAACTCGTGATTGGAAGTCACATCCCATCACTTCTGCATCACTCTATTTGTTAAAAATGAGTCACTAAATCTTGTTTGCACTCAAGGACATGAATGTCAGTAGATGTGGACACTCTTAGAAGCTGCCTATCACAGTCTTCTGTTTGACTCCCCTCAGTGAGTCACATCCCTTTTACACAGAAAATAGATTCACCTCTTCCAAGGCCCCTAAAAGTTTCATCCAATTACAGCACAAGTCCAGAATCTTGGGATGGAAGTCAGGTCCATTTGCAGATGACTCTCCACACATGTAGTTCCTGAGTATAGCTCTTCAAATAAAGAATCTAGACTTGTGAAACTGAAAATTTCCTCTCCCTATACATACCTAAAATACAGTAGTGAGACAGCATAGGTTGACCACTATACACATTCCCAAATCACATGGGGGTGAACAGGAGGTACAACAGAGTCACAGTCCATAGGAAATCTAAAATCTAGCCAGGAAAATGTTGAAAGCTCCTTGGTTAGGTCTTAAGGCCTGAGAATAATTCTCCATGGCTCTAAACTACATCCTCTGGGCTTATGGCTCTGTTCTCTGAGTCATCTTTCCTTTTATTAATGAAAAGTAGCATTTGTTTGCAGCTGAACAGCTCTCCCAGTCCGCTTCCTGACAGTAGAATCCCTAATGTACAAAGGCATATCTTCCTTCTGCCCTGTCCCTGTTCCCCTTCTTTCAAGCCTTCATGTGTCTGCCCACGGAACAGTTTATAAGACCTTAGTGAGTCTTCTATGAATCTACTGGAGTTCACTCCATTAAACAAAAGCCACATTTATGGATCTCTTCCAAATTGTCCTTCTGTACCTTGGGTTACTGCTGAGGTGTCTGAGAAACAACAGCCTTAAATTTCCCAGAGGTCTGCTGTGTAATAAGGAGGACATGCGAGATACACCTTTTACTGCCTCAAAGAGCCTTTTGTATGGCTAACTAGTACACTGAGGCACATAGTATCTTTCTGAGTTTTTAAGAACAGGTTTACAGTCAAACCCTCAGCTTCATCTTTAGATTATGTTTCCCTGACAAGACCCTCCACTTGATCTTTGCTTAGAAGCTATTTATTTTAGCATCATTCATCACTCACGGAAAATAATTTTCAAAACCACCAAGGCCTGATTTCTTTTTGTTTATCCCTCAGTCTCTTTCCTCTCACAGGTTACTGTTATTAGGAAGAAGAAATGAGGTGGCATCTTCAACACTTTGCATGTAAATCAGCCAGTTCATTAGCCCCACTTTCTATTTTCCAAATAACTATAGGCCACTGTGTTGCTAATCTTTCTGCCACTGAGAAAGATCCCCCCTTCTCTTATATTCTTCACTAGCCTGCAATTTCTCACCCTCAGGGCCATTAAAGCCCCCAGTTCTATGAATAATGTGTTCAAGGTACTTTAAGCTTTCATTAATGTCCTCCTAAAAATCTTACATCCTCTCTAGCTTCTGCCCACTATCTGGTTCCAAAGCCACTCCACATTTTATGTATTTGGCATGGCAAAGCTCCACTTCCAGTTGCCAGCATCTGTATTTACCTGTCAATACCTAACAGCTTACCCCAAAACTCAGGACTTTAAACAGTATCTATTTTCTCAGTTTCTACGGGTCAGGAATCTGGATGCAGCATAGGTGACTGCCCCTGGCTCAACATCTCTCATAAGGTCTCTCAGGCAAGTTGTTGGCTGAGGTTGTGGTCTCATCTGAAGGCTCAGTTGGGGTGGAGGGATTTGCTTCCTGGTTCACACATGAGCTTAATTGGCAGGCTTCGGTGGCTTACTACATGAGCCTCTCTACATGGCATCTGGCTTCTTCCATGGCAACCCTCAGAAGGAGAAGAAGGAGAGGGAGGGAAGGGGTAAAGAAAGGGAGAGAAAGGAAGGGTGTGAGAGCCCAAGAGAAAATCCAAGGAGGATGCTATAGTCTTTTATAATCTAATCTCAGTAATATCCCATCATCATAGTTTATATCCCATGCTATATTCTGTTAGAAGGAAATAACTATTCATTAGAAAGGAGTCTCTAAATACAGCCCATACATAAGAGGAAGGGTTCACACAAGAGTAAGAATGGCAGAGGCAGGGACTATTGGGCTTACAACAGTCCTTTTACAGTCTTACAGTATTCCTACCACACTATCTTACAGGGTCTCCATGAAGATTAACTGAGTTAAAACATGAAGAATACTTAAGACATTACATAGTAAGCACTAGATAGTGGGTTTTCATTCATACTATCACTATTATTATAATCATCTTAAGCAGGTCTCAGCAAAATTATTATGTAAAAAGGCAAGTTACAAAACATTGTAGACTTTGCAGTCTGTGCTGTATATTCTTGTTTATGTATGTAGTTTGGGTTTTGTTGTTGTAGCAGTTGTTTTACAATGTTTTAAAAATGCTGACCCCATTCTTAGCTCGAGAGCTGTACAAAGAGAGGTCATAGGCCCATGAACCACTGTTAGCTACTTCTTGACAGTAAGGCACAATTTTGAGGGCAACAAATATTGGTATTCGTAATGTATTATAAAGCATGCATAACCTATGCACTGATCTAACAAGTGTGATGCCAATTAGCAAAGGGTCGTTACTCCACATGCTAGGAAAAGGCACCCTGCTCCTATCAGGAATGCCACAATCTTTCCTTTAATGGGGGGAAAGGAAAAAAGAGAACCACATAAACCAAGTTGGAATTTGGGAGGATGGATATAATTACTAAAGTTGAAGCTTATCCAGTACCCAGAGAGATCACATGACCTTCTAGACACAAGAGAAAATCTGATCATGATTTCATGTTCAGTTATAAAGATAGAACTTCCAACAAAAAATGCTTGCAGCCCATGTGGCTTTGTTGCCAAATGGAAGAGAAGAGCAAGAAGTACCACAGATAGGACTCTATCAGTTGTGCAGAAACTGAGCTCTAATTCCCTTGATGATCGAAGGCCTAATGTGATTTTTTTCAATGGGCTCCTCCAATCTGGGGGGATTATAAAATAAACTGTCAGCACTGAAACAAAGCAGGTGTTAAAAGCAGAGTCTAGGAAAGCAGGATACTCCCTTTGCTGGATTTAGGAACATGAAAGCATATTCAAACAAACAAACAAAAACAAGAAACAAAACAGGTTGCAGTATTTACCTATCATTCAAAAGGAATATGAGGAGCCCTATCATCTTTTATACAATCACCTGCACCTTGTATCCTATAGGGCTTTAAACTTTGAGAACAGCAACATTAACAAGGTAACAAACATGAATATTATTTGCAAACTATAACTTGCTATAATAGGCCTTATCTACAGGGCCAAATCTGATCTATTGGTAGTTGCTGCATAGGTTACTGTGCTGAGAATGTTTCTGAGTGCATGTCTGTGCCTAACCAGAGAAAGAGAAGATAACGTATCATGATCAATTAGGAATGTCCTGCAGGGACATGGGAGCATGCTAAGTATCTGCCATCCAACAAGTATGCAAATATACACCATTGTTATCTCTTTCAATGTATTCATATTTTTAAAAATATTTTTATCATTTCAGTCACAAATTCTTCTATAAAGCCAGCTTCCACAGTTTGAATATACTGATTTTAAACTTGACACAGAGCACTGACAACTTAAACTTAGAACACATTCTGCTAGCCATCTACCAATCTGAAGTAAATTTAACATCACAATTGCTAACACAAATCATTAGGTACTTTTTTTTTTAACATGACACCTTTTGGGGACTTGAAAGAATCACCTCAGGGAATCTTTAAAAACACAGTTGAGTTCTCTTCTAGAACAGTTTTATCCAAAAATTTTAAAAATCATTTACTAGAGTTGTCTAGAGTTGAGAAGGAGGTCAGGGTAGGAAGGAATAGAAGAAATAGGTTAACCGTAGAATCTCTTTAGTCACGGACCTTGCAAATGTTGCTGGGAGAAATTATCTACCCATAGGATCCTTCATTTCATCATTGTATAAGTCCTAAGTAAAACAGGGTTCATGTCATGCCATGCTGACCATCACTTTGCGGAAGGAAGACTGATACTGGAAACTATGACAAGAATTACCTGTTTTTATTACATCAAGAGTACAGACCCACTGATGCAAGTTCAGGACAATGACAAGACTTTTCTTCTCAGTCCACCTAAGGCTCTTATAAGACTTCCTGGGGACTGGGTACTGTGGTATTCACAGACATAAGTCCCGAACACAACGGTTACTAATTCCATTTATCTACTAGAAGAATGAAGCAGCTCTCAGGATGGACAGACATTTGCTGTACTTCTTCTGACTCTCCTTCTTATGTTCACCTCATACCAGGAAAATTCCTATTCAAATCCTTAAAAGATTAACAGATAATATCAGCTATCAGATACCATTTACCTGGCATATAAGGCTATGCAGAAGAGATCTATTATAGTTAAAACAAACAAACAAAAACCCAAACTAATCATTCAGTCATTGTGCTGTTTAAAGAGATTATTATATCCCATAAACTAGCTTAATCAGTGATGCAGATAGTTCTCAATCTTGACCACTTATTAGAATCCTTTGAGGAGCTTTTGGAAAATACTGAGGCCCAGGTCATCCTGATATTTTTATCTGGTCTGGGGAGAGACCCAGACATTTCTATTTTTTCAAGTCCTAGCTGTTTCAAATAGTAGGTTGAGAAATGCAGGTCATGTCCCATGGGAAGATTGTCAGAGTCAAGCAGCCCTCAGCTCTTATGCCATCCCAGCACTTTATGAGTCCAGAATATTAGGAATATTACTTAAATTGTCTGAAACTTTTTTTATCAACTGCAAAACGGAATACTACCCACCTTGCTGTGTCATAGTGAGGCTCACAGTAATGCCAAATGAGTGTCACAGTCCTTGGGCCACCAGCAGTTTGGAATAAATGGCACTAAATAAGATATGCTCTAGTATCAAAAAGTTTCTGCTCTATGGTTAATAGCCAAGCTTTGGGAGACCCCAAGGTAGTGGCAGGAATATCAGGAAAAGAGGGCTATTATTTTTTTTAAGAGGGCTATTAATTGCTAGAAGCTAGAATTTAATTTAATTTCCATCATCATATGAAATGAGATCATCATGGATTTCATTTCTCAACTTCCTCCATGTTGTTTACCAGCCTTTGGTTAGACCTTTCCCAGCAAGGAAGAGAGAGAACATGAGCATAGACACATCCGGGTTCCAATACTGACTGTTGAGCTCGCTGGCATATTTCCTGGAGCATGCTGCTTCTTTTCTCACTTCCTTAATTCTATAACATCAGAATATTAATACCCACTCCCATAAGGATGTCATAAGAAACGAGTAGCATCTCAGCACACATTCTGCAGTGAAGTAAATATTCAATGCATGCTGCTTATGTTACTATTGATATTATTTCCATTACCATCTACAGACTGTTCCTGATGTCTACACTCTAGATTAATTTTATCATGGGTTTTCTTTACGTTCACTCCACTCGGATTTTAGTCATTAAAAATATAACAGAGAAGGGAAGGCCCTTCTGAGTGGTTAATTTTTCAAAAGCTCCTTAGACTCCTTGAAATGATTCTGAAACTGAGTAAATGGTTCTGGTGTGTTTGGGTGCAACAGCTGATGCCATTCTGGATGATTCAGACCAAAGCCATCATCAGCCTCCACTTCCTTGGCCTCCCTGCTAGTTAGTCCTCTGCAAGGAATTTCCACTGATCCAAATGGTCCTTCAGCACTCACAGCTTTGCTTTGAAACCTACAGTTTAAAAGACTTTACATGCAGAGATGGTTGCATTAAGATTTCAGCCTACAATTTTCTGGGCCTTTCACAAATACCTAGTTTGCACTAAAACTGTTGAGCTTTGAATGAATCATGAATTCATTTCCAGTAGACCATTTTAATACTTTACTGACGGAATAATTCTAGGTTCTGAGCTCTCTCACTAGAGAATTTAAATAGATGCCCTGTAGGAAATTCTGGGAGTGAACAAGAGCCACTGCTATGCTTAACATTTCCTTCATAAGCAAGGCTTCCATTCCCAAATTATGCTTTGATATGACTGTGAATCCATCCTATGAGGTTACTGAAATAGCACTTAATTTCCACATAGCATTGGATTTCAGGTTTTGCATGTGATTTATTAGCCCCACAACTCACCAGCAGAGCACTGGTCCTGCTGAGAAATGGCATCCTTGAAGTGACTCTGAAGTGGAAGTGTGCATAGCCCTGCAGGGTCGAGGTCCTGGGTCGAGGAGGGGCAATAGCATAAATAGGATATGAAGAAATGTATTTAATAAACTTCCTATTTTTAGAATATAATCCTCTATGCAGTTTTACCAAATGAGCTTGACCGTGCCCTTGCCTGGTGGTAATCTGTGGAAGATGGCCTGAGAAAACTCTCTAGGGGCATATATTTCAAACCCTTGAGGAACATGTCTTCCAGTTACTTGATTTTCTCATAGATATGGACTGATGAAAAGTGACCTTTCAAATCTTAGCTTCTAATTCTTAACTGTTTTGTATATGGTGAACTTTATCTCTTGAATCCTAATTAACAGCATCTGAATACCTCTGTGCTCAAGATAAGTTCCCCAACTAGAAATGAGTACTATGTTTAGAACAGCTATAATTAAATGCTTACCTTCCAACTCTTTTATTTTTTTATTTTTTTTAATTTTTTTTTAAATTTTTAAAAATTTATTTATGATAGTCATACAGAGAGAGAGAGAGAGGCAGAGACACAGGCAGAGGGAGAAGCAGGCTCCATGCACTGGAAGCCCGACGTGGGATTCGATCCCGGGTCTCCAGGATCGCACCCTGGGCCAAAGGCAGGCGGCAGGCGCCAAACCACTGCGCCACCCAGGGATCCCAACTCTTTTAATTTGTATAGCCGAAACATGGAATTTTGTCATGGTGCTATGGACTGAACATTTGTGTCCTCCAAAATTTGTATGTTGAAATACTACCCTCTAAAATGATGGTGGTTTTAGGAGGTACACCTTTAGCTTCTAGGAAGTGATTAGGTCAGGAGGGTGGAACCCTCATGTGTGGGACCAGTGCCCTTATAATAGAGACCCCATAGAGCTTTTTTGCCTTTTCCAAGTGGTAACACAGTGAGAAGATAAAAATCTGTGAACCATAGTCTTCACCAGACACCAAATGTTGCTGGCACCTTGATCTTAGACTTCCTGGCCTCTAAAACTATGAGAAATAATTTTTGTTGTTTAAACCATCCAGTGTACAGTATTTTGTTACAGCAGCCCATAGAGACTAAGGAATTGACAGATGCACCATTTGGTTCAACTCCATCATTTTTCAGATGGGGAAATCAAAGTTAAGTGATCTCAATAAAGATATACTGTTTGGTCACCAAAAACAGGGACCAAAAAACTAATTTTTTACTCAAGAATTTCCATATTTAAGGCTTTAGAGTCACTTTGACTTTGGGGGGGGGGGCTGGTTTGATTTTGAGTTAGTCTTTACCATTATAAAGCTTCTTCATTTAAAAATTTACAAAACCTTGTTGCTCTGAAATTTTGCATAAATACTGAAGGCAAGGCTGTACATACCCCCACTTCTCATGATGTATACATATAAAACCAACAACTTTGGTCAGTCAATTCTCTGAACACATAGTTTGGAAATCAAGATATCCTCTTAATCATCAAAAAAGTAGGGCATCCCAGGTGGCTCAGTGGTTTAGCGCTGCCTTCAGCCCAGGGCGTGATCCTGGAGACCTGGGGCTGAATTCCCTGCATGGAGTCTGCTTCTCCCTCTGCCTGCGTCTCTGCCTGCCTCTCTCTCTCTCATAAATAAATAAAATCTTTTTTTAAAAAAAATCATCAAAAAAGTATCTGGTTTGGAGTCAGAAGACCTGGGCTAGAATCAAATTTCCATCAGATATTAGTTGAGAGCCCAAGGACAAGTGCCTCTGTCGGAGGTTCAATTTTCCCAAAGGAAACCATCCAATCTCAACAAATTTTGACAACAATCTTTCAAATTTTGAAATGATACAATATATGTGAAAGTGTTTTGCAAGCCACATACAGAATGCTGCACACGTACAATTGTTATTATAATTATAACCATCACTGGCAGTTATTGATATATTAATATGATTGATTCTGGTCTTTCAATAAGTACAATTCCAGGGGCTGAAGGGATCATGTAATAAAACCCGTAAAGTACTTAGAATATAAGAGTGACAGAAACAAGAAAATGGAAAATTGCAAAGTATATGAGCTAAGATGATAACTGTGTGGGTAGATGATGGTGGTGGTAGACAGCTCAGAAAGAAAGAGAACTCTCTTTCCAAGTCCTAACTGGAAAGGTCCTTTACTGCAAATGCCATTTCAGGGGAAAATTTTTACTATGTACATTGGGTTTCTGTCATTCTTTTTTCCTTTCTTCCTGGGCACAGAAAAGACATGGAACAGCAAGAAAAACAAAGCCCTCACTTCACAGCATTTATTCCATCAACCGTGGAAGATGCTATGGAGGATCAAAATATCTCAGAAGTCTCTCAGTCTCTTGGAAGAAATTCATACCCCCACACCTCTCCTCCTAATGCCCACCACAGACATTTGTAAGGGCTCAGGGCTCAGGTCTTTTGCCACCTGTCCCAACATCCCCTATAAATC
Organism: Canis lupus baileyi; assembly: GCF_048164855.1. Classification (NCBI taxonomy): domain Eukaryota; kingdom Metazoa; phylum Chordata; class Mammalia; order Carnivora; family Canidae; genus Canis; species Canis lupus. Next base: position 39,311,668 of record NC_132847.1, on the reverse strand, counting down.
TATGACTGTTCTCTTTCTTCCCACTTTTAAATTCCTTAGTTGGAAAGCAATGTTCACATATGAGACTTGAGCTCTACTGACATGGAATCGCCTAAGCACCACTTCCAGACCCTCAGCTAATGCTTCATGAAAGAGAGGCTTCGGTGACTCAGTTTGCTGATTGTTTGCCTAGAGGCCATGACCTAAGTGTATTTCTGGTTCCAAGTTCTCCAGATGTTCTTGATCCTGTTTGGAATGCACATGTCAGAAACCCTGGAAAGCAGCAGCCTTTTCATAAAAGTCATTCTGACTTGGTGGTCAGATGGGAGCCATCTGTTAGAACGTACTACCCTTCCCAAAGCCACCTTTCTTACTAGCCACAGAGGCCTGCAGGTCACCCTTCCATGGTGAGGTTCTCTGTGACAAACCAAGGCCAGCTTTTGTGACTGTGGTCCCACAAGAACCTCTGCAATCTTTAGCCCTTTACCAGGCAAACTTGGTTTTTCTTTCCCTTTTTTTTTTTTTTTTTGTTTTTTTTTTAGAAAGGAACCTTCTTGCCCTGACAGCTGAGGATCCCAATGGGTATTTCAGATTTCTAAATGTTAACACTGGGGACATTTTCTCCAGAATAACTCCTTTGTCTGAAAGGGAGCACACTCTGCCAAAGCTACATACCTAAATCTCTCTTCAATTGCACCCCACCCTTGTAATTCTAGGCTCCTTTCTTCAGATGACTCATGTGTCGTGTCATGGAAAATATACTGGGCTGGAAGTCAAGAGTCTGGCTTTTGTGTTACTCACATGCTGTGTGAGCTTGGGCAAGTCACAGAACCCCTTTTGGCCTTAGATTTCCCATCTATAAAATGAAAGAGTTAGGCTCAGTGACCTTTACCACTCTTGTGAGCTCTGAAACACTGAATCTTAGCTGCTTATCATGTACATTCTCTATCTGAAAACTTCAGTTAGGCCCTGAACTCTGACAGGTTCAGGACCTATCTAGCAAAAGAGTTAAGAGAGGAAGAAGGCAGAGCCAGTGATTTCATATAGACCTGCCTTTCCTAGTTCTGAGAACTTAAATTCCAACCTGCCATCTTCCACTCTTTCTCAAGGGCATGAGAGTGACCTTCACCCTTTGCAAGGAGTAACTACACGATTCTGACCACGCTGGGCATAACAGTTATTTGCCTCTACCACTCCCTGGCTCAGTAAGAGGTTATATAAGTTGTTAAACATTCTTCTGTTAAAATTCTTAGATAATATTTGACTGATTTGATGATTATATTGTGACAATAACTCAAATAAAAGTTAGCTATTATTTTTCATAAACATCAGCTCCCAAATTACCTTCAACTTAACCTCATCATTGGGAAAGATCTTTTCAGACTTCTGTTTTGTCCCAACATCA